>NC_044911.1:3681960-4005617 GCF_001633185.2 Quercus lobata | reverse complement strand
TATTACAACCAAGAATTTACACTAGTAAAAAGGACTAAATACAATGAGTTCTTATCCAATAACTCAATAACTCCAAATCAATCTTCTTCTCCAAGAGACTACAAAGTATTATTCTCATTTCCTTTTTGGAAGAAATCCCTTAGAAGACAGGGCAAAGCCACAGCAGAAAGATCTGCAATCAGGTCTCCCAGCCTTTGGGCTTAGTTTGTTAAAATTAAGTTGATGTGCCTCTTGCTTTACTTGGGCCACTGTATGTGCCTTGGGCTGAAAAGCTTGGTCATGATACTTGTGATGCCTCTCTTGTCAACTGTGACCCTTCTGATCCAGCATTTACACCGGGTTCCATTTCTTCTTCCAGTTTGTACTAGGCTTGTACAGCAACCTGAGATTTTTGTTCACTAGCCCACTTGTGTGATATTAATGCAAAATGCAAAGAATGCTCTTTTTATGGTTGGAATAGTGCAACTGATCTTACTGCTTTATACAGTGCATTAATTTACCTGTACATCTCATTGTATGATCAAAAATTTTGGAACTCAAAGAATTAAAATCCCTCAAGAGGATGATACGTACCACAAACATATAAGAAGGCTCTTGTCACATGATATAAGGAAAAATGATTTCCTTCCAAATTGACCATTATGTTTGCAATTACAAAAGAAGTCACAGTTCGGCCTTTCAACATTGGATTCAATGCTATTGAAGATTCAAAACCAATTATATTGAAAGAACTAGTAGGCCCAAAGCATCATAAACAAATATTTGGAAGCACGTAAAGTCAGTTTGGAATAAATAAGTAAAATCTTTATGCAATGAAGCATGCACAAAAAGCACATAATAAATAACATGAGGATGATGTGTACCAAAAACATATAAGATGGCTTTTGTCGCATGATATAATGAAAAATGATTTCTCTCCAAATTGACCATTATGATTGCAATTACAAAGAAGTCACAGTTCAGCCTTTCAACATTGGATTCAATGCTATTGAAGATTCAAAACCAATTATATTGAGAGAACTAGTAGGCCCAAAGCATCATAAACAAATATTTGGAAGCATGTAAAGTCAGTTTGGAAGAAATAAGTAAAATCTTTATGCAATGAAGCATGATAGACCAGGCATGCACAAAAAGCACATGATAAATAGCATAGAGAATGTCAAAAGATAACATCTTTTAGGATTAGTATTACAGCTTAGTTGCTTGCGTTATGATTGAAAAGTTCTAGTATGCTTTTAGGGTCAATTAAAGTCTATGAATAGGCCTTCTTTTTTAATAAATAAAACATAGGTAACATTCTGTATATATTAGTGAATTTTAGATTACTAGGGGCTACCAAATCCCCTAGAATTGTGGTCCTGTACTTCTTCCTATTATAATATCATATTTTACTTCATTATTGTCCTTATCTATAAGGAATAAAACCCTTTCTGCGTCTGGTGTGGAGTTCACCAACAGCAGCTTTTGCTCTACAAATCTTTTTTATCTTAATCCTTTCACTTGTAATATCATTAATCATGTTATTAAAAAAAACAAAAAGAGAACATTCCTTCACCTCATGATCTTCTTAGAGATTTGCACTTGACTCTTGAGCTGTATATTTAACATTTAATATCTAAAACATATAAAGCAGATGGTAAACCTCATTCTTGACATAAGTATTGCATGCTAACTATATAGTAAAGTCATCCCAAAAACCAAATGATGTGAACCATTCAATGTCACTAACATTGCTCTAAATCATAATGACAGTACTATAGTTTTGAATTACTGTCATTCTTGTGTTTAACCAGGGTTTCTTTCAGTGGTGCCTGTCACAGGGTGACAATTAACCAGGGTTTTTTCTCATACACTTTTGTGGTGTCAGAAAATATTCTTCCCTAGTAGCAGCCAACAGAGTACTGGAAGCTAGCTTATGGACTGTGCAGTGTGCATCACCTTGTAGAATTTTTAAATTGACCTTCTTTGAGTGAAGCGCTATGTGTAACCACAAGGAAAATACAAGGAAAATTTCAGCTTCTAGGGGGGTCAAGAAAGTCACATTTTCTAGTAAGTTGTGCATGTCCTATTAGTTTTAGCTATATTCTTGTAAATGATGATGACACTGCAATTAGAAATGCATAATGAAAAAAAGCTATGTTCAAAGTTGCCATATATATCCTCTATTTACTATGTCAAGTACTTTTTCTATAAATGGATGAACTGTTCCTCATCATTGTATTTTATCATTTAACACAAATAAACATAATTTCCTCCCTTTAAAACAAATAAAAATAATTTCCTAAAAATTTAAATTGTAATCCTTGGTTTTAAATCTTCATTTTCTCATTGTTGATGCCTAATTAATTAGCATTCCCGTTTGCTTTTTCTCCAAAAGTAATGACACAATATTTTTATAGTCTGTTATAATTGGAGTAACATATTTTTCGTTTGTATCCATTAACACTTTTTTTATTATATCTACAATCACAACAAATTATGTCAATAATTGTGAAAAAAATGATAAAAAAAATATTGTGTGTCACACCTATTGTTTTTCCAAAAAGGAAAACTTTTTGGTACAAGGAGGAAAAGATAAATGTAATTATGGCTTCTTGACTCAGAATGAACCAATTTCAGTACCAAGTATGATTTAAACTTTAAGAAGATAATAATAAAGAAAAATCTTACACTGCCATTGGATGAGGACCAGAAGGATAAAGTAATGTAACTGATGATGACAGAAGAGGAGAAAGCACACTCCCAACAAAGACAAAGACTCTCTTTAGCCAATGGCGGGTTGTGCTCTCTCTCTTCTGTCAACATGAACTCTCATCCCATTTCCAACATCCACCATCAATGCCATTGCCTTATATGCATTGCATTCCTCCTCATCAAACAAGCTCTGAAATATTGGAAAACCATGAAAATTGCTTCAGTATAAGATCACAGCTGATCAGATACATGCATGCTTCTATGTATATATCTGAATCTCACCATATGATGTATGAACTCATACATGATCAATTTATGCATGAAGCCACAAACCATGCATATTCATGTATATGTTATATTCATCAATACAAAGGAATTGATTGGGAAAGAGAGAAACATAAAAGCATACTTGTGGGTACAAAAATTTGCCATAAATATTAAACGAATGGTTTTTAGGACTCTAGTTATCGTAACATATACTCCAAATGAGACAAAAGGGGAAGACTTTGTAATAGGGTCTTTGGAGTTAGAATCCATCAACATCAGCAAAATTGAAATTCTCAATCTCTTACATAAAAACCATGTTTTAAAACAAAAAAAATTACATATGTAGGCACCAATTGAACAAAAACACAAATTAAAATCTTTGTATGGTACCATGTATTGCATAAATGAATTGTCTCATTAGCCAAGATGTTTGTACAGTACCATGTATGCATAAATGAATTGTCGGTTTGGAGCTAAACTTTGTTATCATTTTATTAGTCATTAGCCACAGGCTAACTTTTGAGTCAAATGACCCTTCTTTGTGTTGTGAAATGGTATTTCTTGGTGTTCTAATAGTGTCCAGGTTTTAATCCTTCCTCCCCCATTAAAATATATATATATATATATATATATTTTTTTTTTTTTAAATATATTAGCATGATTGTATGGATGTGCAGGCATTATAACAGAATATATATGAAGTTCCAGACACAGAGATTACCATATAAAAAATTAAAAGAAAAAAAAAATAAGGATAAGCACCAAGTAACTTGCCTGTTCTGTGTATACAGCAGTTCAAGATTCTCCCATGAAATGATTATTATTTCTTAGGCCACTGAGTATAGATTATGAGCTATGTAAGATTCAAAAATACAGTGAAAGAGAGACCGATGGGCTTGTTAAAACTGAAAGTTTCTCTTCTTTTCCATGAAAGAATCATTTTGTAAAAGAAACAGAACTTGATATTAGCATCAAAATTTCAACCAAAAAAAAAAAAGATACTAGCATCAAAATGGATGGTTTGTTTGAAATGAAAGGATGATTTTGGGCTTTAGCTAAAGAAACAATCATCAACTGGTTTAAACATGAAGAAAACAATGAGAAAAAGAACATTTCCAATCAGGTGACAAGGCAGAAAACTGAAGATGAAGCTTAGAGAGAGGGAGAGAGAGAAAGAGAGAGAGAAACGTAAAAGCTAAAAACTCTAGACCACAATGGAAAACATTGCACTACTTGAGTCTAGCTAGATAGCTCTCCTTATAGACACCTGCCCCCCGGCTACAACCAGTAAAACATGGACTTGACTTGCAATTGAGAGTGAATGTGGACCTCTCTCTAATTACTACCATGCTTTCTGCATTTTTTTTATAATGATTTTGCAGTTACTATTTTAATTAGGATTCTTCTGGGTTATGATTTCTAATACTATACTTTTGAACCATCACTGTCAAATTTATTAATTTCACCCAAAAAATAAAATGTGCATTAATTCATTATGCCAATGTGGATGTGATATGAACCACTATAATTTTTCACCACATCTTATGTCCTCTCATATAAGGGTCATAGATCATGCATATTAAAAACACACCTGTGAGACATAATATACTGAATGTACAAAATATTTTTTCTTACAAATCACAATAAAAATATCTAATTTGTATTTTATTAATATAAAATTATGTTTTTAAAATTCTCAATATTGCATGATAATTTCTCATTGAAATTTATAAAATCTTAGATGAAAAGATGATACCTAATTAAAACTAATAATATTAAAAGTTCAAAAAAGAAATTGAATTAAGAACTTTTGAGAGGTGTTATTATACTTCATTCTTCTAAAGCATGAAATTTTTCAATGGGATATATGTGTGCACATGGGCGTGAGTGTGTATATATATGTGTGTGGGCTAGATTCAAATTATACATTGTATAAATTTTAGCAATTAGAAGCAGACGCTATAAGTTGAAATTCTCAATAAAAAAAATAGTAATTATTGTTACAACACTACGTAATTTTATATTCAATATAATTTTCTTTTTAAAACCCACTTTTAAAATACTTTTTTTTTCTCCTTTATCAGTACTTAAACTATTATTTAATATATTAATGCAGCTTAATTTGTGTTTGTACTATCGATATTCAAAGTCTGTGATGTTAGTGAAATTCACCCGACTACCCTAAGGAAGAATTATTGTTACGTTCTGTAGCCTTTCATGATGATGTATATGAATAATTAATTAATTGGTAGGATTCATTGAATCCTACTGTTACTTATTAATTAATATTGTTTGATGTCTGATTTTAGCATTAAAGTGCTTCATTATTCATCAATGATCATATTCCGTTGAAGAATTTTAGTCCTTTTTTTTTTTTTTTTAAGAAGAATTTTTGTCCTTAATGAGTGCTATTGTTGAATTTTCAATTTTATTTCTACTTACCGAGTAGAATCCTATATGTTGTCTAATATGTAAGGCCTAGGGATAGTAAACAAATTAAGGAAAAAAATTATCCTCTTACACTTGTTTACATCCATTATTTTATACAAACATTAACAATTGATGCTAAATGTCCACAATTTAAAAAGTAAGTAAAATATCCATATTTAAAACATGAAAGTAGATATAAAAATATATATATATATAAAAAAAAAAAAACCGTGTTTGAGAGTATCATTGCCCCTAAATTAAACATGTCATGTCTAACATGTAATAAATAAAGTGAATACAAGTAACTTCCAGTTATCTCAACTGGTAAATTTCTGGTGGTTGAATAAGAGATTTGGGGTTAAATTTCTGTTTATACTGAAAATCGATTGATATCTTAGTTTAATAATAAAGAACTAAGCGAACGCCAGTTGAACCCTATCTAAAAAAACAAAAAAGTTGAATACAAAATAGTATTTCACGTTATGCTCTATCCATTACTGTATATAGGTGTCTGATTTTTTTTTCTAACTTATCAACCATTCACAAGTTGACATGTAAACAGTTTGCCGGAAAGGGTAGTCTCCTTAGCATTATTTTAGCCTGGCCCCATTTTCTTTTTGTTTTGAAGTAAACCTCATAAATGGGTAACCAAATCTCAAGAGACTGAGGGTGACTGGCTAACAGCAGGTAGACCCGTTTTACGCATGGGAGTTAAGAGTGGCTTTTTTCTCGTGTTTTTGAGATAAATTGACCCCACTATCATGCCACGTGGAATGCATGCAGGAAAGAATTTTGGACTTACTTTTTTTTTTTTATATAAAATAAAATTTCTACTCTAACTTAATCTAAGTGTATATGTGTGAAACTCCCTCCTGGAGACTTGAATTCCGACTTTTGCCCCCCACACCTCACAAGCATTTATACTTGTGGAGTGACCACCACATCAAGAGTGCGCGGTGGTGAATTTTGAACTTACTTGAATGTTTTTCTATAGTGAAATATAGAATTTTAAAAAAACTGTATTGTTATATATTTGACATATTAATTGTAAGTTTTATTTTAGATGAGATAAACTCAATTTTCAATAATGCAAACACAGGTTGTAAAAAAATTGTACTAAGAAATAAAGACTATATACATATATTTACTGATTCTTTTGCTTCAACATTTTTAAGGAATCATTTCACCTTTCATCATTCCAACTTGCCCTGTTGAAAAATTCAATTCCCAATAATTAATGCAAACTCGAGTTGTAAAAAAATTGTATGAAATAAGATTTATATACTTATATTTACTCATTTTGTTACTTCAATATTTTAGGGAATCATTTCACCTTACATCATTCCAACTTGCCAGGTTGAAAAGAGCAAATAAATTAACCTGAGTTCTGCTTAGGGTTGTTTACATCTTTGTGGTGTAAGTATTATTACAACCTAAGAGTTAGCTTAGGATTGACTATTGTATATAATCTATATTGGATTCGATCATTATCGTTTATATTTTAAAGATATAACAAAGTGCTTTTCGTTATAAATATAGGTCATCAAGTTCAACCATATTAATTTTTAAACTAAAATATATTTTTACCCCTTAAAGTTTAGGATTGTTTTTATTTTCATACTTTATGTTTTAAAATTTTAATTTTGACCTTTTATGTTTGGTTTCATTTTCGTATTGGCCATGTTGCACAATTTGGTTAGTAATTAGGTCTATTAAGTGTAAGATAAATGTTATGAATTTGACCATTAAGTGCTAGATAAATGTTGTCCATTAAGATATGTTACCCTTATAAGTCAATTCCTATTAGTAATCTACTTATTAAGTGCGGGATAAGTGTTGTCTATTAAGATATGTCACCCATATCATGCTAAGTGTCACCAAATTACTAACGAAAATAGACGACATCAAAAATATGAAAATGAAATCAAACTTGAAGGACAAAAATGAAGATTTTAAAATGTAAAGGGTTAAATGAAAATAACTCCAAATTTTTAGGGCCCAAAATATACCTGAAGCCTAATTTTTATTTCTGCTTTTTTCTTTTTCTTTTTTTCGTTCAGTTTTATTTGAAAGGCAGTAACAAAATGAAACCAAATTCCACCCACATTATATGCACTACTTAAGCACTTACCATCAATCTAAAATGGAAGTCTCTACATCTTCAATTAGAAATATGCATGTTTTATAAACCCCTATAAACTATACCCCATTTTATACTTATTCCCTAAATTATTACCCATGTAGCGCTTGCCCTCATAACTATGAGAGTACACACTTTCGCTAAACTATTACTTATATAACACTTTGCACCACACCTCATGGTTAATAGTTTAAGAACGTAAAAGTGTATTCTTATAGTCAAATGGGGTAAAGTGTATATTTTCATAATTTATGAAGTAATCATAAAATGGGGTATACTTTAGGGGGTAAAGTGTAATTTTTCCAAAAACAAGAGTTGTTATAGGTAAACTTTTATCAAAATTTTCACTCTCTCATGCATTCATTTCATTTGGACCAATCACAATTCACAAATGGAAAAAAAAAAAAAATTGTGAAAAATTTGGGAAGATGACTTGACCATATAGTATGCATGTCCGTGTTAGACAAGGCTTCCGTGGTAGATAGGGAAAAATAATTGTCACAACAACTCTCTTGGAATCCACATTAGTTGTCCATCTCCAACAGACTCTACTGACCTCCTCCATATTTCATAAATGACAATAGCACAGAGTACTGGGGTCCTTTGATGAATCTATTGTATGAGGAATGATGTAGTTGTGAAGAGTTGAACTTGGACTAAAATGAATGCTCAAATAGGAATAGATTGTAGCACAAGAGTAAATACTGTACCAATTGTAGATCAAAAAGTAAAATTGCAGTTCAAAAAAAGAAGAAGTAACAATTGCAACCTACATTTCTAAAAGTGGCACTCAAGAAATGTCAATACATTACTATAGTAAATGGGCTAAAAAAAAAAAAACAAAGAAGAGGAAGAAGAAGAAAAAAACAAAATTTCTATATCACCATAATGAGATTTGCTCCCATCATTTCTTTCCTTAATAATTCTAACCTCTGTCAATGTTTGCTTACCTTAATTTGGGGTTATTGAATTGAAATAGAAAGGGCGTGGGTTCCCACCATCCTAGGACTATTCTTTCCGAACCAAAACACAAATTTCACCTCCTTGATATGACAACTAGATCTATTCTTCTTTGGCCAAAAAATAATAAATGAGATCATAATCATATATTGTACCAAATTCATTTTCCATTGATCAAGGAATGTAACTTAAACAGAAGCCTCAACAATTAAGGGCTATATATCTTGATATTTAGTGTGTTTAGATAAATTTAAAGTTAAGCTTATTTTCATTGTCACATATGTACAATTTTTTGATTTCTTGTTATTTTACATAATTTAATTTTATTCAGCTTATTTTTAAAAAATAAAACAAATCAATCATCTTAAATTATTTGACCATCAACTACTTGGTTTGACACTCTAATTGACATGGGTGCCTCCAATATTTTCTCCATAGCAATGTTATATGCACAAAAAATTTCATAACATTTTTCATAATAATTAAATTTGCAAGTTTGTATTGATTCTCATTTGGGTTCACCTCTAATATATATATATTTATATATATATCAACTACTAACCATTTAGAATTTACTGCAAAATAATTTTGTGTTTATAAACGTTCTCTTTCCTCCATGTAACTGATATCACAGCCAAGCAATCAAATCAATCGTACAGTAAACAACCAAGCTCAATTTTCAGACAATGTTCATCAAAATATTATTCTAATATATTAAGCATTTTCTGTGAGGAATGATTTTAGCTTCGATCTAGTATTCTAATACTCAAGAAATCTTGAAGAGCCAAAGAGAACTATCCAACTTGAAAATTCTAGTACTATAACCAACATGGTCAAGCCCAGAAGAAAAGAAAACATAGAAGAAAAAAATTAAACACATTATTTAATTTCCAAGTGCTATAATCCAAATGAACCCGTGCGGGCGTCCATCAGTACCTTTCCAAAATTATGTTCATTGACATCACTTTCAGGTTCTTGTTTTTGAACCATCTCACGCTTCTTCCATATGAATATATCATCTTCAACACATTGATTTGTCTGTCATATTTTCCATTAAAATCATTACATATACATTGGTAACAATAAATTTAAGGATGACATCGTATTGTCACATTTAGTTTTCCATCTAAGCTATGTAACTTCAAAGCTACTTAATGCATGCAGAGGCAAATGAGGTAAGCATAAGAAGCCATAGTTGACCTACTGCAAATATTCTTTTGAACTTTCCTTTTAAACGGGGTTACACGTTCAGTACTCAGTACTGGTTCTGCAAAAAGATTACTGTGGTTTCTGTGACTCACGAGCTCGGTTCTGTGTATTTCCTCGGTCAAGTTGCGGAAGATGGTCATGTCTTAAGCCTCTGTTTGGTGGTTGTTTTGTTTCGTTCAGTCAAGTTGTAGAGTTGTACATGGTTGAGGCACTGTTTTTATGTTCTCTAAACTCTAGCTTAATCTAATACTAAGTTTAGTGTGTGCTAGTTTTTAGGAAAAAATTAATGCATTTGATAATGTGTTGAAATCGTCAGTGAGTTGTAAGTGAAATCGTCAGTGAATTGTAAGTTCCAAGTCACGCCAATGAGTGCCTGTGGAATAAAAACACAAGAACCAAACAGAAGGCACCAATGTGGTAGAAGTCAAGAATCCTCCGAAGGTCAAGTTAGGGAATGAGAAATCTCTAAGAATTCTATAGTGAGGGAGTTAGGGATTTTCTACGTACCTGAGAAAGGAAAAGGTTTGGTGTTTATATAGTGAGAAGTGGCGAATCGGGATCCCTTCAAAGTAGGGATCTTTCCTAGTAGGGGAGATTTGATACTTAGGGTTTCCAAGATTTTAGGGTGTCTTTCTGTATGAGGGATATATGGATCAGTAGTGGGTTTTCATGCGTGTTACGCAAGATATTTCCTTATATGAGTAATCGTGAGAATCACGCAAGGCCACGCTGGACCCGTCGGCTTTTTCTTCCATTAATCTAAACTCGTCTACTATTTCAAAGGTCCCCGTTGGTCAATGCACCCGTCGGTCCCTGGAGAGAGAGACACTCATCACTTGAAGGGTTTGTCTGCCTCTACGGAGTCGACAGCTTCACAGGGTCGTCAGCTTACATAGGCAAAAAGCGTCTCTATCAGTATTAAACTTGCAGGAGATATATTCAAATAAAGAGTATGCTAATTTTTAGGAAAAAAGTTTGTATTTTCTGAATCCTTTTAATATATAGAAATAACTCTCATTTAAAGGGAAAAAAAAAAAAAAAACCGATTATAATTAATGACACAAAATTTTATAATTATTGAGATGAATTTGTTGTTAGGGGTGTGTATTAAACCCACCAACTCGACAAATCGACCCAAACCAACATGTTAGGTTGGTTTTTGTGAGTTGGGTTAAAATTTTATTTTGAGTCTTGTGTTGGGTCGAATTCGGGTTGACAGTTATTAACCTTTTTTTTATAGTTTTGATTGATTTTGGTATATTGAGAACAAGTTTTAATAAATTTGAAAATTTTTAATATAATTTAAGTATATTATGTAAACTGTAATAATTTCTTAAAAAAATTGTGTAAATAATTGATATGACCTGTTGTTAGGGGGTATGTATCAAATCCACCAACTTGATGAAATCAATCCAACCCAATGCGACGCGTGCAAGTTGATTTTCATGGGTTGGTGGGTTGGGTTAGGTTGAAATTTTATTTTGAATCTCAAGTCAAGTCAAGTTTGGGTTGACAATTAATATTAGCCTTATTTAAATATTTTTAGTTTAATTGAATGTATTTTGCTAATAAGTTTTAATAAATTTGAAATTTTTGAATATAATTTAAGCATATTATGTGAACTATAATAATTTATTAAAAATTTATTTAAATAAATGATAAAGGTACAAATTTTAACAAGACATAAACACATGTATACCCAAATCCAATCCATTGACTGAACGCAACCCAACATCAGGTTGGGTTGAAAAACCCTCCAACTTGACACATGCATGCATACTCCTACTTATTGTAATTGGTATATAATAAAACCTATCAATAGAATATAAAATTTTTAGCTAGTACTAGAATACGGTAATGTTAAACTCCTTCCTTGAATAATGGATTTTGGTATGAATCTAATTAGTGAGACTTATTATCATATGAAGGGAGAGTATCAAGTCAATGTACTCCCGAAATACTAAATTGTTTTTTGATAGATACAAAAAAAAAATTTTAAATTATGACGCTCATTTCATAATAATAATTTTTTATTATCATCAAGCTAAAATACCAATTAGCTCTTGCTGTAGGCTGAGTTGGAGTCTCAAATATCTTATTTAATAACAAAAAATTTCCTAACTAAGTTAATTGGAACAACAAAAATATTAAATAGTTATTCTAGTAAGAATGCGTGAAACAATAAAAATGGTATTACTCCAATCACAACTTAAATTTTTTTTTTTTTTTTTATATAGATAATTTCAACCTATAATGTCCGCTCCTGATAATAGTTCTTTATCATCATACTAAGACACCAATCAGTCTTTAGTATAAGTGGGGGTTGAATCCCAAATCTCTTATTCAACCATACTTTACCAATTGATCAACTGGAACTCAAAAGAAGGGTGTTAATAACATACTAGCCTCTGAGCGCGTGCTCAGAGGCTTTTCTATTTTTTGAGTAAAGATTAATCATTTGCATTTATTATAATTTGGGATTTCTACTTTTTTCAATTACAAAAAAAATAAATAAATAAAATAAATAAATAATAATACGTGGAGTGAGTTTTGTAGATTGGAGGAGTTTTAAAACTAACAAAAGAGTGATCCTATTTTGTAGGGAGAAAGTGAATAGAAGTAGAAATTTAAATCAATGTAAAAGTAGGAGTTTATTAGAAGCATGAAGATATTTCAAAGTAGAAGTATGAATTTATTATTTTTGTTAATTTACTATTTTAATTCCATTTTTAAGTTTTAGGTAGGGGTATTTTTGACAGTAAAAAAAAATAATAACTAACTTTCTTTTGCCAATTTACTATTTTAACCCAATTTTTAAGTTATTGGTTAATTAATTTAAGAGTATTTTTGACAGGAAAAAAAATAATAATTAACTTTTTGAATCCTCTTAATATATACAGATAAAATTGGTGTCACAAGAAAAAAGATCTAAACCGTTCAACCAATTGATCATAGAACGTGCGAACACGCATGCACGTGCCCCGTACTAGGTGGTGGTCTACTAATGCTACTAGGTTTTTAACTGCCCACCTCCCCCGCTTCACACCAACGTGTGAGGAATAACTAACTTAACCGATATCCCACTTTCTTTTCCCTCTCATTAAAACTCTCGAATTGATCTCTCTTTCTTTTTCATTAGTTCCATTTTGCTGAGTACTCTTCACTAGCATTTGACAATGGCTTCTCCTTCAGTTACTATACTCTTCAACAATGTCATGATCTTTTCTGCATTTTGTGTCACTTTGGTTGCTGTGCCTGTGTCTTCTTTTCAGTTCCAAGTTGGTGGCGAGATGGGTTGGATCAAACCCACTGGAAATGAGTCTGATACTTACTTCAAGTGGGCTACAGAAAATAGGTTCCATGTTGGAGATATTCTTTGTAAGTTCACAGCATCATAGGGTTTTCTTCAATGGAATGTAGTTGTTGAATAAGTTTTTGGTATTGGAGGGTGTTATAATCTATTGTATGCTTAAAAATTTTTGAACTAAGACTTGGTTGTTGTTTTTGTTGATGAGGATGTTAATGGTCATTAGTGAAGCTTTGAGGAGGACTTGTGTCTTTTCAGTTACCTTAGGCAATAGTATCTCTTTGCTATGAAATTTGCTTCTTTCTCTTGATTAAAGAATTTCTCACTAAATATTTTCTATCTAAACCAATAAAAACTTAATTAACACTCTGCTTACTTACTTTAAATGTCTTACAGATTTTAAGTACCAGAATGACTCAGTGCTGGTAGTGAACTACACTGATTACCAGAACTGTGTTGTGTCCAACCCAATCTCCAAATTTGAAGATGGAAATACAGTTTTGCAAATTGATCGATACGGGTTTTTCTACTTCATCAGTGGGCAGCCTGATCACTGCAAAGCTGGTCAGAAACTGGTCATCCGCGTAATGGTGCAATCCGAAGTTGAGTCTCCAACTTCCGCACCTTCACCTAAAGGAGGTGGTGATTCAGGCGATTATGATGCTTGGGATTTCAACTGGGGGCCTCCACTAAATTCTACCATCAAGCTCTCTTTTGCATCATATTTTTTAACTATTCTTGGGGGTGTGTTGCTTATTTTCTATGTTTTCATGTAGAATACTAATAGGATAGATTATATTAGTTAAGGTAATCCTAGTCCTAGGGATTAATCTTTTATTTTTATGGTTGTTGGTATTGTAAATTGATTGATCAATGCCTATGGAGCGTTGTATTATTTAATTTGCTTTTGTTGCTACAAGTTTCATTAAATTTATTGTACTTTGCCTGTTGTGATTACTAATTAACAAGTTGAGCAACAAGGAACCATTGAGTTGATGCAACTCAGTCAGTATTTGGAAACCCTTAATACTGTGCAGTTGCTTTTATTCAGGCTTTCATGCCAGTTGATGATAAAATGAAGTAACTAACGTATTATTAAATTGTGAACTCACAAATATTACATGGCTCAAAAAGTATAATAAAGAGAAATGAAAAGGCCATTCTGATGCAAATTCATTATATAATTTCCTTTGCTGTTCCTATTTGTTACATTCCTAATCCTAACATTTGTAAACCAAAAACAGCATTTACTAATAAAATACAACGCTTACAAGGCATTTTTTAAATGAATTGCAATGGTACAAAATAACGTTTAAGTAACAGATTCCGCAGCTTAGGACCAAAGTCACAATTTTGTTCTAATTTGATTGACTTCAGCAGCATATAAAGAATCTATGATCTCATAATTGCCACCCAACATATCTTTTTCCGCATTGTGTACCTTCCCTTGCTTTGACTTTTCAGAAGATTTAGTAGAATTGTTTACTGCATTTTCTTCCCAGAAACTCGAATGTTCTTTGCTCTCCACTGCTATCTTGGGTTCCACAGCTTCCCTCTTCCATTTAATACCGACCGCCTCTGCCTGATTGGCAAACAAGACTTTCGAAATGGGTGAGCTGCAAATCTCTTTATAAGTTTCATAATTCCCAGCACGAGTGTTTCCACCTTCCAAAAGTTTTGCAAGAGGATGCAAAACTGAGATTGGACCATCACTTTTCTCTAAAGTTTCCTTTAGAAGCAGAAAATCAGAGACAAATTCTCGCTTGCTGAACTGAACAAACACTGCAGTTTCATCTAAGTGGTAAACAGAAGTTACAGAGGTCGGGCCGAAGACTTTAGAGACGCATTCTCTTATCTCTCTTGCCTTAAGTTTGGATGGGAATCCCCAGATTAAAACAATGTTCTCAAACAAAATATTTAGGTACTTCTTTTTGAAGTAATTAGTTCCAAACAACTCTGCAACCTTATTACCAGTACTTAAATCAATGATGTCTCCATTAATCCAACTGAGATATAGATGGTTGACGTGCTTACAGAGCTTTTCATTGTGAGCTAAATTTTCAGAGGGCGAATGGAGTTTAAAATCAATGCCTAGATAACTGCAGGCCTGCACAAAGATACATCCTGTCATAAAAGCATCATACCCAGCTTCATGCTTGGCTCCAGAGTTCCAGTTGGAGGACCTGCAAATATTTTCAATAGAGGTATCAACTCGGCCACTTGGATAAGAAAAGACTAGTAGTTACTATGCTTCATTAACAATTTGTGCCAAGATAAAATGGTAAACATTTTATGCTTGAATATTTAAGCGTTGAAGATAACTATGATGTATGAAAGACACAGAAGCAATATGTGCCCAACTATACATCCCATAATGCAGATATTTAGTGTATTAGACTGAATATATACCAAGTTTGGATGGTTCTCTAGTGTATAAGTCTACAATGATAACTTAGTTGCAAAACCAAATGGAATAAAGCACTACCAAGCTATAGTTTTAAGGGCAGAATGGCAAGCACACCTCAGATCATCCACTTGAACCTCCACTTGCACACATTGCTGAAAAGTAAGCCCCGTACTTTTAGCACTAACAGCAATTTGTGGACACAACAAAGCAAATGCTGAGGATAGTGATGTGCGTGACTTCTTCATCCGTTGTTGGAGTACATGATTGGCATTCAAAAGTATTTTGGTGTCAACGATATGTGGAAAAAACTTGTTAACAGAGGAGACAAATTCTTCAGCAGCCGAAGGAAGAGGACCTACGAATTTGCTGTATACATGTGCAATATCTGTGTCACAGATGGAGAGTACTTTAGTAATACTAAAAAATGATAAAAACCTCTTCATGAAACTTGGAATGAAAATTGTACCCAGGAAGCAATTATGACCAACAATCAACTTCTTCTCCGCTGAAAGGAGGTCAATAACATGGCGAAACCCAATTGCAGCTTGGATTTTCATCTCTGCTACTCTGCGATTTTCATCTTTCACCTCTTTCTGCAAAAGATTAGGATACAGAATATTTAATTTCTTGTGAGGTACAGATGAAATCACTCAAAAAATAGATTTGACATGAGATGCCAAAAATCTAAGCCTCAGAATTCATATTTTCAATATATATTTTTAAATTTTAATAATTCTATCCTTTCATCCACTGAAATTAAAATTCTGAGCTCAAATTTTAGAATCTAGCCAGACAAAACTTGAAACCATTAAGACTGCCTTGAAGGGAAAAATAAATTCAAATTACAGTTTTAGAAATTGATAATAATTGCTAAAAGCCTCAGTGGCATGGCCTAGTTGGGTTCGAATCCCCCCTTCCCCCACTTGTTGTAAGCAAGAAAAAAAAAATTGATAACAATTTAACCAACTTCCATATCAGAACATTTGGAAAATAACTTCATATGTATGTGCACATCAAATAGATTTTACACCAAGGACTTATATAAACTTATCTTACCATAAGCATGCCCCTGTCATCCTTCGATTCCGTATACACTACTAAATGTTGTGAACATAAATCATCACCATTCACACGAACATAAGAAAGATCTCTGAAGTGCTTGTTAATGACCTGCATATTTTCAATTTCATATTCAGCTAGATAAAGCCATTGTGTGAGAAAAGAAGCATCGTATTATCTACAAAAAAGTAAATAAATAAATGAATTCAAACATGTTAGATATAAATTGCAGACCAAACAAAGATTTGGAGATTAGAAAGAGGACTTTAAAGTTCTATAAGGCAGACACTTGATAAGTTAATAAATGCATTTGCAGATCTTATTAGGCTATAACTATATAGAACCAACATGCATGCTAATCCTGGTACATTAACAATGAACACTGCATAAGACAAAAGGAAGTGTTAAGACAGGAAAGGCAAAACATAACTACCAACTTGCAATCCAGTTGAACCATCAATCATCCAAAATCCACCTACCTATCTTGCATAGTAGAAAAAAATTAGAATTGAAATTGAGTTAAGAAGTTTAATGTCTTATACATAAGTTTTTAATATTTCAAAGTAGCTTAGACAGAGCACAATAGAATCTCAAAAAAAAAAATGTTGAATTTCTCAATATGTTTTATGAAGACTGGAGTTGACGACAGCTTTTAGATTTAAGATCGTAACACATTTTAACTTCAGCTAACAGCCAAAAAGTGTTTATGACTATAAGGTATATCAAAAAACAATGAGAAAAAATTGAGGAAGTGTTAGTTAAGTGTTAAATGGTTTCAATGTACATCATGCTTCATAATAAGCAAGTGAATAACTAAATCCAGGTCACAACTCCTAAATGCCTAATGCTCAAAACATACATACAAAAACCTTGAGCTATGCTTGCGAGAAGCCTAAGAAACTAGGTCTGCTAAGAAAAAACTGAGTTAATTAAATTTTACTTTGTTTTTTAGGTAATATACAGCTGTAGTGCTGTACGTAAGTCCACATCTAGCATATAAAATGATATAATTTTCTCTGAATGACAGAGGGTGAGTGGATAGACAAGGTCTGACTGACTTTGGGAAATTACCAAACAGTTCTCAAGGATTTTTATTTTTATTTTTCAATTGGTAAGTTAGACACACTGAGTTTCAACTTTCAACCCCACAACCTCATTCCTAAGGATAATTTTCCAAACTACATTTCTAAGAGAATTTTCTCACAATTAACAAACTTAAATTAGAAGATAAATGAGAATACAACACATTACCATTTGAATTAACCTAAACTGATGAGAAGTAAAGCCGGTCAGACTAAGAGCTGGACGCATTTTAAAGAAAACAGTTTGAAATTGTTGCTTTGAGTCATTTGAGTTCAATTGAAGTTGGGACCCTCCATTTCTATCCTGTAATAATCCATCACGCCATTCGCTGAATGTATTCTTGATTCGTTCAGAAAACAGAACGTCAGCCATGCGGTTTATTGGAATGTCTCTGACTTCTTTCAAGTTGCACCATGTATCTGATAACTCATCCTCGTATGCCATACTCAAACGTCTTAATGCTTCCTCTTCTTGTCCTCTGGATAAATAAGATATTCCTGAGATTATCCAAGATTTAAATTCTCAAACTGAAAGATCATAAATAGCATGATGAACGACATGGTGGAAACAGGTGTTAATTTGTAAGGCAAAATAATCAATTAAATAAAAAATAGCCTTTCTAGCATTCTAGATGCTGCAAGGAAACACCCCCCCCACCCCTCTCTCCCTCTCCACAGGGGCAGCAGCTCTGCTTATCCCTGCAGTTTTCTCATCTTAGATCTTAATAATCAATTCTATAACAACAACAACCAAACCTTAGTCTTGAATTTTTTGGGGTCAGCTATGGATCCTAAACATATTAGTCAAGGTTGGCCACATGTACTCTTTTTCGCCATTCTACTCAATCCAAAGTCATACTCTCTATTGACATGTCATTTTTTACTACTTCCTTAATTGACAGATCTTAATAATCAATGCAACAAATTGGAAACATTTTTGGCTTTATGCATTCAAATCTGAATGTTCAATCTACTGGCAGTGGGGAAGAGCATGACCAGTTGCCCACCCTGAAATCCCACTAACTTTCTGTTCTACCTTTTCATAATTTTATATATAAGACATCCTGGGTGTTATTGTATTTAATTTAAGGCACTACATGCCCATTCAAACACAAATTCTATACATTACAACTTTCACAGGTAAAACAAAAAACCATGTGCAACAACTACAATATCATAATAGTAAGCTAAAGGTCCAATACAATCCAACCCAAAACAAAAGCAAGATAAACTACCTTCTCGTATGCAGGCATTGAAATCAAACTGATATTTGGCTAAGAATTCAATTGATGTTGTCTGCCAGAGGAATTCGTAAGAGGGGCCATCGATCGGAACCTCTTGACGCGGAAAGACATAGAAATTGTGCCTGTCAAAGCACATGATAATTGTCAAATTTATCAAAGTGAGAATAACTTCAGATCATTTGACTTCTATTTTTTCCTGGAGCCAAAAAAAGTGAGTTAATTACAGCTGTCAACTAAAAGCTATACGGAATTTGCAATGCGAATCCCAAATTATAAAATTTGGCAGTAGCACCCTGATACGAGATTATTTTGCAATGTCCACCGCATTGTCCAAATCAGTTTCTATGTTTACACCTGAAGCATTTGATGGGGGCATTAGCAATGTGCATCCTAAAATATATCCTGATATGATGAGACTAATCTGTTAACTCAGATACAAAATTTGGATAGTGGTTCAACATTACAAATTAATATCAAATTAGGGTATTCATTGCAAAATTTCATAGATTAAAGTAAGCACTGCAAATCTCTCTACCTCTTTAACAAGTACACATTAAATTTAGATGAAGCTGAATATCTGAGAAGCTCATAAACCCCATTTGGCATTGTGCAAGCATCCCCAAACAAACTCACTCAATTGAACAGCCAAAGTGAGCAAATTTTTTGATAGCGAAAAAATGTAAGCAAGCAAACAGAGCATATAACTTAACATAACATCCCAAACCATAAACTCCCTATTGCTTATTTCCCTACATTTTCTGAACCTAAACACCATAAAAGCACTTTTTATAAATAAAGAAATCCAGAGCAACCAAACAGAGCACAACACTGCAAATATCATAAATCACTAAATTGAAACTTAAAAAAAAGAATTAATAAAATAATGAAAACAAAGAAATTCTGAGCATCCAAACAGAGCGTGGAAAAAGAAAATGTGAGGGAATGCTAAAGTGACATACGGGTGAGCGATGAAGGAGAGCTTGGAAGAGTCCCAGCGAAAGGGACAGACGCCGAATTGAACGACGGCGAACTTCTCGGCGGAGTCCTTAACTTTGAGGTAGCGGACGTCGGAGCGGTCGAACTCGAAGGACTCGCGCCAGGGGGCGCTGGTGACGCCGCTCATCTCCAAGTCAATGGCGACGAAGTCCGCCGCCGCCACGTGGCGCCGGAGCTCCGCTAGAGCCGACTCGAAGTTCCCCTTCGTCACGTGCTTCAGAGGGAACGCAGTCGATTGGGCTGAGCTTGAGGTTGAAGATGAAAAAGATAGGGCACGTGAGAGCGCACGTGAGAGAGTAATGGGATAGAGCTTCTTCATTGTTGTGTGACTGTGTCTGTGTCTGTGTGAGCATGCTGTTTGTTTGTTTTTGTTCGTGGTTTTGGATTTTGGGGTTTAGAGGAGGTAAAAGAAGCTGGGTGGGCGTTAAACTAAACGTCGTCGTTTCGTCAAGATATTTCTTAACTCTTTCTATTTTTTGGCTAAATTATAAAAAATAAATAAAGAAAAGGCAAAATACTATTTTGAGTACTAAGGGGCCGTTTGGATTGAGTTTTTTGATAACTCAATTCTCAGTTTCCATAACTCATAACTCAAAAATGGTGGGGTTCATAGCAAAAAGGTTGTTTGGCCAAACGATAACTCTGTTTCCATAACTCTGTTTCCATCACTCAATTCTCTGATTTTTGAGTTATGAGTTATGGAAACTGAAAACAACAAAAGGCTGTTTTCAGTTTCCATAACTCATAACTCAATGGCATTTCCGTAAATAAACACACATGAGGGACCCACAGCCGCAACTTTTGACCAACTTTTTTTTTTTTTTTTTTTTTTGGGTTGGCGTTGGCTGTTTTTTTTTTTTTTTTTTTTTTCCTTTTTCTTTTTCTTTTCTGGGTTGGCGTTGGGTTTTTTTTTTTTTTTTTTTTTTTTTAAGTACCTAGACTCACCAAACTTAGTGAAAAAAAAAAAAAAACCCCAGACCGAACAGCCAACCCAGGAGGGAAAAAAAAAAAAAAAAAAAAGAAGCTGCTAGTGAAAAAAAAAAAACACTGTACCGTGACAGGTGTGGACCCTCCAAATAGTGTGAAAAATAGTGAGTGATGAAGGCAAACGGATGTGAAAAATTAAGTGATGAGTGATGAGTGATGGAAATTGAGTGATGGAAATTGAGTGACGAAAATTCTTTACCCAAACAGGCCCTAAATTTTATCAAAAGTTTTCTTTTCTCCCTAAACTTTAAATTTTTTTTTTTTTAATCCTTAAAATTTGTAAACAGTATTTTTAATAATTAGAGAAAAAAACCAAAAAAAGGAATAAATAAATGTTTTTTAATGGTTTAGGGATGAAAAATATCTCATTTTTTTTAAGTTTATGGACAAAGTAAAACATTTTCAATAATTTAAGAAGGAAAGACAAACTTTTCAATAGTATAAGGACCAAAAAAAAAATACAAATTTAGAAAATTTAGAAATAAAAAACAAATTTTTGAGAAAGTTTAAAAACTAAAATAGTACTTTACCCCAAAAAAAAGTTAAAAAAGTTAACAAAGCAATTTTAATACAGACTAACAAAAGGACTAAATTGAACAAAGTTGAAAGTTAGAAGACTAGGTTGCATTTCAAGCAAAGTAAAAAGATGTAATTTTTAATTTAGCCTTTTTTTTTTCTTTTTGCTAAAATATAATTTCTTAACCACAGTTTAGACAGAATCCTCCGTTAACTTCGTAGAAGCATTAGTCAGTATCTCTTTAAATGATGTGGCACATCCTAGCCTTTCATTTATTTCAAATCACTCCTGACCATGAAATGGACACTCTCCGTTTCAAAGGGAAATGGAGAGGATCCAAATCCTTTTTTTGCGTTGTGTACCTTCCCTTGCTTTGACTTTTCAGAAGATTTAGTAGAATTGTTTACCGCATTTTCTTCCCAGAAACTCGTAGGTTCTTTGCTCTCCACTGCTATCTTGGGTTCCACCGCTTCCCTCTTCCATTTAATACCAACTGCCTCTGCCTGATTGGCAAACAAGACTTTCGAAATTGGGGAGCTGCAAATCTCTTTATAAGTTTCATAATTCCCAGCATGAGTGTTTCCACCTTCCAAAAGTTTTGCAAGAGGGTGCAAAACTGAGATTGGACCATCACTTTTCTCTAAATTTTCCTTTAGAAGCAGAAAATAAGAGACAAATTCTGGCTTGCTGAACTGAACAAACACTGCAGTTTCATCTAAGTGGTAAACAGAGGTTACAGAGGTCAGGCCGAAGACTTTACAGATGGATTCCGTTATCTCCCTTGCCTTGAGTTTGGATGGGAATCCCCAGATTAAAACAATGTTCTCAAACAAAATATTTGGGTATTTCTTTTTGAAGTCATTAGTTCCAAACAACTCTGCAACCTTATTACCAGTACTTAAATCAATGATGTCTCCATTAATCCAACTGAGATATAGATGGTTGACGTGCTTACAGAGCTTTTCATTGTGAGCTAAATTTTCAGAGGGCGAATGGTGTTTAAAATCAATGCCTAGATAACTGCAGGCCTGCACAAAGATACATCCTGTCATAAAAGCATCATACCCAGCTTCGTGCTTGGCTCCAGAGTTCCAGTTGGAGGACCTGCAAACATGTTCAATAGAGCTATCAATTCTGCCACTTGGACAAGAAAAAGACTATTAGGCACTATGCTTCATTAACAATTTGTGCCAAGATAAAATGGTAAACATTTTATGCTTGAATATTTAAGCGTTGAAGATAACTATGATGTATGAAAGACACAGAAGCAATACGTGCACATCTATACATCCCATAATGCAAATATTTAGTGTATTAGACTGAATATATACCAAGTTTGGAGGGTCCACTAGTGTATAAGTCTACAATTATAACTTGGTTGCAAAACCAAATGGAATAAAGCACTACCAAGCTATAGTTTATGGGCAGAATGGCAATCACACCTCTTATCATCCACTTGAACCTCCACTTGCACACATTGCTGAAAAGTAAGCCCCGTGCTTTTAGAACTAATAGCAATTTGTGGACACAACAAAGCAAATGCTGAGGATAGTGTTGTGCTGGACTTCTTCATCCGTTGTTGGAGTACAAGATTGGCATTCAAAAGTATTTTGGTGTCAACAATATGTGGAAAGTACTTGTTAACAGAGGAGACAAATTCTTCAGCAGCCGACGGAAGAGGACCTATGAATTTGCTGTATACATGTGCAATATCTGTGTCACAGATAGAAAGTACTTAGTAATACTAAATAATGATAACAACCTCTTCATGAAACTTGGAATGAGAATTTTACCCAGGAAGCAATTGTGACCAACAATCAACTTCTGCTCCGATGAAAGCAGGTCAATAACATGGCGAAACCCAATTGCAGCTTGGATTTTCATCTCTGCTACTCTGCGATTCTCATCTTTCACCTCCTTCTGCAAAAGATTAGGATGCGGAATATTTTAATTTCTTGTGAGGCACAGATGAAATCACACAAAACTTGAAACCACTAAGACTGCCTTGAAGGGAAAAATAAATTCAAATTACAGTTTTAGAAATTGATAAAAGCCTCAGTGGCATGGCCCAGTTGGGTTTGAATCCCCCCTTCCCCCACTTGTTGTAAGCAAAAAAAAAAAAGTAACTGATAACAATTTAACCAACTTCCATATCAGAACATTTGGAAAATAACTCTCATATGTATGTGCAAATCAAATAGATTTTACATCAAGGACATATAAAAACTTATCTTACCATAAGCAAATCCCTGTCATCCTTCGATTCTGTATACACTACTAGTTGTTGTGAACATAAATCATCACCATTCACACGCACATAAGAAAGATCTTTGAAGTGCTTGTTAATGACCTGCATATTTTCAATATTATATTCAGCTAGATAAGGCCATTGTGCGAGAAAAGAAGCATCTTATTCTCCACAAAAAAGAAGATAAATGAATGAATTCAAACATGTTAGATTTAGATTGCAGACCAAACAAAGACTTGGAGATTAGAAAGAGGGCTTTGAAGTTCTAGAAGGCAGACACTTGATAAGTCAATAAATGCGTTAGTAGATCTTATCAGGCTACAACTATATAGAACCAATATGCATCCTAGTCCTGGTAGATTGACAATGAATACTTCATAAGACAAAAGGATGTGTTGGACAGACGAGGAAAACATAACCACCAACTTGCAAACCTGTTGAACCATCAGTCATCCAAAATCCACCTTCCTATCTTGCATAGTAGAAAAACTTAGAATTGAAATTGAGTTAAGAACTTAATGTCTTGTGCATAAGTTATTAATATTTCATGGTAGCTTAGACAGAGCACAATAGAATCTAAAAATATATATATGTGTTGAATTTCTCAAAATGTTTTATGAAGACTGGAGTTGACGACAGCTTTTAGACTTAAGATCGTAACAGCAAACAACCAAAAAGTGCTTATGATTATAAGGTATATCAAAAAAGAAAGAGGAAAAATTGAGGCAGTGTCAGTTAAATGTAATTGGTTTCAATATACATCATGCTTCATAATAAGGAAGTGAATAACTAAATCCAGGTCACAACTCCTAAATGCCTAATGCTCAAAACATACATACAAAAACCTTGAGCTATGCTTGCGAGAAGCCTAAGAAACTAGGTCTGCTAAGAAAAAACTGAATTAAACGTTACTTTGTTTTTTATGTAATATACAGCTGTAGTGCTGTATATAAGTCCACATCCAGCATATAAAATTATAATTTTCTCTGAACGAGAGAGGGTGAGTAGATAGACAAGGTCTGACTAACTTTGGGAAATTACCAAACAATCCTTAAGGCTTTTTTTTTTTTTTTTTTTTTTTTTTTCAATTGGTAAGTTAGATACACACAGTTTTAATCCCACAAACTCATTCCTAAAAATCACTTTCCAAACTACATTTCTAAGAGAATTTTATCACAAGTCATAAACTTAAATTAGAAGATAAAATTGTGAATACAACACATTACCAATTGAATTAACCTAAACTGATGAGAAGTAAAGCCGGTCAGATTAAAAGTTGGACGCATTTTAAAGAAAACAGTTTGAAATTGTTGCTTTGAGTCATTTGAGTTCCACTGAAGTTGGGACCCTCCATGTCTATCCTGTAATAATCCATCACGCCATTCACTGAACCTATTCTTGATTCGTTCAGCAAACAAAACGTCAGCCATGCGGTTTATTGGAATGTCTCTGACTTCTTTCATGTTGCACCATGTATCTGATAACTCATCCTCATATGCCATACTCAAACGTCTTAATGCTTCCTTTTCTTGTCCTCTGGATAAATAAGATATTCCTGAGATTATCCAAGATTTAAATTCTCAAACTGAAAGATCATAAATAGCATGATGAATGACATGGTGGAAACACGTGTCTAATTTGTATGGCAAAATAATCAATTAAATAAAATAGCTTTTCTAGCATTCTAGATGCTGCAAATCTACCAACAAAGTAAATCAGAGTACATCCAAACTGTCAGAGTAATGGATCCCCACCCCCATCCCCCCCCCCCCCCCCACCCTCCTCTACACGGGCAGCAGCCCCACTTATCCTTGCAGTTTTCTTATCTTAGATCTTAATATTCAATACTATGACAACAACAAAAACCAAATCTTAGTCTTGAATTTTTTGGGGTGGCTATGGATCCTAAACATATTAGCTAGGCTTGGCCACATGTACTCTTTTCCACCATTCTATTCAATCCAAAGTCATACTCTCTATTGAAATGTCATTTTTTACTACTTACTTAATTGACAGATCTTAATAATCAATGCAACAAATTGGAAACATTTTTGGCTTTATGCATTCAAATCTGAATGTTCAATCTACTCGCAGTGGGGGAGAGCATTACCAGTTGCCCACACTGAAATCCCACCAACTTTCTGTTCTACCTTTTCATAATTTTATATATAAGACATCCTGGGTGTTATTGTATTTAATATAAGGCACTACATGCCCATTCAAACACAAATTCTATACATTACAACTTTCACAGGTAAACCAAAAAACCATGTGCAATAACTACAAAATCGTAATAGTTAGCTAAAGGTCCAATACAATCCAACCCAGAAGAAAAGGTAGATAAACTACCTTCTCGTATGCAGGCATTGAAATCAAACTGATATTTGGCTAAGAATTCAATTGATGTTGTCTGCCAAAGAAACTCGTAAGAGGGGCCATCGATCAGAACCTCTTGACGCGGAAAGACATAGAAATTGTGCCTGTCAAAGCACATGATAATCGTCAAATTTATCAATGTGAGAATAACTTCAGACCATTTGATTAATTACAGCTGTCAACTAAAAACTATATGGCATTTGCAATGCGAATCTCAAATTATAAAATTTGGCAGTAACACCCTGATTCAAGATTATTCTAAGTATACAACTTACTGTGCAGCTAATAAACTTCATTGAAAAAAGATGAAAGAAAATACAGAGGAAAAGGCACACAGGCAGTGTGCGAAGACGCAACAAAATAACAATGAAAGTACAAAAATCAAGCATATTAGGCAAAGAATTGAAAGCAAAAACACCTGAAGCATTTGATGGGGGCATTTCCAATGTGCATCCTAAACTATATCCTTATATGATGAGATTAATCCGTTAACTGAGATACAAAATTTGGATAGTGGTTCAACATTACAGTTAATATCAAATTAGGGTATTGATTGCAAAATTTCATAGATTAGAATACACACTGCAAATCTCTCTCTCTCTCTCTCTCTCTCTCTTAATGAGTATACATTTAATTTGGATGAAGCTGAATATCTGAGAAGCTCATAAACCCCATTTGGCATTGTGCAAGCATCCCCAAACAAACTCACTCAATTGAACAGCCAAAGTGAGCAAATTTTTCGATAGCGAAAAAATGTAAGCAAGCAAACAGAGCATATAACTTAACATCCCAAACCATAAACTCCCTATTGCTTATTTCCCTACATTTTCTGAACCTAAAAAAAAAAGCACTTTTATAAATAAAGCAATCCAGAGCAACCAAACAGAGCACAACACTGCAAATATCATAAATCACTAAATTGAAACTTAAAAAAAAAAAAAAAAAAAACAAAATTATGAAAACAAAGAAATTCTGAGCATCCAAACAGAGCGTAACACTGCAAATGGAAAAAAGAAAAATGTGAGGGAATGCTAGAGTGACATACGGGTGAGCGATGAAGGAGAGCTTGGAAGAGTCCCAGCGAAAGGGACAGACGCCGAATTGAACGACGGCGAACTTCTCGGCGGAGTCCTTAACTTTGAGGTAGCGGACGTCGGAGCGATCGAACTCGAAGGACTCGCGCCAGGGGGCGCTGGTGACGCCGCTCATCTCCAAGTCAATGGCGACGAAGTCCGCCGCCGCCACGTGGCGCCGGAGCTCCGCTAGAGCCGACTCGAAGTTCCCCTTCGTCACGTGCTTCAGAGGAAACGCAGTCGATTGGGCTGAGCTTGAGGTTGAAGATGAAGATGAAGATAGGGCACGTGAGAGCGCACGTGAGAGAGTAATGGGATAGAGCTTCTTCATTGTTGTGTGACTGTGACTGTGACTGTGTGAACATACTGTTTGTTTTTTTGGATTTGGGGTTTAGAGGAGGTAGAAGAAGAAGAATACTGGGTGGGTGTTAAACTAAACGTCGTCGTTTCACCATGCTTTTCCCTCCCTCCCCTTTTTTGCTAAATTATAAAGTGAAAATTTATAGGAAATATTTTTATTTTTATTTTTACAATTTTTTATATTTTCTATGAAAGTTAAGTAGTATAAAAATTTTTCTAAATTAGTCCATTAACAAAATGTCATAAGAGCACTTGTTAACAAGATTCAATTATAAATTTAAACCCTTTTTAACTTTATCTAAAACTCAACTCAATCCTTTAACTTTATTTTCTTTCAATATAGTCCCATAACTTTCAACTTTGTTCAATTCAGTTATTTCGTTAGTTTTTTGTCAAAATTGAGCCATTAAGGATCCCTAATGTAGTTTTGTTACTTTTGTATCAAACAAAGTTAAAAGTTAACAAAGCAATTTTAAAAGAGATTAACAGGAGGACTGAATTGAACAAAGTTGAAAGTTAGAGAACTGAGTTAAATTTTAAACAAAGTTAGGGCTCGTTTGGTCATAGTTTTCAAAAATTGTTGTTTAAAAATATGTGAAAATTGTGGTTTAAAATGTGTTGTTGAAAAACGTATTTTTAGTGTGAATAAAACAAAAAAATGTGTTTGGCATCATGGTTTAAACAACATTTTTCAGTATTCAAAAAATATAAAATATGTGTTTGGTATGTGTGTTTTGAATGATAAAAAAAGCTGACCAAAGTACGAAATAATATTTTTTTAATCAGGAGAGAGAACATCCATATTCCCGTTGCTCCTCTCTTTCCTTCTTTATCCCTTCTCTTCCCTGAAAGCAGAAAACCAAATCCACGCACAGTCCTCATCTCCATCGACGCCAAAGAAGATCCACGGCTGGGCTTCACGTTCCTTGGATCTCATCTCCACTGTCAGCACTCCAAGACCCAGCAACTAATCGAGCTTCTATCGCCACCAAGTCGCCAACCCATCACTCCAAGATCCAAGTTCGAATCTCACTTTCACCGTGCTTGTCAATGGGTTTTTGTCTAAAGACCGAACCGTTCCTTCTTCACTCACAGATTTCTCACTTTTTTGTTTTTTTTTTTTTTCCTGTTTTCCTCACCAATCGAGAAAACCCCCAATTTTTTTACTCTTTGTTTGCTGTTGAAACAATATTTGATTTACAATCCAAACATACACGCCCTATATTCTCGAAATCTTTTAGGTACATTCTCATCCTTTGCTGTTGAAACAATGTTTGATTTACAACTCATTCGATTTTTCATTTTTCTTAACACTCTGTTTGGTTGCCAAGAAAGCTGATTATTAGTTTCGTTTTATTGTTAGTTTTAGTTTATTGGGTATAATTTAATTATTCATGAATTTAAGCTTGGTGAATTTGATGATTTTATGGTCGGTTTGACTGAATTTCGTTAGTGAATTTTTACTATTAGTTTTAGTTGATTGGGTTTAGTTAATTATTCATGAATTTAAGCTTGGTGAATTTGATGGTTTTGTGATCGGTTTAACTAAATTTCGTTAGTGAATTTTTACTATTAGTTTTAGTTGATTGGGTTTAGTTTAATTATTCATGAATTTAAGCTTGGTGAATTTGATGATTTTTGTGGTCGATTTGACTGAATTTCGTTGAATTCAATTTGGATATGATGGATATAATGTGGTGTTGTTCGGGCCAATTCCTCAATTATAGTGATGAACAGAAAGGTTTTGTGAGGTTACTTTTGGTTTTCTCTGTTCTAGTTCTGTGAATGATGGTTTTCTAATTCCAAATTTTGAAAGTTTGTATTAATCTTGCACCGAAAATTGAAAACAGTTATAGGAAATTGCATAGCCATAGGGCTGCTTGGATATGTTGCTATATTTTTTGTTGCACGAATTGATAGCATGTTCAAATGGTTGTTTAATAGTGTTGATTACATTCTGTAATGTGTAAGAGAGTAGGTTTGTGGCTTCTTCTTGCTGATGTCGAACGTAATGCATGAGAATATTGACGATGGCCTTCGGTTCATTAATTCCAACTGTTTTTGTGGCTTGAGAGCAAGTGTGAGGATTTCGGATAAAAGAAATGAGAACCGTTACAGGCTATTTCAATGTTGCCCAAAGGATGCATGTGGGTTTTTTCAATGGTGTATTCCCTTGAAGACGCCATTATCATAATGCAAAGGATTTCCAGCTACTACAAGAAGAGTTGTGTGTATTGCGAGAGGAATTGAGGGTCATGCATGACAAGGTCCACTCCTTAGATCAAACCAAAAAAATTGTCAAGATAATGTTCATTGGATGGTGTTTGTTATGCACCGCACTTGTACTACTGCTAACTATGACAATGGTCTAAACCAAACTATTATGATGATGTCCTGTAACCATATTATCTTATTATGTACTACCGACTCCTCATGAACTTGATGCGCTGTGTACTATTTTTGGACAATCTTGAGTCATCCATTTTGCTAGTGCTAGGTATATGTATGGGGCTGACTCTTGACTGTTACAACCGTATGTTATTGGCTTAATAGTACTTTTACAATAGTATGTTATTGTCGCATTCCTCTAGCTTTCCTTTTTCCTATATATATATATATATATATATATATATATATATTGTACCAGCACAATAGTGATGCTTAAAATTTAATTTTGTCAAGAAATTGTTAAGTTGTTAAGTTGGAAGCTTCTGGTTAGCCAATTGTTGGAATTAATGTTTTAAACAATAGACCAAATTTACTATCTTTTACCAACAATTTCAGTCCAAAAAACAGTCTCAAGTTAATTGCCACAATACCTATAAATAAAAGAAAACCAACAATGTCAATAACAGTTACAGCTTGCGTTATACACTTTCCAATAAATACAAATGGTTCATAATTTTTGCATCTCAACTGCTTCATTATATATTAAATTGCCTTCACACAACCTAGAAACTATATTACTAACCTTCATTTAGCACTTTTACTGTATCCCTGAACATAATAATTTCATCACAATACTTGATAGGGTCTTACACCCATCTTTCCTTTCAATAGGAATGAGAACCATATCAAACCTCAAATAGAGTACTTTGGTGCCTTGATAAGGGAATAATATCTTATGGGACAATCACATAAGATATGACCTCCCTGACAAGAGTGGTCCAATCTCAAGAGATCTTACAAACCACTTGAGAAGCACAAAATGAACAAACCAAAAGGAAAGAAAAAGCAAAGTCCAGTTAAAAATGCAAACATAGCATGATGTCATTGCCTAATGCCTCCATAACTAGCATCTATTTTTGTCACAACATATTCTTCAACAAAAAAAAGGTTAAAACTTAAAACAGAGTTTGAATACTGTAATATCCACATTTTTTACAGTCTATTCCCAAAAAGCTCAATCACGGTTGCCTGTGTAATCTGCCCACATAGCAGCAGTTATCGCATCACGATACTCCAACATCGCTCGTTGTGCCCGAGTATTAAAAGTTTCTTCAGTGCCCCCACTACCTACATGTGCAGCTCCCGCTATGGTTGTGTCGCTGTTAAGCACAAATGATCCTTCCCACACATGGAACATTTCATTCGCCCGGTTATACATGCGGATAAAGTTGTGCAGTGCACAGCAAGCGGTCACAATCAGTCGTTGTCTAGAGAGGGAGAAGAAGTGCATTTCATTTAAGATCGGGAACCTCGCCTTCAACACGCCAAAGCATCATTCAATCACCATCCACAATGACAAATGCCTATAATTGAACAACTCTTGCGGGGTAGTAGGCTGCCAATTCACACCCCGAAACTCTTGGGCATGGTAGCGTGCGGACTCATGTAGGGGGAGGAATGCACTGCCTATTACGTACCCCGAGTTAACGAGCTAGTACAATCCTGCAATAAGAGTAATAACCAATGGCAATTAATGTTACACAACACAACTATTTTTAAGTGACAATAAAAGAAAAATTGCAAAAGGATCATCATACATAGAAACATAGTTACCATTTATAGAAGTGATGACCCTTTAATCAAGAACCTCCCCTGATATTTACATCTTTATTTATAAACATGTATAATTTAATTAATATTTTGATATTATAATGTGGCCACCCAATTGGAAGAGGGCAAACAATTGTGACACCAATTGATATGAGACTAGATTCAAACGGCTGTGACAACCTTTTGAATTTGGCCTTGTTTTAAAAGGGAGATGATCCTCACTGAACAAATATGAAAGAGGAACAAATGACTATATCAAAATTTATATCAAAACTGGCCTCTAGCCTTTATGGCAAGTAAGGGCCATTAGATTCACTTCTTATCATCAATATTGACAATAGACAAGAATAGTGGGTAAAAAATAACCTCAAGACAATTATATGTTTATAATCACATTTTTTTATATATAATATGTTTGTAATTATTATTCATGTAAAGTATACACAATTGTATAAATATACAATGTTGTGCACATTTAATATTTAGTCTATAATGTAAATAGAAATATAAAACTTAATTCAATGCAACTAGAGATCCCCACACGTTTTGACAACGCCAAATGCATGTACAAACCTCTTTATTACCATCATTTTTCTCGGTAAGAGTTTTGCAAATGGCTAGATTTAATTTTATTTAAAATTTACACCAAAAATACTTCTTGTCCACATGTAAAATGTGTCATTGCTTGAAATTTTTTCAATGCATAATTCTCAATGTTAATTACTACAAACATGATATAGAAAATAATATTGCTCATTTTAGGCAAAGCTGAAATGACTACTTGTCATATCCAGTGCCTGATGATCAACACCAATACATGTATCATCAGTATAGTTTTTGGAACAATTTAAAACAGATGCATTGCATCCAAAGGTATTAAGATTGAGAGAGGAATGGGCCATGTTATGCTCATAAGAGAATGGAACAAAGTGGGTTCTCAAATTTCTTTCATCAAAAGGCTATTGAACTTTTGAAGTTTGTAAAATTTAAAATGATCTTTTTCTTTGACTCTTTTTTTACCATTTCTCACTTGGCATTTTGTAAGTTCATCCACTATGAACAGGGAATTGGTCGAGTGCTGAGGGCATTTCGATTCAAATGAAATAAAAGAAATGAAAAACAAGAATGATTATTGAAAAGTTTTAGTTTTGGATTTTACCTTCCACCATGGAAGTTGTAGAGCTCATATATTTATATCAGTTAGGTACTTTGCTTGCTTTACTGATTTTTCGCAAATATGAAAGAAGAACAAATGGAAGGAAAAACATCTAGATTTTTATCAAAAGTTAAGAACCACACTTAATCAGATGACAACATGCTTAGTATAATGTTTGTTGAGCAGATTTACCACAATAATTACTTCTTCACTTTCAACTATCACAGCAATATTTTGAATTTATAAGAAACAACTCAAAATCACAAGAGTGATAGAATTTTATTCTACATACTGTGGAATGCATTAACCACATGTAGAAACTATTTTAGATATCTCTGGTATGACTTTAGTTCTCATGGTATAAGATAATTCAAATTATTGGCCAAAGATTATTATTATAAGTTTAGCTATCTGTTCAAATTTTTGCAAATCTAATCAGCAATTCTATCAAGTTCACGACATGTAAGTGCAACTCATATATTGAAATTTTGCCAGCCCTAGTTCTGCAATGCTGCGGCTACAATTATGAAAGCTATCATACTGATGCAAATGCCCAAAGAACAAATCCAAAACCAAATGCACCAAAATTTTTTTTTACCTCTAGGCGGTCAAGGGAACTCATACTCAACATGTCCAAGTGCGTCCTGCATGACTCGTGAATCATTCGCACTCCCTTCCCATCCATAATGCACATACATAAACCGCATATCGAAGTTGCATGCACACATCACATTTTGGGTGATGTCACTTCATCTATCTATGAATGCGGTGGTCATACCGGATGGGGCAGAAGTACTTATGTGCGTCCCATCAATGGCCCCCACACATTTCTATTAAAAATATAGGTAGCTCTAATTAGGTAAATTCAACTTATGTGCAATCAGCTCTCTTTCTATTTTCTATTACAAATTTTTTAGATTTTAATCAATCAAAGTGATAATTTATCTAAGAACTAAAAAAAGAAAAATCAAAGCATACCTCAAACCATGGGTAATATTTCTCATTCCCTCGAAGTGAATGAGGAACCTCAGCTGCATCAGCATTGTGTCCGATGATAAATAGCATTGTCCCAATGGCCTCCTCAACTGAAACAATACCAGTGTCCTCCTCTAATAGGTGCAGCCACTTCAACTCATTACACAAGTGCCTAAAAAGGGTCTTGTCCATGCAGAATATGTCGTAACACACTTGGGGATTTCCTTCTAGTACTTCAATCACATATGACCTCCCACTTAGGATACTAGTGCACATAGGTCGCTTCATGTAGTACTTTTGCACGTACTCTATACATAGCTGAACGTAGGCTGTGGCAATCTCAAGTTCTACCTCACTATCGTACTCATCTGAATCGGGATCAGTCATGACTGAATCACGATCTGAATCGGTATCGGCCATAACTGAATCACACCTGTGGGCAGCCAAAAAGTTCACATCAGCCACTATAAAGAAGTACATATATATATATATATATATGTTGCTATATGTATATATATCTATATTGTTGTATGTATATATATATATATATATTGTTATATCTATATATATAAGTCAGTATATATATAAATGAGTATATATGGCTGTATGTATATATAAGTGAGTATATATATTTCTACATAAGTGAGGAAATAATTCTACATAACAATTTTTTTTTTTTTTGAGAAGTGATTCTGCATAAGTGAGTATATATAAATGAGTATGTCAACATAAGTGAATCTATATGTTGCTGGAAGCACTACATATATATATATATATATATATATAGATGTTATTGTGTGTACCAAAGAAATTTTATAAATATATATATATATATATAGGTGTTACTGTGTGTACCATAGAAATTCCATCAAGAACACATCTGATTTTCTAAAATATATATATATATATATATATATATATATATATATGTCACCAAACAAAATAGTACAAAGCCACAACAAAGCAATTGCAATTTAAATAGCACAAAGCCACAACAAACTAATCTCATATTTCTTACATAACTCGCATAGATGTCCAAAGCATTATATAGCACTAATAAAGAAAGGTTGCATGCAAACATTGTCCAAAATATTAACATAATACAGACTTTGCTTATTCACATTAAAGCAAAATAACTAAACTAATTAACTTCCTACCAGCTCTTTAAACATCGCACATTCTCAACCACCCCCACAACTATTGCAATCCAACCCCAATGAACTCAATCCAAGCCCTTCTCCTATTGACCGTCATAGCAAAAAAAGCAGTTCTACTCTTGAAGTTATGAAGCTCCTGCACGACCTTGCAATATGTGACATGATCCATATTGGTGTACTGGTTGAGCAGTGTTATAGCTTCTGTAACTGACTCAGTGTCACCCCCCACACCAGAGTCTTCGGTGTCAATAAACCTTTTCTCCCTCCGGTTCCTCATGTCAATAAACCCCCAAATAGCTTCAATCATGCTTTCAAGGGAGTGCTTTTTCTTCCTTTTTTCGCTTGAATGAGATGGTTCAACTGGCCGCTTTTCAGCTTGCCTCCGGCTTTTGGCTTCACTTGGTATGGGCAGCTCTTTCACATCGTCCACACTATCGGTATTGACGTTGACATGCACCCTCAATGATAGGAAGGCTGCATCCAGCTCTCTCTCTTCATCACTGTTGGGAGCTGGTTGGGCAGATGAAATTTGGAGGAAACTCGTGGCTATGTTTGAATTGAAAAGCCTGCCCAATAGGTCGTAGTTGATGAAGCGTGAATTCGTTAGTCGAGGTGGGCAGATGGAACTTCTTGTCAGCGCGAATGTATCTTCTATGAGGGTCACCGGTGTGGTGCCTGCCACAACGCCTCTGATGCCAAAATTAGAACAGAAAAGCACTTTGTGAAATGAAAATAGAGGAACAAGATAATAATGGGTGCTTTCTTAGAGTGTGAATATTTGTACCTTCTGTTAACAATGTGAGGGCTTTATATATGTGGTTTTGGTTGTTAGCCGTTAGGGTGTTAATGTCTTTCTTAGTAACACCTCCTGCCCAATAATGGGGCTTTTAATAGGCTCCCAACGGTCTGCTTGGCTGGTTTCGTAACTACTCGAGTCACTGGCTGGCTTCATTGAATGATTTTCCTGCCCTCGTCAGTGAGGACTGGTTTCCTCGTCACTAGGGATGACCTTGTCATTAGTGTTGACTTCATCAAGGAAATGTAATATCGTCACTCCCATCAGTTGCCCCCCAGGTTCTGTGATCGTCTGTGACGTGTCATGAGGACCATAGAAGATAAAAAGTTTTCCTGAGTTGTCTGTGACTCTTGGGGTTCTACTCCGAATTTAATGCATGGTGGTGGTGCAACACGCAATGTGGCCACGTGGCGCGTGCTGATTGAGGGCGTTAATGGCATGACCCTTGGGTTTCCCGCTATTTTTCAGTTTCCTTGGATTTTTGGTTTCAAAACTTTTCTTTTCCTTCACTTTAATCATTTGCTCTGAGTTTTATTTTTCTCGTTTATTCCTACGATCGTTCTGACCCTGCTCCGGCGACGTTTCTCTTCGAATTTTCCTGGCTTCAATCGTTTTACTCTTCAAGGTACTTTTCCTCTTCTGTTCCCCTTTCCTTAATAATCTTCTTATGAGTTCCTGATTTTTCCTTTGCCCTTTGCTTTTGTTGTTGTTGTGTTTGATTTTTGGGTTTTTAGGATTGTATTCCCTTTTCATGGTCAGTTCTTCTGAGGTTAGAGTAGCTTGCCCCTTGGTCTCTTTCTTTTTTGCTCGCTTAGGGGTGGCTTTGGGCGTTTTCGGTGACTTTTTCCCTTTGGTTGGGGACTTTATTTTTGAAGGTTGTGGGTTGAGTGTAGTTTTAGGGGAACTATCTCCAATATTAAGCCAGTCACTTGCTTGGTTTGAGGGTGAAAGGAAGAGGATGTCGGAGGTGAGATCTAGCAAACTAGAAACTGGGTTGTCGTCCAGCGAAGGCCTGGTGGAGGGTGATACGGCCATCTCTGTCCCTTGTCCGATTAAGGCTTTTTACGCCCTTGGGGAGGAGTGTGGGCTGGACGCTGACACTGTGGCTAGGTTCAAGGATAGATTTCAGTTTCCTGCGCGAGTCCGTGTTCGTCGGCCCGGTAGTGAGGATCGGGCCTGCCACTTCTTCCCTGGTGAAGTATGCTTCTACGAGGCTGCTTTCACTTGTGGGCTTAGACTACCCGTCCATCCGTTGGTGATGGAGCTTTTAGGTTATTTTGGTATTGCTCTCAGGCAACTTATGCCCAATTCATGGAGGATAGTGATCAACTGTATGGAGATATGGTTGGCCGCTAACGAGGATATGATCAAGGTGAGCGAGCTCGTCTACCTTTACCGTCTAAAAGAGTCAAAAGAGTATGGGTATTATGAGTTAGTCCCATGGGCAAGGAGGACTAGAATCGTCAAGGGTTTAGCCTCGTCATTCAGGTATTGGAAGTCCCATTTCTTTTTCGTGTCCGGGGACGATTTTGAGACCCCTTCTAGCGAGGCTTAGGGTGATATCCCAAAGTTGCTCCGTCGGTGGGGAACCCCAAACTTAGGTGCATCAATGTTTCTCCTCGTCTGTTAATCTTCATCTTGCATATGTGGTCATCCCTAACCCCTTTGGTCATTTCTTTTGGCAGTTAAAAGACGCCCTAAGTTAAAAAGCAAGTACCAAGGTCGTCTTGAAAAGGCGATAGAATACACCAATTCGATTGAAAGTTGGGAGGACCTTGTGGACCCGCGGACGCTTGCATTCTATTGCTTAGGCTCGGACCCATCTCCCTACGTCTTGCGCAACATCAATATTGAGGAAAAGAAGAGTAAGTATTGACTTCGTCAGTATTGATTTTCTCGTGTGTACTTGGATTTCTAAGTTTTTTTTTTTTTTTTTTTTGGTAGAGATGACGACCAGGTTTAACAAGGACATGTACGCTAAGATGAGGTCCAAGAAGGACGAACCTTTGGCGAATATTGGGAAGAAGGTGGTCCGTGTCACGGGGAAGGGTCCGTCCGTTCTCCCAGCTACAGACGCCACTCCCATCGTCTCTAGAGTTGAGAATGTACGGACGGCTTCTTCAGCTACCTCGGTTGAGGAAATCCCTACCCCTTCCTCTAAAAGGCAACGAGTGTCGGGTAAGGAGAAGGAGAAGGAGAAAGTTGGTTCGTCTGTCTGGGATAACGAGGGTGTGGCCGTGGAGCGGGCACACGGTGCTGTGAATGCTGAGGACCTCAAGGTCTTTTTCGGAGTGCCCCTCAACGTAGTTGCGAGTTAGCACGTGCACAGGATCGTCCAAGTGAAAACACTTCTGCATTCTCTTTGTTCCCCTTCTTTTCTTTTTTTTTTTTACTAACGGACTTAGTTTCCTTCATCAGGTGTTGGGGGAGAGTCTTCACCTTACTTCAAAGTGTCTTACTCAAGAGGCTAAGGTGGCGTCTCTGGCATTCAGGATGGAGGTTTTGGAGAAGGAGAACTCCACGTTGAAGAAGAAGCTTATCGATTCAATGGAAGAAACTGCCACTTTGAAGGAAAACGTCAAGGCCTTGAATGCCGATCTTAGGGTTGAGCGTCAGCTAAACCTGGAGAAGGACGACCAGCTTTAGGCGGCCAAAGAAAAGCTCAAAACCATTGCTGCTAGGTCCGTCGAAGCCTTCCAGCAAATTGAGGAGTACTCCACAGTGCTCTTTAGTTGGTACTTCAAGGGTTTCGAGCTCCTACGGAGGTACCTCATCAAGCATCCTACTGGAGTTAACCTACCGAGCCTGGACCTTGAAGTGGTGGATCAAGAGATGGCTGTGGACAAGGTTGCCCAGTCTTCGGCCCCTGAAGGTGATGCCCTTGTTGATACCCTCCCATCTGGTGACGTTCCTGCTGCTGATGATCCTTCTGCTGATGCTCCTACTGAAGCCCGGGCCTGACACTTGTGTAAAATTTTATCTTTTTGTGTATGCCCGTTATGTTTTGGGCTTTTTGATAGCAGTTTTTTTTTTTTTCATCTATTTTGAGAACAATGTTCCTTGGCCCAATGTTTATGGGTCTTTAGAAAGAATAAGGATAATTGCCCGCTGTTTTTGGGCTTTAATTGACTTTATGATTTCGCACTTACCTGCTTGTATGATTGTGCACTTGTTGGTACCTGACATGTTTGTGGTGTTTTGAGTTCATCCATATCTTGCCCTTAGCAAAACTTTTAACTGTGACCCTTTCCCTTCTTTCATCACTGATTTGGTACTTAATCTGTAACTTGCCATCCTACAGAGAGGTTTCAGTACAGCTTGAGTCTTATTTTGATTTGTTGCAAGGTTCTTGTCCCTTTTTTCTTTTTCTCTCTCTTTTCTTCTTTTTCTTTTTTACGTGGATTCGTCGGTACTTGTGCTCGCCAAAACATTCTGCCTGCGTCAATAACTTACATCCGTCAAGGCGGAATCTTGTTACTTGCCCTTTCAAGGGATTTCGTCATGCCTGTGGCTCCTCTAGTAACTTACATCCGTCAAGGAGGAATCTTGTTACATAGCCTATACCCATTTAAGGGGTTTTGTTAGGTTTATGGATTCGTCAGTAACTTACATCCGTCAAGGCGGAATCTTGTTACATGGCCTATATCCATTTAAGGGGTTTTGTTATGCTTGTGGCTTCGTTAGTAACTTACATCTGTCAAGGCGGAATCTTATTACTTAGCCGTTCTGTGACCTTCACCCATTGTAGGTATCGTCAGTAACTTACATCCGTCAATGCGGAATCTTGTTACTTAACCATTCTGTGGCCTTCACCCATTATAGGTATCGTTAGTAACTTACATCCGTCAATGCGGAATCTTGTTACTTAGCCATTCTGTGGCACCCATTATAGGTATCGTCAGTAACTTACATCCGTCAATGCGGAATCTTGTTACTTAGCCATTGCATGTCATACGATTGATTAGACCTGCTTATACAAAGACATTAGAGGAATAATTCTTTTATTAATTTCAAGAATGAACATATTCGTTTGTTACATCTACTGGTGGTACTTTTTAAAATGCTCAATGTTTCATGGTCGAGGGAGTCTTTGTCCGTCCATGGTTTCCAGGTGGTAACTGCCTTGTCTTGAGTAGTGAATGACTCGGTAAGGCCCTTCCCATGTGGGACCCAGCTTTCCTTGGGTAGGGTCTTTAGTTGCTGTGGTGGTCTTGCGCAGGACGAGGTCTCCTATGTCCAGTCGTCTGAGTTTAACCCTCTTATTGTAGTATTCGGCCATCTTCAGCTGGTACTTCGTCATCTTGCTGGAGGCATTGTCTTTTACTTCGTCCAGACAGTCTAAGTTGAGTCGCAGTTCATCGTCATTACACTCTTCGTTGAACGTCCCTCGTCTGACGCTTGTTACTCCCACTTCAACCGGGATTACTGCTTCTGTGCCATAAGTAAGCCTGAAGGGGGTCTCTCCTGTTGGGGTTCTTGCTGTGGTTCTGTAAGCCCACAGGACATTAGGTAATTCTTCTGGCCAAGCACCCTTCGCATCGTCCAACTTGGTTTTGATAATCTTGAGTAGCGTTCGATTTGTTACTTCCATCTGTCCGTTTGCCTAGGGATGCCCCGGGGATGAGAACTGATTCTTGATTCCAAGGTTTAAACAAAAGTCTCTGAAGCCTTAGCTGTCGAACTGCCTCCCATTATCTAATATAATCGTCAAGGGAATCCCGAACCTGTAGATTATATTCTTCCACACAAAACTCCGAATTCTTGCCTCGGTGATCGTTGCTAGAGCCTCTGCTTCAACCCATTTTGTGAAGTAATCAATAGCAACTAGTAGGAACTTTACTTGACCTTTACCTTGGGGTAGTGGGCCAACGATGTCGATCCCCCATTGTGCAAATGGCCACGAGGAGGATATCATCGTCAGTTTCTCTACTGGAAGCCGTTGTACATTCCCGTATCGCTGGCACTTATCGCACCTCTTGACGATTTCAACAGCGTCCACCTGCATAGTCGGCCAGAAATAACCTGTTCGTATTACCTTGTTTACTAGGGATCTGGGGCTAGCATGGTCGCTGCAAACTCCTGCATGGATCTCTTCCAGTATGTATCTAGCTTCTTCTTCGTCAACGCACTTCAAGTAAGGCATGGAGAAGCCTCTCTTGTATAAGGCGTCATTAAGGATCATGAACCTGGCCACCCTCTTCTTGATCCTTTTAGCTTCTTCTTTGTTCTGAGGGAGGTGCCTGTCCTGGAGGAAAGACATTATGGGTGTCATCCAGCCGTTTGCGCTCTGGATGGGAAATGTTGGGACCTCTTCAATACTGGGGTGTTTCTGGACTTCCATCGCCAAATCCATGCTAATCTCCCCTTTTTCTGACAATGCTAACTTCGAGACTTCGTTTGCCCCCATATTCTGACTTCTTAGGATTTACACGAACTCCACTGTATCGAACTCCTGAGTTAGATGTTTCGTCAGCCTGAGGTATTTCTGCATCCTCTCTTCCATCGCTTCGTACTCCCTTCTGATCTGCCCGATTACCAGCTTTGAATCATTTTGGATTAACAAGTTCTTAGCTCTAAGTGCCTTACCAAGCCTCAATCCCGTCAGTATCCCCTCGTATTCAGCTTCATTGTTGGTAGCCAGAAATTGTAGTTGAACCCCATATTTGAGCGTCTCTCCGTCGGGGGTGGTTATGACAACCCCTACTCCCCCCCTCCTTTGGGCTGACGAACCATCAGTTTGTATTATCCATCTCTCAACTACGTCGATAAGGCTATCTTCGTCTGGAGGGGTGAACTCTGCGATGAAGTCCGCCAGAGCTTGCGCCTTGATTGCTGTTCTGGGATGGTACTCGATGTCAAATTGACTAAGTTCAATTGCCCACTGGACCATTCTTCCGGCTGCCTCAGGTTTGTTCATTGATTTCTTGATCGGTTGGTCCGTCATTACGAGGATGGGGTTTGCCTGAAAGTATTGCCTTAGCTTACGCGAGGCTACTATTAATGCAAATGCGATCTTTTCAATCTGTGGATACCTGGACTTAGCCCCTTGGAAGGCCTGGCTGACGTAGTAAACTAGGAGCTGCTTCGTGCCTTCTTCTCTAATCAAGGCTGCACTCACTGCTGAAGCTGACATTGCCAGGTATAAGTATAGGTCTTCCCCTTCTTTAGACGGGCTTAAGAGGGGTGGACTACTTAGGTAACGTTTTAGTTCCTGGAACGCTGCTTCACATTCGTCGGTCCAGGCGAAAGCTTGCTTCAAGGTCTTGAAAAAGGGTAGGCACTTGTCTGTAGCTCTGGAGATGAACTTGTTTAAAGCTGCTATCCTTCCTGTGAGTTTCTGAACTTCCTTGACGGTCCTGGGTGATGCCATGTTGATTATAGCTCGCACTTTCTCTGAGTTTGCTTCTATTCCTCTTTGGGACACCATGAATCCCAGGAATTTCCCTGAAACTACCCCAAAAACACACTTACTTGGATTCAACCTCATCTGGTATTTTTTGAGGGTGGCAAACGTCTCCTTCAGGTCGTCCAGATATGTGAGCTCTTCCTTACTCTTGACGAGCATATCGTCCACGTATACTTCCATGTTCCTTCCAATCTGTTGGCCGAACATTTTGTTCACGAGCCTCTGATATGTGGCTCCGGCATTTTTTAATCCAAAAGGCATGACCTTGTAACAGTAGAGTCCTTGGCTCGTGATGAAGGCGGTCTTCTCCTGGTCTTCCTCAGCCATCCTTATCTGGTTATATCCCGAACAAGCGTCCATGAACGTCAGTAACTTATGCCCGGCTATAGAGTCCACAAGCTGGTTTATTCTCGGTAGAGGGAAGTTGTCTTTTGGGCACGCCTTGTTCAGGTCTGTGAAGTCTACACACATCCTCCATTTTCCACTTGCTTTCTTCACTAGGACGACATTCGCGAGCCACTCAGGATAGTACACTTCCCGGATGAACCCTGCCGCCAATAATTTGATAACTTCGTCTGTAACTGCTTGATCTCGTTCTGGGGCAAAGACTCTTCGCCTTTGCTGGACGGGTTTCCGCTCCAGATCCACATTCAACTTATGCTGGATGACTTCTGGAGTTATACCCGGCATGTCCTCGTGGCTCCATGCGAAGACATCTATATTCTTTTTAAGGAATTGGATAAGTCTTGTTCTCATCTCAGGGCTTAGCATCGTCCCTATCTTTGTCGTCCTTTTCGCTTCTCCTTCAGCCAGTTTCACTGTTTCCAGGGCTTCCATTTTGTCTTCGTCCTTCTCTTCAATCATCCATGTGTGGTTCTCCTTTGCAGCCATGACAGTTTGATAAAATTCTCTGGCCAGGACTTGATCTCCGTTTACTTCGCCGACACCGTTATCTGTTGGGAATTTCACCTTCAAACAATAGGTGGACGTGGCCGCTTTCCATTTGTTGAGCGTAGGCTTGCCAATGATGACATTGTAGGATGAGGGGTAGTCCACCACTAGGAAGTCTAGCTGACGGGTCAACTGCACCGGGTAGGCCCCCACCGTCACTGTCAATGTCATTATGCCCTTGGGGTATACCCTGTCTCCGCTGAAGCTGACGAGGGGAGAGTCAAATGGGCACAATCTCCTTGGATCTAGCCTCAACTGCTGGAAGGTAGGGAGGTAGATGATGTATGCGGAGCTACCGTTGTCGAAGAGGATCCTCTTGGTATTGAATCCTTCTATATTCAGCATTATGATCAAAGGATCATTGTGGGGCTACTTCACTCCCATGGCGTCTCCTTCATTGAAGGACATGTCCCGGTTTGTTCGTCGTTGCTTAGACGGAGGTATGGTGTGGACACTATTTACTTGCCTCTGGTATGCCTTCTTGAGGGATTTAAATGATCCTCCTGAATATGGCCCTCCTGTAATCGTCTTTATCTCCCCGATCACCTTATGCGGAGGTTGGGACGGGCGGTCGTCATCCCGGGAAGAGGACCCATGCTGGTTTTTATTATCGTCCCTGAACTTACTATATTCTCCCTTCTTCACATATTTCCGTAATTTTCCTTTCCGTATCAACTCCTCTATCTACTCCTTTAGGTCTCTACAATCTTCCTTGTTGTGGTCGTGATCTTTGTGGAACCGGCAGTACTTGTTCTTGTCATGGACATTGGGGGATGAGTGCAATGGTCTGGGCCATTTGAGATAATGCTCATCCTTGATCTGCGTTAAAATTTTGTCAACAGGCATAACCAAAGGAGTAAATCTTACCGTCTGAGGACTTTTATCATCTTTCCTCCTATTCCCGTCATTGTTCCGAGGGCCTGGGTGCTCTCTCTTTTGACCCCTACGGTCGTCTTCTTTCTTTGCCTTGTCTCCTAGCCTCTCTGCATCCTTTATGGCTGCTAAAGCATCTTCAGCATTCATGTACTTCTGTATTTTCAGGAGCATTTCTGCCATCGTCTTTGGTGGATTCTTTGCGAGGGAGGCCACGAGATCTCTGGACCTCAGTCCCGCTTTGAAGGTCGTCAGCTGCATCTTGTCATCTGCTTCATCCACCTCCAGAGTCTCCCGAGTGAAGCGTTTGACGTATGACCTCAGAGTTTCTTTCTCTCCCTGTCTAATGGTGAGTAAGTAGTCTGCCGGCCTCTTTGGACGTTGCCCCCCTATGAAATGGCGCAAGAAGGCATTACTCAATTGCTCGAAGTTGTCTACGGACGAAGTCGGCAACTTTATGAACCATTCCCTTGCAGCTCCTTTGAGAGTGGTGGGAAAGGAACGACACAGTATCTCGTCAAGTGGCTGTTGAAGACCTAGAGTCGTCTTAAAGGTATTAAGATAATCCTGAGGGTCTCTAAGTCCGTCGAACGGCTCAAGTTAAGGTAAGCGAAATTTCAACGGTACAGGGCATTCAAGCACCGCCGTGGTGAAAGGCGAATCTATGGCCCTTACCATCCTATCTACACTCCGATTCGTCTTCTCCTTAATGGCGTTCCTCAGTTCGTCCATCTCCTTCCTCATTTCTCGAAGGAGATCTGAATTCTACTCGTCCAGAGTGGTTGGCCTCTGATGGGTACTCCTCCTGTGGCTATCCCCTTCTCCCTCCGGGTTATCTTTGGACCTGTTCTCTTCCTATTGGGCCTGTTGGACCTGTTGGAGTCGTAGCTTCATTTCCTAGTTTTGCTTGGTGAGTTCTTCAATGGTGGCCACAAGAGCTTGAACTTGCTGGGCCAAGACTGCGAAATCTGGATTGGGTTCCATCTGAATGTAAAAGGTTGATGGAAACTATGTTCTCAAATATGAATTTGAAAATGTCTTTCCCACAGACGGTGCCAAACTGATGAAGCGTGAATTCGTCAATCGAGGTGGGCAGATGGAACTTCTTGTCAGCGCGAATGTATCTTCTATTAGGGTCACCGGTGTGGTGCTTGCCACAACGTCTCCGATGCCAAAGTTAGAACAGAAAAGCACTTTGTGAAATGAAAATGGAGGAACAAGATAATAATGGGTGCTTTCTTAGAGTGTGAATATCTGTACATTCTGTTGACAATGTGAGGGCTTTATATATGTGGTTTTGGTTGCTAACCGTTGGGGTGTTAATGTCTTTCTTAGTAACGCCTCTTGCCCAATAATGGGGCTTTTAATAGGCTCCCAAAGGTCTGCTTGGCTGGTTTCGTAACTGCCCGAGTCACTAGCTGGCTTTATTGAATGATTTTCCTACCCTCGTCAGTGATGACTGGTTTCCTCGTCACTAGGGATGACCTCATCATTAGTGTTGACTTCGTCAAGGGAACGTAATCTCGTCGCTCCCATCAGTAGTATTTCGGCCCCTTTTTCTTGAACTCCTTGAATTTATGATTGACCTATTAACAACCATATATATTGGGTTAGATGACTTATTCATATAAAACCTAATACAAATTAGATGGGTAATTATAATAACCCTATAATAACCATCCACTCTTAGATACCAAAAACAAAAAGAGTAACAATAATAATAACCCTATTAACTTTATACCAAAATCACATTTTTGTTTTCTACAGTAATAAACCCCTTAGATCAGATTTTATTCCATTCCTAAAAGCATCATCATGAGAAAATGCTACAAAAAAACTATTTGAACACACTATTTATTAATACACCATTTAATAAATCTCATATTCTTGATATGCAGGGAAAGGTAAACAAAGATACGTATACACTTACAACATAGTGCTGGTCCATATGTATGAATTTTTGTTTTTGCCTTATCACTATCTTTTTTAGTTGTGAATACATTCAGTGTTTAAAAGATGGGCAATGCTATTATAAACACAAGGTAGATTTCAACATCATTTTAATTACAACCATAAACTATGCATATAACTAATTGTAATAAATTTTGTTTGGAGTATGTTAAAGGACTTACCGCAAATGCAGCAGCCCAAGCTTCCTCACTAGCCGTCATAGTATTTGAAATGGGGTCCCATTCCATTCCTGTACGTGCGATGAGCTAGGAGAATGTGCAGTGTCGACCTTTCATTCGTTGATATTTTTGTGTAAGTTGTGTCTTGTTGTAATTTTTATTCGCGCATTTGTTAAACTCATTCATAACGACTGTCCAAGTTTCAGTCTTGAACTGGCCTTGGGGCATATTCCCTTTAGCGTCCTCTTCTAACAAGATATCAATGAAATGTTTCTCGACTGCTTCAGGCCACAACTTCCTATCCTCAACATCAGCTGTTCTCTCTTCCATCTAAATAAATTTTGGTATACTTACATAGACTCGTCATTTGAAATTGTATGATATGGATTAAAAAACATTAACTTCCTACTCACTAAAAGACCCAAGCAACAGGCATATAAGAGAAAATTTAACAAAACTAAAGGAAAAATACATAGGTATGCATTGTATACGAATCAGTTTATCATACACTTGCAGTGGCATTGTATATTTATATAATTGTAAGTGATTATCCCTAAGAAAAAATTATAGTGATGTCAATTTAATTATAACATCGACCCTTTTATTTTTTACTAACTAAAATGATAGTAGAACTAATTCAACCAAAATCCTTGTACAAAAGGCAAGAGGAAATTAGGACAATCTCTATCCATATTATGTACTATATTTGACACTAGCCTCTTATTTTGGCAACACAACGTACACAGAGACTATAATAAATACATATGAAACGTACACTTACACCTACTGATCTCAAGTTCACATCAGCAACAACAGAGAGGCCACAAAATGAAGAGAAAATGCATGACCTAGGTACAAAATTATAATAGAACAAGCAAAAATGATTCACTATAATTTTGTCAAATGAAACTTACACTTACACCTACTGATCTCAAGTTCACATCAGCAATAACACAAAGGCCACAAAATGAAGAGAAAATGCATGACCTAGGTACAAAATTATAATAGAACAAGCAAAAATGATTCACTATATTAGACAGACCTACCAGTAAGGGAACATGGTGAGAGGAGGAAGCAGATGCTCTGTATAGCACGAGAGAGGTGGATGAGGATGAGAGCGAGGCTTCCATCTGAATGAAGATGTGGGATTAAATAAGCCCTAAGCTAGATTAATGTGAAATGGTCTGAATTAGATTGGGATGTGAAAGAAAGTTGCAACAAGTAATTAAGAAAATTACAAATCTTTACCTGACCAAGCCCTTCGGACTGTGTGAGTTTGGCTTTCTGTTAGCAACAGAGCTTCGTAGGTGAGGAATTAATTCTGAGAAAGGGATTAATGTGATTGATTGAGGTTGGTGATGCGGTGTGTGTAGAAGATGCGTTTATGATGGGTTGGTGAGGGGAGTTATGGAGGTGAGGGGAGTTATGGAGAGTTCTGGGTTGCTCTAACTGTTGTGTGATCTTCGTACTAGGTAAAGAGGATTCGGGCGTGAAGAGATGAGAGTAAAGAGAGGAGACAAACTTGAAAAAAAGCTGACCAGGTGGGCCCCATAAGAGTGTTCAATTTAATTACCGAAGTGCCACTGAAACTGCATTTTTGTTGTTTAAAATTAGCTCCAAGGTGATTCCAAAAAACTATGTTTAAACATGGGTTGTTTGAGCAATATTTTTCAAACAACCCTGAACAAAAAAGGGCAACCAAACACGTTTTTTTTAAATTTTGGACACTAGTGTTCAGTGTTTAAACACTGAACACTATGTTTTGAAAAGGGTGACCAAACGGCCCCTTAGAAGTTGTAATTTGTAATTTAATATCTCTTTTTTCTTATATGTTTTTCCTTTTGCTAAAATATAATTTATTTCCTTAAAATTTAGTATTAATTTTGATATGTAATGGAGATATCCAAATTTCAAATTTCCCTCCCAACTACCAAGTTATCAAAATGAATAAAAGTTAAACTTACGATTTAGGCCTTTGACTATTACACCTATATGAATGTATCTATTAACATTAGTTAAAATCTAGTCTCTGACCCAAGCAAAAACAATGTTGTTTTCATGCGAGTTAATGGCAAAAATGTGACGAACCATAGTGAAAGATGTACATTGATATTGTTGTAATAAACAAATGTGTAAATTAATTGCAAGTTTTGAAAGTTGAGTGACTGATTCAAGGGCAACCCCAACTATAGATGATGTAAAGTGCACTTTTAATCTTTTAAAACATTTTATAGTAGGCAGGCAATAAACTTAGGGTACGTTTGGTATATTGAATGAGGATTACGATAGGAATTGTAATTTTTATTACTAGGAATAAAATGTATTGTAATGTAATAACTAAACCTATTAATTAGTTTGATTGTAAGTTATAACATTAGAATGAAATTTAACATTTATTTTAGGAAATTTCTTACTTATACAATTATATTTCCTTAAAAATTGTTATTTTTAAATTTAAGAGAGATATGTATTATTTTTTATGATTTTTTATTTTTATAATTATTAGATGTGTATAGAAAGTTTGTTTACTTGGAAATATATTAAGTTTTGAAATTATTGCACTTACTAAGGAATAGCTAATACAACCTTTTAAAGATGAATAATTATTCCTTATTTTGAAGAATAGCTATTCATAAGGAATAATTATTCCTTGTAATAAAAACATAACCAAACTAAAGAATAACTAAACCATAGGAATAACTATTACATTACAACACCTATTACAGTCTACCAAACATACCCTTATATGTACTATTCAAATAAGCTTAGGGTTACAAGCCTATTGAAGTGAAATGCTGTGGTTGTCGACCTGTCACCAATAAAACTAATGTTAGTAGTGGACTCATATAAAAAAGGATATTATTCCAATTCTTATTTTTGTGAAAATTATTGTGTTCTTTGCATGATTGTTAACTGTAGGGACACGGTTTGCGGCCAAAGCCCAAGTTGTAGGGTCTTGGCCTAGTGAGCCCAGTACAATGAATTTGTAGAGATTGGATCAAAGAACTAGGCCTTAGTGAGTTTGGACAACGGCTAATGCTGAATTAAATGACAATCAAACACTAATAAGAGATCCTGATATCAATAGACTTATAGTCCGAGGAGGTCTCCCTTTTATAAGTTGATCACAATTGGATACAAATACAATTTAGATTGCTACAGTACTTTCTCTGATGAATTTTCCGATCCTTTCTCATGGAGGGTCTCTTACATTATATAGCTTTCATTGGACCATCTTGATCCTACACTTGTTGACCATATGAGTCCTTACTTAAGTACTTATCCCATCGAACACCCTCTTTGGCTTTTCTATGAGTTGTGATGGCCAAAGCAGTACTGTTCAGAGGTCTTCTCCACATAAATGCGGCTAAAAAAGTAGCTGCAGTGTATTTAATGTGATGGTAGCAGCTTTCCCTTAGATATTTTTGGGTTTTCTTCTTTCTCGTATGTTCATGAGGCACATATTTATCACTAGAGCTTCCTGGAAGGTCATTGTGATTGTTGGAATACGTATTTGAGACGAATTTATCATATCCGAGGAGATATTCCTCCTCGGACTATCCTCCTATCTGTATTTCGCTCATTGAATCCTAGGTTTAAACCATTCATTATCATTCACTCATCCTCGGATTGCTCATGTCCTCGGTCAAGGCCCAAAGCCCAATACATGATTTGGGCCCTTAACCCTACATTAACTATTAAAAGTAAAGATATATACAAAACATGATTATTCCACTATTTTTTTATGCTTAAAACGACCGATATGTACAATTACATCAATATATTTTCTATATTCATGCACAAGTGTGTTATCTTCTCACAATAACAATTAATTCAACTATGAGATTTATTGGCCAATGTACAACATGGTTAAAATTAATTAATGAATTGTACCTAATTTTGTCGTATAGATTTGAAGAGGTTTATGCCACTATAATATAATGTAGTCTCCTTTTCAAAAGGATCAAGATATAATTAACATTCATTATCTTTTTGTGTAAGAAAAATCTATTTCTAGTCCGTCAAAATACAATGACAAAAAAAATTATTAAAAAAAAAAAAAAAAAAACAATGATAAAAAAAATTCAACACTCTTCTTATCCGTTACTTTTGTAAATAATACCTTAATTTTTATCAGAATAAAAACCAAATGTTTATAGACATACTTAAAATATGATAAATAAACAATATCCAAGCATTTTTCATTTTTGTTTATAAATCAACTTTATGGGTATAGATAATTTTGATTTTTGATCAATGAAAATCTTCAGATTTTAACACATAAAATTGGAGATCCTTTAGCAGCATATGGAGACTTTAACTTTACATTTTTATGGGTGTGCAATAGTTAATTTTAAATTTGAAGGTTCTTCTAAAAGTATTCTTCCCATGCGTTGGCATGAACTTAAAGTTAGTGGTTACAAAATTGCATTTCACAGTAAGACAACATGATGCTACAAATGATCCTCTGGTTTTACTGATCCATATTTACACCGCAGTGCTTCCTACATAAGACGAAGTTAGAAACTATTGTTGGTTAGAAGTTATCTTGTGCATCCAGCATATGCATCATCTCCCTCACAAGTGAGTCTCACATAGTGTAGGGTCCAGACTTTTGTGACAAAGATGATGCATGAGATAATTATTGTGTTGATGACTTGGTGAAGCCCCTCATGTAGCTCCCTAGTGCCATCTCCCAACATGTGAATCAATTGGGACCTTGTTGAACCAAAGGAGGTGTAAAACTTTATCCCTTTGCTTGTCAATGCATTGATATCTTGTTTCACCATGTTTTAAGCAGCCCTGACTTAGGAACTGAGTGATCAAGAGAGAATGCTCCCCAAGCATTTGATGAAGGATGTAATCCACATGAATCTCCCAATGCTCCAGCCTCGGTATAATGAATCACCAGGGAATCAAGGAATATCAGTCATGCAGTCGGAATTGAATGGCCCTAGAATAAGAAGATTGCATATGCCTGTGGAAGAAAGCTATTTCCTTCATAACTAATTTCTGAGTGAAATTTATCCTACAGATGGTAAAATCCTGGCCTCTATATTTCCACAATATTAGAAATAAGTAATCTGAAATAGATGTGCTGAGATTGCCAGGGTGGCTATACTTACATCTGTTTTATGAGGCTCGAACTAGACGAGCTGCAAAGGCCCCATCAAGTAAATGTTTTACTGGGTTGGAGGAATAGAAACCATGTTCCGTTACAAAATCAGGTGGCACATATCTGTCAACAGGATCTACAGAAAATTCCTGAGACCCAAAAAAAAAAAAAGTAAAGATAAACACACTTTTCTAACTCCAAAAAGTACCATATATGAGTGCATGTCTTTATATTTGTATTTATAAACATGCATGCTCATTTTTCCTTTTCTTTTGGTTTCAACTTTCAAAAGTACATATTGAGTTTGATCAATTATCCCAGATATCCAAGGAGAATGATGGCATACAACAGAAATTTCATCCTTGGTACGTTCTCTGACATATTTACAAGGAGTATCTGACATATTTTCTAGGAGTATCTAACATATTTACAAGGAGTAGCTGGAAAAGTACATGTGATTCTTCGTCTAAGCTTTTGATTTACCAAATAAAAAATGGATTTGCAGGGAAGTTCAATATCATCCTCTTGAAACTATGGGGCAGTTTGCACCTTTCTTAAAAGTATTAGCTGGAAACATGAACAAAGCATTTAAAAAAATCATGTGATAAACCTACCGGATGCCTGAGAAGAAATGAAGCCACCCTCTCTTCATTCTCTTCAGGATCTATTGAGCAGGTACTGTATATTAAAACTCCACCAGGATTTACCAATCTATAATGCACAATTAAAACAGATAAAAAAAAAAAAAAGTTGATCAAAGATATGAAAATTTTCTCTTATACACCCTACATGTGTGTGTGAGAGAGAGAGAGAGAGAGGGAGAACTTCTGGTCATACATGGATGCTGCATCCAACAGCTCATCCTGTAAATTCTTCAGCTGTTCCATATCCTCTAACTTCCTATTCCAGCGCAGGTCTGCTCTCTTCAAAAGTATAAGGTACACAACATTTTGGTAAAGTCAAGCAGTCAAGAATTGAAAATATAATAGATACTGAATGCAAACAAACATATAAAGATACATGTGGTTCTTAGACAATCACCTTCGAGAGAACACCCAGTCCAGAACATGGGGCATCCAACAAAACCTTATCACCTTTCACTGGATTCTTTTCCTGTAAAATGGGTTTTCGTAAGAAATTAAATGTTTGAAACAGGGATCCAGATTTACATAAGATAATAACTTACAGCAACAATACGAAGATCACTATGGATGGTGGTGATGACACCATCAAATTGGTGCAACTTGGCTGCCTCTTTAAGGATTCTTAACCGGCCTTTGTTTATGTCAATTGCAGATACCATACCTGATACACCATATTGCATTTTCAGTATTATTTATTATTGCTCAAAAGTGGAAGTAAAGAAAATAAAAACTTAAACTTTTGTCACTTAGATCAAGCTATTCCACCATCCTGGTATAATTTTTTTATTTTTTATTTATTTTAAAAAGTCCAATTTATTATTACAAAAATAAGATTGTAGATATTTCTTACTACAATACATTATAATAACAACAATCAAAATAGCCACCAAATCAGCTATACTGCAGCTTGAACTTGAGCTTTAAGGAGGCTATCTTCCATCTATAACTGGAATACTCCAAAGTGAAAAATGTAAATTGAGGATCTAAAGTGCTTCACCTAAGAACTTAACTCAGTTTAGGAAATCTGAGGTGTGAAAAAGGTTCTGGGTTTGAGTCTTCCAATTAAGTTCTCATTTCTCACATATGCCCCTCTCTTCACCCCCCAAAGAAAAAAGGTTCATCTAAGCAGTCAAAAAGGAATAACATGATATTTCGTGTTCAATTGTAAGAATGACTGCAAACCTCTCATGAATCATCTTATGATAGAGTCAATGGTTTTGCTATAAAAAAAATAAATAAAAAACAATGATTTTCATTTCTGCTCTCTCTGCTGAGAGAAAATGAATAGGCATTACATGAGTCCTTATTCAAGCAAAAAGGAAGATTTTAAATAATTCATATGTAGCAGAAATCACTTCAACTGACCAATATGACTTTTCTTTCAATGAAGAATACCTTGGCCACTTAATTGGGATGCAATGTAAAGAGTCTTTCCTCCTGGAGCAGCACAACAATCAATTATTCTGTCACCGGGTTGAGGATTTACAACATAAACAACCATGCCTGCAATGAGTTGTAATATAATATTAGGGGCATCAATTTGCACACTCCACACAGTTGAACGGAAAAGTTAAAGTCAAATCCTTGAACTTTTCCATACACTGTTCCCAAGAATTGAAGAAAAATAGTGCATGGTCTAATACGAAAATAGAAATGTATCCATGTACATCTAGGCATGATCTATAAATATATAAACATGGACACTATCGGTCTTGGAAAGACTATCAAACACCCATTCATCTTTGACCAGATCCATCATATTGGCCACAACATGTCAGGGAAAGATATATTTATGAAACTCCACTTCCTTTTTTTAGTGGAAGCCATAATTTGACTCATCCCAATTAAAGTTAGGATAAAATGACCTGCACTCTCATCCTGAACAGAACATAAACCTTCTTTGAGTAAGCCAGCTTGTATGACAATCTGAAATGAAGACATGTAAGTAATTAGAAAATGAAACAGAACTTGAGCGCTTCAGTAATGACTGATATTAATTGGGAAAACATCACCATAGTTCCCCTTTCTGTAGGAAATCTTTTAATCACCCCCCCCCCTTCTCTTAACACACACAATATGCACATCAGTTTTTACACAAAGATTGGTGATTGCCTACAGTTAAGAGACAACCAAGAGAATGCCACATGGCCGCATAACAATTAGAATTAGTGAATTACTGATCTACATTGGGCCCCCATGAATTTTTAAGAGTAAAAAATTATGTTAACCACAATTGTTCTGCCAATGAAATGTCATCATCTAGCAACTTCTCAGTAACAACCCTAGTTGGCATCAACTTGACAATATAGCAGGAACACTGAGTGACTGTCCTCCATTTAGATAAATCTATGACTGTTTGAAAGAGACCATATATCAAACTCAAACCTGCATCCCAGTTTGAATACGGACAAAATCATCCAAATGCAAAGAGAGCTCATGTGGGACCTGTAGCTCAAGAGAAGAAAAATTATCAATACATTTCTAGCACGAAACACTCTAAAATACTGTGTTGTGTGTGTGTGAGAGAGAGAAGATCTCAAAATGAGGATTAAGTAGTTGTAAATCCAAACTTCAAGGAAAGTGGTCCATCAAATCATTAGTCAGGAGGTAATACAACACAAAGTGGTATACATAAAATCATTAAGCACCTTAAATCATCTGTAAGGAAATTTCAAAAAGTTATCAAGCACCTTCAATGAATTAAGCTGCATCACAAGGTCATCTCTTGAAACACCTTTCCCACTGTTTGCCCTGACATTACCATCAAAAGAGGCAGCTATGATATCTGTTTCACATCAAATACTGAGGAAGAACAAAATATTGTAGCCAAAAACCTCAAGCTGAAACTGGGATCACTATTGTTCCAGGTCATCAATTTAATGGCTTCTTCTTGCCCAATATACTTTGTCCATCGCCTTACCATCCACTGGAAAGGAGAAATTTAATGAGCACTAAGAAAACATACATCGATTGTTGATAGCCTTTCATTCTAACATTCCAATTTATCTTCATGTTTTTTAGAAAACAATAATAATAAGTTTTGTACAGTAGTACAATGAAGCATGATTCTCACTGAAACAGAAAATCAAATATGATGCGGCAAAAGGCCTTGACAAGTAGTTAACAAATTGTTCAAAGATATATGAAGCATCGACACATTCATGTGGAAAACCCTTTCAACACTTTTTCCATATAACATGGAATGTCGATATGAGAGTTAAGTCCAGAGTTTGGCCTTTTAGTCCAATGAATTGGTCTTCATTAATGATATAGAGAATGGTAGAATGGTAAGGTTAAAGCTCAGGTTAAACTTGAGTTACCTGCAATTATTTTCTAATTTAAGGAAGTTAATGAAGTTTACAACCAATACTTCAGCTACAGATACAAAATTTGGTCGGCATTAATTTTGCTTCCTTTGGAGAAATTAAATCCTTGAATTTAAAAAAAAAACTTCATACATTTGACTGTATATTGCTCCAGAGAACTTTACTCTGGCAAAATGTAAATCTAATAGAAGGCCCTTTGATCAGGATATTTACTTGTTAATATAGATGGCAATCCAGGTTATCTTATAATAACATTTTTCATAGAAGTAAAAATGTTGCACCATGTACTTACAACAGGATGAGAGTGCAGAATGGCAAGAGCACGTGCTTGTGCACGTTCATCACCCTCCACTTTGGGTAGAGGAAGAGTGTTACTTTCCTGCAAACCAAAGTTTAAGGGATTCAAACACAGTAACCATGTAACAGCAGCATGTATTAATTGATAATGGCAAACCTTAAGCAAAGCAAGCTTCCGCAGAATCCCATTGACCATGTTACCAGCACCTGGTCTAAGGGCAACCTTTGCAAGCCTCACATTCTGCAGTTATACATAACAAATGTGTCAAAAGATAAACAACTTGATGAAACATTTAAACGATAGTTACAGCCAAAAGGGTGAAAATTATGAAGTTATAGGGCCAGAACTGAAACTAGGTCACACCCAACTAGACAATAATTTGTCATATTCAAAGGTTTGACCCTATATATGATAGGTGCCACATGGGTGATCTTCATGTCAAAGGCAGAATGGTAAGATCATGAAAATAATCAGATCTTTCAGAAAATTCACCAGTCACCAAAAAGGGTCGGCAAAGAGTGATCACTGAATCATTTTCATGTATTTTCAACACCCAGCACACATTTCACAACAAAATGCTCAATCTACATATATGATATATCAACTTTTCATTATTCATAGAAGAAAATGATAAACATATATCTTCAATCAGTTAATCAATTATTTTAATATATCTAAGTCCTAAAAATCAATGGCCAGCACACATGTCACAGCAAAATGCTCGGTCTACCTATATCAACCTTTTCATATTCATAGAAGAAAATGATAAACAGATATCTCAAATCAGTTAATCAATTATTGCTGATAATTATCTCTAGCTGAAATAGATTAAAAAAAACCAACTATAGAAATTAGTATATATTAACCTTACTAAAAGTATTAATTAAATATAAGCAAAAGTTTACCTCGTCAACAACAGCATAATGTGGCATATCTAGCTTGATAATCTCGTAGAAACCAATTCGGAGAATCTAGAAACAGAGATTAAAAACAAAACCATAAGTAATTGAGATAATTATAAGTACAGGGTCAAACTTTCCAAATATAATTTCAAAGAATCTTTTAATGGTTTATATTTTCTTTGCAACCCTGAACCCTCCAATTTGATTCAACAGCATTCAAGCATAAACTCTTTAGAATACAGATGAAATATAAGTCCACATATCAATAAATTATTAGCAAGCATACATGCAACCAGAGAAAGGTATAAATGTAGGGTCAAATTCATAAAATCTGCCCACTCAACTGGCTTTTGTTACACCATAGTTGGTTGGTGCATGCAAAAGAGCCAACAGGATGCGTGCAAAATCAAAATTACCTGTAAGAGAAGAGGCTCCATGTGTCTAAATGTGCTATCATCATGGCATATTGAACAGATTAAATAATCAAGATATCTCCTCCAACGGATGGTGCCGCCAACAATATCTGTAACCTATATAATTTTTTAAAAATAATATCAAAAGGGAGAAGGAAAGATATAAATGGAAGAGTTTTTTGCCAAGATAGACTTTTCAGACTACAAGAGAGTATTATTATCCCACTTTCACTAAGAACATCAAACTTAAACAGTTTAAACCCTTTAGGTGGACCTATTATATCAATATTTTCCTGCATTCCTTTAAATTTTGAAATGAGATTAAGGAAAAAGGTCTTAAAGAAATTTTGAATATTAATAGAAAGTATATATAAAAAACGGCAGATAAGAAATAGAGAGAGAACCAATCTGAGATCCCGATCCTCTAACTCCCGGGTGCGAAACCCAAGAGTTCTTTCAACATATCCCATCTCATTATCACCAGAACCCTTCCCTTTCTCATTCAAAAGGTCAGCAAAAGCACCACCCAGCTCTATTCTCATCAATCTCACTGCAGAAACTATATAAAGCCAAAAACAAATTGACATTAGAAATCCAAAATGGCACAAAAATTCTGACCAACTATTCTTATAGCCAAATATAGATGAACTGCAATATTCCCAAACTTAAGCGCATAACAAAAACACCAATATCCAATTCTATCATACACTAATTCTACAACATACACAGAGACACACAGAGGAGCTACAATTACCAGCCCTGTGAGGTGAGACCTCCAAATTCTGCTTCCGGGTCTTGTTAAAAGAACTGTCAGAACCTGAAATTTTGCATTTTTTTCAAGTCCATCACAGTAACAAGAAGGTAAACTAGAACCAAGTTAAACAAATATTATACTGATATTACTAAACACACACTCCCCATGATTTTTAAGAAAGAAAAACAAAATTTTGAACCACACTAAGCACAATAGTGGCATTACACTCATCTATTAGATGAACGCTTATTGCTTTCCATTGAAAACCATCATGTTCTATTCTATCATTACACTTCCTAAGAAACCAAACCCAAAAGTTTTACCTTTTTTTTTCTCAATTAACATTAAACAAAGCCAAGCCCTCTCTTATATTACTATAACACACCTTTCCTTTGGCCGCTGAGAAAGAAAATACAATTTTTGAAACTTAATTCAAATTCAATGATAACCCATTACACTAAATTAAGTGTTTGTTTTTAGAGAGCCCATCATTTCACTTTTCTTGAATTTTCTCATGAACCAAAAGGAAGGTTCTGAACTTTTACCTTTTCTGGGATTGTAAATAGGTGTCTTGGTCTTTGTCTCCCGGGAGGTCTTGGCAAGCTTCAGTGGCTTTGAAGAAGCTTTGTGGGTCTCAGCTGCACACAGAGTTGCAGTGAGGGAGAGAACTTGCGCCATTGTTAGTCTAACTCCTACGTTTGTCTTGGATAATATGCAAACGTGCCACTGTGCAAGTGTTTTTTTTTTTTAAGAAGATTGTTCCAAGTTAATATTTGATTTTTGGTATTAAGAAAAAAAAAAAAAAACTAAAAATATGGAGTACTATTAGATATTTGGGTCTAACTCCTATTTAATATTTATCCCTAAAATCCTTTCCCAAAAAAAAAAAAAAATTATCCCTAAAATAGTAAAATCTGAATGGTTATATTTTATTCATTCATATTTGAAAAATATTTTAAAGCCTTTTCCTCTCCCAACAATCATGAGTTGTTTTAAAATCACAACTTTTTTTTGTCACAACTTTGCCATAATCTTGACATGGCAGATTTTGAGTGATTGTCTATCACTTTCACATAAACTCAATTTTTTTCTATTACTCAAAAATCGGTCACATAAAAATTATGACAAAATTGTGATTAAAAAAATTATATTCCTAAATTTTCTCAACAATTATAGGAGTGCTATATTGCTTTGTCAAATTTTCTAATGTAAGTAATCAGAATTATAACAACATGATCATGGAAAGACTAAGTATCCGTTTGGATACACATCCACGTCCTAGCGTTTGGCGTTTTGTTTTTTTTTTTTTTTTTTTGAAGTCAGTTTTCACGTGATTATGCACTATTCAGTGGGTCCCATGCACGGTTTACAGGACCCACAAACCTTTTTTTTCAACAAAACTTTCATTAAAAATAGGTTCCACTACACTATTTACATATTTAAAAATTATTTTATTACAAGTTTCCAGTTTTCAGCAAAATAAGCGGTATCCTGACAAACCCTAAACGGTTAACAAAGTGTATTTGCAAATTTTTAAAAGAAAATATTATAAATTTTATTATATAAAATAAAATTTACAAATTAATGTGGTAATAAATATAATGAGTGGACTACCACTTAGTAATTAAATATGTGAATTTTTTATTTGTAATTGGTTATTGATGACATATTGGTCGAAAAGTTAATTATAATAAAAATATGTATTTTTTAATTAAATAGTAAAATTTGTATTACCCCTACCACTACTCATTTTTAAAATAATAAAAGTGAACTCTTTCTTCTTAAAAAAAATGGACTGTTTGAATTGAGGAACTAAAATAAAAAAAGGACCCCCAAATTTTTGGACCAACTATATATGTTTTTTTCTTTTTTTGAGAAACAAATATATGTTTTTTCCTTGATTCTGTTATCAATATTTTATTTGTCTAAACGTTTTACATAATCATGAAAAATAAGTTCAATAGAGGACCTTTCTTTAAAAACTTTTTAAGAGAAAAAAAATATATTCTCAAAATATTAGATACTTTTAATAGACCATAAAGAAATTCCCAAAAAATGAAAACAAGATGTCAACTTCTCTCTTCCGCCCTTTCTCCAAGACCAATGTTTTTTTCTTTTCTTTTTTAATGAAACTCTAAAGAACCATTTTTTTTTTCAACTTATGAAGTCCGTTATTGGTGATAACTTTATATCTCTATAATAAAACATAAATTAATTTTTAGTATAGTCAAGGACTAAGCCTCAAATACCTTATTCAACGATTAAAAACTTTATCAATTAGGTTAAATGTAACCCATCAAAACCAATGTCTACCAAGGTATTCTTCGCTCATTCCTTTTTTTTTTTTTTTTGAGAAACCTCCCTTCTCAGGGAGGGAAGAAAAACAACTACTGCAAATCTTTAACAACAAAGCTGAAAACATTTGGAGGCACTTCCTCCATCCAAACTCTTAAAGGAAAAGAAAACCTAGCATCCCTAGTTAGAGCATGGACTACATGATTGCCCTGCCGCCTTACATGGATGATAGAGGAGGACTGAAAATACCCCCTTATAGACATAAAGTCTTTTACTAAGTGCCCTTTTTTTATTTTTTATTTTTAATTGGGGTAAAAAAAATGTCCTCAATTGTCCATCCAAAAAGGTAAAAAGGGGCGAAACCCGACCCAGCAAGTTCTATGTACAGGTATGAATGTACATCTTTTTCTAAAGGCATTTATAACTCATTGCCTTCTCTTTTGCAGTTTCTCTCTCCCTTCTTCACAGCTCTAATGGCTGCTTCTACTGTGGAAGTACCAATCTTCACAGAAACTAACTTGGGCACTCGCATAGCAATGGCTGTCCCTCCAGATATCACTGCAAGAGACTTCAAGAGTGAGCAAAACTAAATTATCTCACACCCATTACCCTCTTTTTTTTATATATCAATTTTTCTCTTTTTATACTATCCACAATTTTCTGTATAGCACAATTTGCTTTTAAAAATAATGTAGCTTTCATGTAAAATGAGCAAAATAATCTCACACCCATTACTCTCTTTTTATCAAAATTATATCTTTTCTCCTCATTTATACTATCCACTCTTTTCTGTATGACACAATTTTTATTTTTATTTTTTGGTAATGCATTGTGAAAAAACCATAAGGTGAATTATTCTGGGTGGTAGCCATTTTTGTTTCCAAATTACTTTCTTTGTATTAAAAAGGCTTCCTTTATTTGGTTATCTCTACTTGGCTCTCTGGGATTGAGTAGAGTTTTATACATTAATATAATTATTTATTAAAAAAAATTATTTATTGTATTTTATTAGCTGATTGGTAAGATTATAAATTTTTTTTGGGGTCTAAATCATTTTGCTTTGTTTTGATTAACTTAGATTTATTGGTTTATAACATTCCTTAATAATGCAAACCATTGGTGCTATTGGAGAAGGTTAAATGTGATATCCAAGTTAATCTCTTTGAAGAATTACTTGTATGAGGATATTAGTACTGATCAATTTAGGGAGTCTTAGGTTTGCTGGTGAAGATCCTATTAATATGGTCTTTGAGAATGTGTGTGTGTGTGTGTTTACTTCCATATTGTGAGTTTGTATACTTGCCCCATGTTATGTTTCATAGAAGAGCTTCTAGTTCATTTGTATTGTGTAAGCTTGATAAATGATGGCCATATCTAGTTTATGGAATGATAATTTAGTCCAACGTCTCTCTGTAGGAGAAGCTGAAAGAGTGCACTTCAATTGTTTCCCCAAGTCAGGAGAGATCATGATCCAAGGATTAATGGTGCCTTATCATATTTATTTTACTCAATACCCATTTCTTGTTTTCAATTATACTATTGAATTCTTTTCTTTATGATCTACTTTTATTATATAAAAAAATGCTTCTAATTCTGTACTCCATGTTCTAGTAGGTGAAGCGAAAGTCATTCTTTTACCATCTGCCTGAGTCAATGCCAATGAAGTATGCTTTCCAGGGTAAGAAAGGAACATGGTTTCTGCATGTGGAAGCACAACCTTTGAGTGATTTAAGTAGGTCTGGTTTACCCAAGGGTGTGGCTACTAAAGTTGCAGAGCATGTATTATACGATGGTAGCAAAGATACCGTTTATTTGAAACCACCAAACTTCCTTACAAACAATGTTCAGACTGATACTAGAGGAGAAGGAAAGAAAAGGAGTTCAGAAAGATCAAACTGCGTTAAACCTTCCCTACAAGAGCTTCAGAGCACCGTCTTTATTCCAAAGGAAAAGACAAATAAGAGATTGAAGAAACACCATCTTTTGGAGTGCAAAGCAAGTGAAATAAAGAAGGGATGTAGTGGTAGAAATGAAGACGCTCCTGGTGTTACTGCCAAAGAGAGGTCTGATATTTGTCCATCTGCACATGAAGTTGAGGCTAGAGAAGGATTGAGCACCAGTGCAATAGTGAAGGCGGCCGCAAGTGACGTGTCATCAGAAGTAGTATCAGTTACAGCTATCATTAAGAGGTATTTCCCAATTTCCAATGAGGTGAGCAGTTTTAGCAGCCCTTCAATCTCTGATATTGATGTCACACATAGAACCTTTCAAGGTCAAATGGAAGAACAATTGAAGACTAAAGCAATTGATAAATGCTCAAGCATACATGTTGATACCCTCCCTGGGTTTGCAGTCAAAACACCACCAAGGATGTTGCCATTGCAAACTGCTAGAACTCCAGACTGTTTGGGGAATAAGCCTGGAAGATATAAAGTTGGAAAACGTCTCATTCTGGCCTCATCTAATCTCAGGACTTCTGGAAGCAAGCAAAGACCTGCAATTCCACTTTGCAGATTCAAAGATGGAAAAGTGTTAGAATCCTCTATGGTTAAAAACTCAGTCTTTGAGATTACTGACAGTGATGACTGACACTACTTGGAGGCCTCTTGCTGATTGGGACTACTATTGCATTAAAATATTATGGTCATGCTGAGGAGAAGCTACTAGGCAGAAGGCTCATCCACATGGTTGGGGCAAGTTATTTGCTGAGCAAGTGAAAAACAATGAATGGATTATGAGCAATTCTTTCTATGAACTTGGATAACCACCTGCTCATCGACAATCAGAGTCATGATTCAGTTCAAGCAACAACAACAGAATACTTTGAGAAACAAACTAAAGAACAACGAAACTCATGGTTTAGGTTGACCAGCAGTTTTTGATGCTGATATTTTACGTGAAGATGTTGGTCATCCATGTAAGCATTGCTGGGATTGCCAGGCATAGATGAAAATAGAAGATAGCTATTGTAAAGGCTTTTTGAAGAGAAACTGTCTTCAGCAAAGAAATGCATACTGGAGCAGGTAATTGAAGTGAATCAACTTGCAGTGGTACATCTACAGTGAGATCAGTAGTAAGTTTACAACTAAACGAGATTGAAGACAGTTCTTTCAAGTAAAGCATTAGTTTTTAATACTCTGGTGTGGTGTGGTGTGGTGTAAGATTGCAATGTCTTAGAAATTTATTTCAATTTTCACTGTGTTGGTTCTAGCGATAAGAGAAAGAGTGAAAGTACTTTAAATTATTTTTTTTTTTATTTATATATATGAAGTATTCAACGATGAAGATTTATTCTGTTCAACTGCATGAAGTTAATTATATGCTTTTATCCGTTGGAAAACAAAGGAATAAAAGAAGCAACAAAATGAACAAAGAACAATGGCTTAGAGGCACAAATGGATGGTGTCCTTAGACAATATTTGCCCCCACGCAAGTGGAATTGCAAATTTTTTTCCCGAGATACAACTAAGTCTGCTGAGTTCTACAAATAGCAATTTTAGAAAAACCCAACAAATTTCTTGTGTTTTTGAAAATTTGATTATCATGGGATAATAATTATTCTTACTTTAATAATGAGAGTTTAAACAATATATATAGACCATGAAAAGTCACAAATAAAGTAATATCACGGTTAGAAAACAATTAGATACAATCTCATAATGTCCACGAAAGTTTAATTATCAAGTGATGCAACTCTTGAGTTTTGACAATAAGTACTATAAAAAATGCAATTTTGCATAATCTCGTCTGCTACTCATATCTAACAAAACACTTTAAACCGTCAGACATAGAGTTTCGTTAGTTCCTTATTAGACACAACAAATGCATTTTACACATACTTTCTTTTGTTTCATTCACTCTATCCCCTCTAAAGTAATAACAACACTCTTCCTCTTCCAAAGTGAGATCAAACTTGTATTACTAATTCAACCTCCTGCTTTGATATATAAAATATCAAACTTGTATTACTAATTCAACATAGATAATGTTGGATAAATAAAATATCCAACATTATCTATGTTTTTTTTTTTTTTGAGAAACCAACATTATCTATGTTGATTCTTGATGTCTGATGATTTATTAGTTTATTGGTGTCTTCAGCTGTTTGCCTTCAATGGCATTACAAAACACTACTTCAGGAAAAATAATCCAAATTCCATTTTTGTTAGTGTGCAAAATTGTAATTGTCAACCTAGTTCCCTTTTGGTTAATTGTTTCTCTTTTCCTCAAGTCAATGAATTCCTTTGCCGATATTCTGCAACATCAAAAGCATAAAAGAAAACCCACAGTTTTCTCGGCTTTATAAATTATAATATAATTCTCAAAGTTCCAATCCAAGGGTCAGGTTAACCAAAGTCCTACTCAATATGTTTGTAAAAGAAACTTAAAGCCCAGGGCTTGTCCAATCAAGTTTTCAGATTATTTTCCTACCCCAAAAAGAAAAGAATGGAGAGTAACTATGAATTGGACCCAAAGAAAGGAATAATTTGCTTTAATTTGGTACTCCTTTCTCTCCCCTTTTTCACTATAGGATGAAAGAGAAAAGGATTCTTTTGAGGATCCTCCTGCTTCCCCAAAGTGACAAGAAACCTTTGGATTGGTTAAGAAAATCCTAAATATTTTTTATGAGAACTTCTTTTCCCATTGTTAAAGCTAAAATCAACAACTTTGCAACAGTTAGCAGTAATTAGGTAACCTTAATTGTTCCTTTATAAAAAAGCAAGATGGAATATATATATATACTCTTTCTTTTGCTATTCATAAAGGCTGGTTTTGTACTTCCCTATCACAATATGGATTCTACATATGTCAAAATAAAAATTATATTTCCCCATTGCTATATTGTGTAAAAATTACATGCAAATTAATATATTTATTGTAGCTCAATTGCATGTTTGAACCTTTCCCATTGAAAGAGTCAAGGTATGTTCCAAAGTGTCATCACTTGTTTAATGTAGTCATTAGTCTCAAATAGATGGAATCTCATGACTATGAGTCACATGAAAAGAGAGTTTTGTTTAAATGTGAAGAGAATTAATGAAATTGCCTATTGATGCTGTCCCTATTCATGGAGGAAGTAATGTGCCTTTTCATTGAAAGTTACAATTCTATGGGTTGTTTACCCTCGGCCAAAGCTCCCTTATTCGACAATAAAATAGTTTGGCAATTAAATTAATTAAAACCCACTAAAAACTTATATTTTTGAATACCATAACTTTGCATTTAATTATTTTTTGGAGCCTAGAGTTCTTCTTTTATTCATAAACTTCAAGCTTTATATATATAAAAACAATTGCCCTATCTAAAATTTCAGTTCTTTAAAAAAATAATTATGCGATACTTTAGTAATTTGACTTAAACTTTAGTAAATGTATAAGGAATAAGACAGTGACGTACTGAAGTCTAACTATATGATTTAGACTTTGACTTATAGTTAGAGTTCAGTTACTTCAGTGACAGTACTTCACTGTTGTACATGCAAAGCAACTATACTTCCTTAAATCAGTATGGGACATGTTACAATAACAAAGCAGAATGAGTGTGTGGGAACACAATCTATTTGTCCGCTTTGGGGATTTTCACCTCACCTCAGGCCAAGGGCTTACCTTGTAGCCGATATTTGGGGATTTTCACCTCACCTCAGGCCAAGGGCTTACCCTGTAGCCGATATTGGATTTTGGCTTGACACCCGCACGGCTTTGTTCTCTTAGTGAGTGTGGGCATGCTCATTGTGCAAGAGTCCCACATCGCTTAGAGAAGCGCTCCCCCTATGCCTTATAAGTGGTACCCTATTGCCTTTAGCACAAGCTTATAAGGCATAGGGGGAGCGCTTCTCTAAGCGATGTGGGACTCTTGCACAATGAGCATGCCCACACTCACTAAGAGAACAAAGCCGTGCCGGTGTCAAGCCAAAATCCAATATCGGCTACAAGGTAAACCCTTGGCCTGAGGTGAGGTGAAAATCCCCAAAGCGGATAAATAGATTGTGTTCCCACAGAGTAATTTAACAGAATCCTTTAGTTTTCAAATAAAAATTACAACCTAATTTAATAATAATTATATTATATGAATGGGTAAATTTAGTCCAAGTAATAAAGTTTTTCGCTGGTTTTGCCACTTTCAGTTAGACTTTATAAAGTCCTTGTTATGTTTTTTTCTTTCTTATTTTCCAGTCTTGTCCAAAAGGCATATTATGGTTTTTAATAGGCGTTTTTAATATTATTGGTTCATGGAATAAAGTTGAAGTGGGCCTCAAGCCCTCCAAAACTTCGTCGTGAAGAAAGTCAATCGCATTATTGGTTCATGGAATATTGTGGAGTTTTTAAACATTAATAAAATATTTTGCAAGTTATTTTATGTAAGAATTATTTTTCAAAAATTCTTTTTTCATTAGTTAATTGCATATTTAATGGTAATATTTTTTAATGAAATTTGATAAAATGCCTAAATTGAATAGTTTTGAAATTTAGAAGATTGAAATAAATTTTAATCAAATTTAAATAAAGAACTTTTTTTTTTGGGTAAAGAAATAGAGAACTTTACATCTTAACCTTTCTTTTTCAAAAATAACAAAAATAAATACACCATGGGTCATTAAGAAGTCTTTTTTTTTTTTTTTTTTTAGAATTTCAATTTATGACATCCACTCCTAATGATAACTCTTTATTATCAGATCAATACACCAAATCAGTTTTTGGTGTAGGCGAGAATTGAACCCTATATCTCTTATACAACCATCAGAAACTTTACCAATTGAGTTAACTGAAACTCACCATTAAGAAGTCACGTTAACCATTATTAACACAAGTAAAACTATTTTTTTTTTTTTTTTTGGTTACATAAAACTAGTTTTTTTTTTTTTGACGTGTGCTCAATAATTATAAGTAAGGGCCTTGATATATGCAACTGCTGTTAAACCGTAATTAATTAGTGGGATACATCTGTCACCTACTCAGCTATTACACGTACACAGATTTCAACTCTAATAAAGACTATTTCTTTTTTCTTATTTCTTTTTCTGAGAATCATTAATAAGAAATTAATTGATATAACTAAATCTATTTTTCGTTAAACCAAATAGTAGTATGTATGTCCTTCTCAAATAAAAAATTGTACTAGTATGTAAAGGTTATTGTTTCTCCCAAAAGAAAAAAGAAAAAAAGAGAGTATGTAAAGGTCATTACTCATTAATGTGAACTTTACTAATGCTAGTATTTTTTTTAAAGCAAACATTTATTAATTTATAAATAAAAAAGGAAAAAAATAATTTACATACTTCCTTCAAAAAAAAAACCAAACAAACTTCAAAAAAATTTATAATTTATTTTTTATGATAAAAAATAAATTAATTTTTTAATTTTTTTTTAAAAAAAGAGACAATTTTCTTTGCATTATCTATAACCTCAAATCGTGGAAAAGAATTTCTAGCAGTATATAAAAACCCCAAAAAATCTAGCGATCATTTGAAGGGAAGACCATTATTTTTGTTTCTTAACTTGCAAGAAAGCTTTTTTTTTTTTTTTTTTTTTATTCATTTGAAGGAAGACTGAAAACTTTTATTAATAAAGAATGGCTAAATCAACCTGAAAATACAAAAAGTAATTGAGGTGGAGTATCCTCCATCCATATTGAAAAGTCTGGAATATTACTAGCATATTTAGCCAAATTATGAGCAACTGAGTTACCTTCTCTCTTCATATGAGAGTAAAGTAATTGAACAAAACATTGGGAAAAGAACTTCACATCTTCAACCAGTAACTTGTGGGGGGCCAAAGAACCACCATCATCATGCAACGCCTTTATAACGAGCAAAAAATCTCCTTCTAGCACAGCTTTGGTAAAACCCAACTTTAGAGCAAAGGATAGAGCCTTTGTCGATGCCATAGCTTCAATTTCCTCACAAGTGTAGGCTTGAGGCAATTTTTGAGAGCAAGAGGCAATGGCTAAACCGAAGTTGTTCCTGATGACCACCCCTATATCAACCTTGTTCTCATTGGAAAAAAATAACGCCATTGAAATTTATAATGCTAATAACCCTAAAATGCTAGTTTTATATCACATTAATTTTGGGCCCTTGCATCTAATGTTACAAATGAAGAGTGCTAGAAACCAAAACAAGATAAGTTATTATATTAATTACTAAATTATGAAGTATGGTTCAATTCTGTCTTTGAACTATCATGTTAATTTAGTCCCTCACATCTTAATCGTTTGTTCAACTTATATATATATATATATATAGTTATTTTTATTATCAAAGGTAAGCCATTAATTTTAAAAATTGATGTACAAACAAAATTCAAATTGAATCCAAATTAATTTATAATTTTTGCTTAATTTTACACTATGTGTTCTTTTCTTTTCTTTTATTTTTTTCATTTTTTTTTCTTAATTTTGATGTCAAATGACCCATTCATGATACTTAACATGAAAGTGTGTCTTACACATCTAAATTGAACCACCTCATCATTATTGGTGTTAGTTTTTTTTAGTAGGTACATATACATTGCTTAATTGTTTTCAAAACTTTATGAACAAATTAACAATCAAAATTTTAAATAAAAAAATAAACTCTAAACTACATCATTCATATACCCAAATAATGGTTATTTAAATTAAAAAAAAAAATCTAGAGACACAAAGAATTTCACAATTCACTAATGTGACAAGTTATAATTGGTGCAACGTCTTTTTTATATTAGTGAACTATTGACTGAACTTTTAATACACTAATAAGCCTGACCATTCAATTTCATACTCGACAAAACTCATATTATTTGGAGCTATCCAATTTGAAAAAACATAAAATCCAACTATTGGTTTAATCTAGAGTTTGTTGGCAATGGCACCAATAAAACCTTGATGAGATTGGATTGAGTATCAAGTTTCCTCCATGGAATTTTAATAGACTTTACCTCTTTAAAGAGTTTTCCCAATACCTTGCTTTCTTAGTTATCATCACGTCGTCAATCCTCTCCTCGACTCCATTCTGTGTGTTGTTGTCCCTCGCACTCCCATCTCTAACTTGATTTAAATGAAATATTATAATCTCTATTAGCTTGCTTGCCAGTTAGTTGTATTGATGAAACAATCCACGAATATGACCAATCAAGTCATCAATTTAACCTTAACAAAAACACTCTACAATCCTCCCGTCCATCCGTTATCAATAATTTGAATTCATTCGACTCTATCATGATCAAGTCAAGTCGGATGATATATTACTGCTAAACCCGAGCCCAACCCACTTGTAATCACATATATACCACGATCATAACATACAAACTCAACAATATTTAAAAAAAAAAAATTTAGTGAAATATTTATAGTTTCCTAAAAAAAAAAAAAAAAAATCCCCAAAGCTTAAAAAAAAAGAAAAAAAAAAAGGAGAAAATATCTAAATTATAGTTTCCTTTCTTTCATACTTCTCTCCGAATATATCTCTTTCTAGTTTTTCTCTTCTTATTCTCTTCCTCTTCCTTTCTCTCCCTATATATATATATACACACACATACACACAGCACTTTAGCTCTCTTCTTTTAAGTTATACACAATTCTTTCTCCAAAACTCTCTCTCTCTCTCTCTATATCTGTCTCTCTACCTATTCGATCCTAATAAAAAACCCTAAAATTCGCAATCTTGAAATTTCAAGAAAATTATCGTTCTCTTTCTTCAAATTCCATCGGATTTCTATTTGTACGATCCGATCATTGTGAATACTTCAACTCAAAACCCTACCCTTTTCATCATCTTTTCCTGTTTGTGCGATCGATTCTCGGGTTATTAGGGGAATTGATCGGTTTCTACAAAGGCTTTGGAGCCGTGAAATGCTTTTGATTCAAAGATGAAGTTGAAAAGAAGGAGAGCATTGGAAGTGGTTAGTGTTTTTTTTCCCCAAATTCAAAACTGTTATTCGATTTTTGCTTATTTATATAAATATATGCGCTTTTATGATCAATTTTGTTTTTTGTTTTCTGGGAAATTTTTAATTTTTAGTTGTGTGTGTTTTTTCTGTGATATTGGAAGTACAATGAGTGTGTTTGTATTGGGGTTTAGGCGAATTTGATTGGTTTGTGATGCTCTGGGACCGATTTGGATGGATTAAAGATTTGTTCTTTTATTGGTTTTTTTATGGCCATGCCTTGTTTGGTTGCTTAGAAAGTCCGGGAGAGAGTTCAGAACTTTGAAACTAATGTCTTTTATTTTTTTGTTTTATTTTTAATTTTTAATTTTTAAGTTTGATTTATTGTTGGGGTGTGTGAATTTGAAAATGTTCAGTTTATTGAGCTGAAAGACTCTACTGCTTCAGTGAGAGTTTTGATTACATGGGGTTCAGTTGTTTCTAACTTTGTACTTTATGAGAAGCCCATTAGAGCTTTGATGTTTATAACCATGATTTTTGGGTCATTTAGTTGTTTAAGTTGAAAGGAGTCTTTTCCTGTCATCACTTGAATACTTTCTGATTATTGCTTGTTGTGGAGGTAGGAATGTTATTTGATGGAGTAAGTACATGGTCCCAAGAAATATGAAACTGCCAAGCCAAAAAAAGTGAGAGCAAAAAAAAAAAAAAAAAAAAAAATTAATCCTTTGTATGGTTGCTTAGAAGTTGTGGGAATATTGGATGAGAATGTTTTGATTGCTAATCTGCTACTGCTACCCGACATCTCCCTTTTTTCTTTGTTGGGGGGCAGGGGTGGATGCTAAATGACATATCAATAGGAAAAAAAGAAGAGGTGAAATGGGCGTTAGTGCAAACTGAAATCAAGAGAACCTAATTTGTGTAGAAATGTAAAATTTTCTTATATCAGGATAAATATGATGCTTGATTTATTTTTTTAGTTTTAGATATAAATTAATTATGTTACACAGAGCGGGATTTAAAAAGAAAAGAAAAGAAGTAGGGTTGTTCATGCTTATATAAGAGTTAAATAAGGAAGGTGTCATTCATATATTATCGGTAATTGATAATAGGAAAGCCTTTTAGGACCTCTGGCAGTGAAATTTATTAGCTTTTGATATTGGAAAATCCTTTTAGGAGCTCTGTCTGTGGAAGTTTCATGCCTTTAGCTTTTGATATTGTAGACCCATTTTAGGTGTTAGGCGAGGTTTAGCTCAGGAGTATGTACTTCACAAATTTATCTTCTGTACAATTCATCTGTTTTTGATCTCTAGTTTGCGATGTGTTTATCTTAGTGAGATACAAATACGTTATCCAGTAGTGTTGTGACAACTGTACATTAAATTACTATATTTCTCTGTTGTTTGTTTCAGCCTCCAAAAATTAGATCATTCATCGACAGTGTCACTGCGGTTCCACTCGAGAATGTAGAAGAACCCCTCAAAGGTTTTGTTTGGGAGTTTGATAAGGTGCTTTTTTTTTCCACCTTACTTTTTTTAATGTTATGATTGCTGTTATGCAGTTTGATTTATGTTTATCTTGGTGGTGCAGGGGGATTTTCATCACTGGGTGGATCTTTTTAATCATTTTGACTCATTTTTTGAGAAACACATAAAATTGAGGAAGGATTTGCAGATTGAAGATGATTTTCTGGACTCTGATCCTCCCTTCCCAAGAGAAGCTGTAATTCAAATTCTCCGTGTTATAAGAATAATTCTGGAGAATTGTACAAATAAGCACTTTTATAGTTCTTATGAGGTACGCTTATATTTCTGTTTTAGAAGTATTTTTGCAATTTCTTTTTTAGTCACATTCATGTAAATTAGTATGTCTTGCTTCATGTAAATTTCAGTTGAAGTTCTCTTCTTCTTTTTTATCTTTCCTTAAAATTTTTGCTTTTGGTTTGTATGAAATTGCAGCAGCATCTTTCATTACTGCTTGCTTCCACCGATCCGGATGTCATTGAGGCTTGCCTGCAGACCTTGGCTGCTTTTTTGAAGAAAACAATTGGCAAGTACTCAATTAGAGATACTTCCCTGAATTCAAAGTTATTTGCTCTTGCACAAGGTTGGGGGGGAAAGGAAGAGGGACTTGGATTAATTGCAACTGCTGGACAGGATAGTTGTGATCCAATTGCCTATGAGTTGGGTTGCACACTGCATTTTGAATTCTATGCTTCCAGTGATTTGTCATCTGAACAACCTGCTGCAGAGTATTCGCCCCAAGGCTTACAAATCATCCATTTACCTGACATCAATACTCGCCTAGAGACTGATCTAGAGCTTTTGAGTAATTTAGTTGCTGAATACAAAGTACCCACCAGTTTAAGATATTCTTTATTGACAAGATTGCGGTTTGCAAGGGCATTTGGCTCTTTAGCTTCTCGGCAGCAGTATACCTGCATTCGTCTGTATGCCTTCATAGTTCTTGTTCAAGCAAGCGGTGATGCAGATGACCTAGTTTCTTTCTTCAACTCTGAGCCTGAGTTTGTCAATGAGCTGGTATCTTTATTGAGCTATGAAGATGCAGTTCCTGAGAAAATTCGAATTCTATGTTTGCTTTCTTTGGTTGCTCTTTGTCAAGATAGGTCTCGCCAGCCTTCTGTCTTGACTGCCGTCACATCTGGTGGTCACCGTGGCATTCTGTCCAGCCTCATGCAGAAGGCCATTGATTCTGTCATTAGTGATGCCTCAAAATGGTCAGTGGTTTTTGCTGAGGCTCTGTTATCTCTTGTCACTTTTTGCTGAGGCTCTGTTATCTCTTGTCACTGTTTTGGTCTCATCATCGTCAGGTTGCTCTGCCATGCGTGAAGCAGGATTCATCCCTACACTTCTACCTCTCCTTAAAGATACAAATCCACAACACTTGCATTTGGTAAGCACAGCTGTGCATATTCTAGAAGCATTTTTGGATTACAGTAATCCAGCTGTTGCTTTGTTCAGAGACTTGGGTGGTTTAGATGATACCATCTTTCGTTTGAAGGTGGAGGTGTCACATATAGAAAATGGTTCAAGGCAACAAGGTGAAAGTTCTAACAGTGGTGGGAAGGGAAAGCAAGTTGTTGCAAGCACCTCCAGTGAGCTAGATGACATGCAGCCTCTATATTCGGAAGCATTAGTTTCGCATCACCGGCGATTGCTGATGAAAGCTTTACTGCGTGCTATATCCCTTGGAACTTATGCCCCTGGAAATACTGCACGTATTTATGGCTCTGAGGAGAGTTTGTTACCGTATTGCTTATGTGTAATTTTTAGAAGGGCAAAAGATTTTGGTGGTGGGGTGTTTTCACTTGCAGCTACTGTCATGAGTGATCTGATTCACAAAGATCCCACTTGTTTTCCTGTCTTGGATGCAGCTGGTCTTCCTTCTGCCTTCTTGGATGCTATAATGGATGGTGTTCTCTGCTCTGCTGAAGCCATAGCATGCATACCTCAATGTTTGGATGCTTTGTGCTTAAACACTAATGGCCTTCAGGCTGTCAAAGACCGAAATGCTTTGAAATGCTTTGTCAGAATATTTACTTCAAGAACGTATTTGCGTGCCCTTACCACTGATACCTCCTTGTCTAGCGGACTAGATGAACTAATGCGCCATGCTTCCTCATTGCGTGGGCCTGGAGTGGATATGTTGATTGAGATCTTAAATACCATTTTGAGAATTGGATCTGGGATTGATGCTTCTTACTTGTCCACTGATCCCTTGTGCTCTTCTACTCCTGTTCCCATGGAAACTGATGGTGAAGAGAGGAACCTGGTCCTCTCTGATGATAGGGAAGCATTGAAGATGGAAAATTCAGAGCAGACCACTGAGCCATCCGCTGATTCCTCAATAGTTAATTTAGAGTCATTCCTCCCTGAGTGCGTGGCCAATACTGGTCGGCTTCTTGAAACAATTCTTCAGAATGCTGACACATGTCGTATATTTGTAGAGAAGAAGGGCATTGAAGCTGTTCTGCAGTTGTTTACTTTGCCTTTAATGCCTCTTTCTGCATCAGTTGGTCAGAGTATCTCTGTTGCCTTTAAGAATTTCTCGCCACAGCATTCTGCTGCTCTTGCTCGGGCAGTATGTTTATTTCTGAGAGAGCATCTGAAGTTAACGAATGAACTCTTAGCTTCAGTCGGAGGCACTCAGCTTGCTGTGGTTGAATCTGCGCTGCAAACAAAGGTTTTGAGATATCTTTCAAGTCTTGAAGGTATTCTGGCTCTATCTAATTTCTTATTGAAGGGGACTACTAGTGTGGTCTCGGAGCTTGGCACTGCAGATGCGGATGTATTGAAAGATCTTGGGAGCACATACAGGGAAATAATCTGGCAGATTTCTTTATGTAATGATTCCAAAGTGGATGAGAAGAAAAATGCTGATCAAGAACCTGAGAGTTCAGAGGCAGCCCCATCTAATGCTGCTGGTAGAGAAAGCGATGATGATGCAAATATTCCAGTGGTGAGATATATGAACCCTGTTTCTGTCAGGAATGGTTCCCAGTCCTTGTGGGCTGGAGACCGGGAGTTTCTGTCTGTAGTTCGTTCTGGTGAAGGTTTGCACCGTCGTAGTCGACATGGGTTGACACGCATACGGGGAAGGACAGGTCGGCACTTGGAGGCTTTAAACATTGATAATGAAGTTCCATCTAATGTACCGGAGACATCTTCCCAGGATTTGAAAAAGAAAAGTCCTGATGTTCTTGCTTCAGAGATTCTTAATAAGCTGGCTTCTACATTGCGCTCTTTCTTCACAGCTCTTGTCAAGGGATTCACGTTACCAAACCGTCGTAGAGCTGACACAGGGTCATTGAGTTCAGCTTCGAAGACCCTTGGAACTGGCCTAGCTAAAGTATTTCTTGATGCTCTTAGTTTCTCTGGGCATTCTACTTCTGCTGTGCTCTCAGTAAAGTGTCGATATCTAGGAAAGGTAGTAGAGGACATGGCATCATTAACATTTGACAGCCGGCGACGTACTTGTTATACTGCAATGGTTAATAATTTTTATGTTCATGGTACCTTTAAGGAGCTACTGACAACATTTGAAGCCACTAGTCAGTTGTTGTGGACACTACCATACTCTATCCCAACATCAGGTATTGATCATGAAAAGACAGGTGAAGGAAGTAAATTGTCACACAATACATGGCTGCTTGATACATTGCAGAGCTATTGCCGTGTGCTTGAGTATTTTGTTAATTCTTCTTTACTTCTATCTCCAACCTCTGCATCCCAAGCGCAGCTTCTTGTGCAGCCGGTTGCAGTTGGTCTTTCAATTGGGCTATTTCCAGTTCCTAGGGACCCGGAAGTCTTTGTTCGTATGCTGCAATCTCAGGTTCTTGATGTGATACTTCCTGTCTGGAACCACCCAATGTTTCCCAATTGTAGTCTGGGATTCATTGCTTCCATTCTTTCACTTGTTACACATGTATACTCTGGTGTTGGAGATGTGAAACGAAATCGTAGTGGCATTGCGGGTACCACAAACCAGAGATTCATGCCCCCACCACCTGATGAAGGTACTATTGCTACCATTGTTGAAATGGGTTTTACAAGGGCTAGAGCAGAGGAAGCACTGAGAAGAGTGGAAACAAATAGCGTTGAAATGGCCATGGAATGGCTGTTTAGTCATGCTGATGATCCTGTACAGGAGGATGATGAATTAGCTCGGGCACTTGCTCTGTCACTGGGAAGTTCAACAGAAACATCTAAAGTTGATAATGTTGACAAGTCCATGGATGTCCTGACAGAAGATGGGCAGACGAAGGCACCCCCTGTTGATGATATTCTTGCTGCGTCAGTTAAATTGTTTCAGATCATTGATACTATGGCATTTCCATTGACAGATTTGTTTGTTACTCTTTGCAATCGGAACAAAGGAGAAGACCGTCCAATTGTGACATCTTACCTTATTCAGCAGCTAAAGCTTTGCCCATTGGATTTTTCAAAGGATACCAGTGCATTGAGTATATTATCACATATTATAGCATTAATTCTTTTTGAGGATGGAAGTACACGAGAAATTGCTGCAGAGAATGGTATTGTATCCGCTGCGATAGATATTTTGACTAACTTTAAGGCTAGAAATGAATCAGGGAATGAGCTTTTGGTCCCAAAATGCATTAGTTCTTTACTTCTTATCTTGGATAACATGCTGCAGTCCAGGCCCAAAATTTTTTCTGAGAGTACAGATGGAACTCCAGCTGGGTCTCTGCTGGACTCTTCTGGAGAACATGCTTCCTTGTCAGTTCCTGCACCAGTTCAAGAGAAAAAATCAGCTTCAGATGCTCAAGAAAAAGAATCTGGTTCAGCATTTGAAAAAATATTGGGGAAATCTACTGGTTATTTGACTTCTGAAGAGTCTCGTAAGTTGCTGTTAGTTGCTTGTGACTTGATAAAATTGCATGTCCCTGCTATGATCATGCAGGCTGTTCTGCAGTTGTGTGCGCGCTTGACAAAAACACATTCGCTAGCTTTGCAATTCCTTGAAAATGGAGGCTTGGCTGCTCTTTTTAGTCTCCCAAGAAGTTGTTTTTTCCCTGGATATGACACTGTTGCATCTACTATTGTCCGGCATCTCCTTGAGGATCCTCAGACACTGCAAACGGCTATGGAATTGGAGATACGACAAACTTTGAGTGGAAACCGGCATGCTGGGCGTGTTTCTGCACGAACTTTTTTGACATCAATGGCACCTGTTATCTCTAGGGATCCTGTGGTTTTCATGAAAGCTGCTGGTGCTGTTTGCCAGTTGGAGACATCTGGAGGTAGGACTTTTGTTGTGTTATCAAAGGAGAAAGAGAAGGAGAAGGACAAATCAAAGGCATCTGGTGTTGAAGCTGGATTATCTTCCAATGAATGTGTACGGATTTCTGAAAATAAAACACATGATGGATCAGGTAAATGCTCTAAAGGCCACAAAAAGATCCCTGCCAATCTCACTCAAGTAATAGATCAGCTTCTTGATATAGTCTTAAAATACCCTTCTCCAAAAATCCTGGAAGTTGGTGCAAATAATTCCATGGAGGTTGATGAACCTGCAACCAAGGTTAAGGGTAAATCGAAGGTTGATGAGACAATGAAATCAGAGTCTGAATCTGAAAGGTCTGCGGGGCTTGCAAAGGTGACCTTTGTTCTGAAGTTATTAAGTGATGTTCTTCTGATGTATGTACATGCAGTTGGGGTTATTCTTAAGCGGGATCTGGAAATGTGTCAACTCCGGGGATCCAACCCTCCAGATAGTCCTGGAAATGGTGTTGGAATACTTCATCATATTTTACATCGGCTACTTCCACTCTCTACTGATAAATCTGCAGGACCTGATGAATGGAGAGGCAAGTTGTCTGAAAAGGCTTCATGGTTTGTTGTAGTTCTGTGTGGCCGTTCTGGTGAAGGTCGTAGACGAGTAGTTAATGAACTTGTGAAAGCCTTATCCTCATTTTCAAACTTAGAGAGCAATTCCACTAAGAACATATTGCTGCCAGATAAGAAGGTTTTTGCTTTTGTTGATTTGGTGTACTCTATTTTGTCCAAAAATTCGTCATCCAGCAACTTACCTGGTGGTTCTGGGTGCTCACCAGACATAGCAAAAAGCATGATAGATGGAGGAATGGTTCAGTGCCTGACTGGCATTCTTCAAGTGATTGATTTGGACCATCCTGATGCCCCAAAAATTGTGAATCTCATACTTAAGGCATTGGAAATTTTAACAAGGGCTGCTAATGCTAGTGATCAAATTTTTAAATCTGATGGAATGAACAAGAAAAAAACCATGGGGCTAAGTGGAAGACCTGATGACCAGTTAAATGCACCATCAGCTGTTCAGGCTGTGGAGCATAATCAGAATACAGCTGGACAAGAGGAAGTCAGAGATGTGGTGGAAAATGAACAACAGAATCAAAGAACTTCTCAAGGTGAAGGTAATCAGGATGCAAATTCCAATGAGCCTGTGGAGCAAGATATGAGAATAGATGTGGAGGAGACGATGGCTACAAATCCACCTATGGAGATTGGGATGGATTTTATGCGTGAAGAGATGGAAGAGGGTGGTGTTTTACACAACACTGACCAAATTGAGATGAATTTTCATGTTGAGAATAGGGCAGATGATGACATGGGTGATGAAGATGATGACATGGGTGACGATGGTGAGGATGATGAGGATGATGATGAGGGGGAGGATGAGGATGAGGATATAGCAGAAGATGGTGGTGGCATGATGTCTTTAGCTGATACAGATGTGGAAGACCATGATGACACAGGCTTGGGAGATGACTATAATGATGAGATGATTGATGAAGAGGATGATGATTTTCATGAGAATCGTGTCATAGAGGTCAGATGGAGGGAAGCCCTTGATGGGTTAGATCATTTGCAGGTACTTGGTCAACCTGGGGCTACAGCTGGTCTAATTGATGTTGCAGCTGAACCTTTTGAAGGAGTTAATGTGGATGACCTTTTTGGTCTTCGCAGGCCTTTAGGTTTTGAACGCCGTCGTCAGACAGGTAGGTCTTCCTTTGAGCGATCTGTTGCAGAAGTAAATGGTTTTCAACATCCTCTCCTTTTAAGACCATCCCAGTCAGGGGATCTGGTCTCAATGTGGTCATCAGGTGGGAATTCATCCAGAGATGTAGAAGCTTTGTCATCTGGGAGTTTTGATGTATCTCATTTCTACATGTTTGATGCTCCTGTTCTTCCATTTGATAATGTACCAAGCAGTCTCTTTGGTGACCGGTTGGGTGGTGCAGCACCCCCTCCATTGACTGATTATTCTGTAGGCATGGACTCCTTGCAGTTACCTGGACGAAGAGGGCCTAGTGATGGTCGGTGGACTGATGATGGTCAGCCACAAGCTACTGCTCAAGCTGCTGCTATTGCACAGGCTATAGAGGAACAGTTCATTTCTCAATTGCGCAGTATTGCTCCTGTGAACAGTCCTATTGAAAGGCAGTCCCAAAATTCAGGAGTGCCGGAGAAACAACCAGATGCCCCTCCATCTGATGACAGTCCGGTAGTAGCGGTGGATGGTGCTAACACCAATAGTCATCAAAGTGAAGGGCAGCCTCAAGAAAATGGTGATGAAATCACACATCATCAAGTTAACCCTACTGTTGAGAGTGTAACTTCTGGAGAACAAGTTAATCCAGAATCCATTCTTGAACATGCAGGCGAACTTTTACAGGCACATGAACCTATGTTAATCCAACCATTTTCACTGAACACTACGCCAAATGTGCATGATAGCATGGAAATTGCTGAAGGAAATGGCACTGCTGATGTGCAGGTGGGGACAATGGCAGAGTTTGTCAATTCATCTACAGACTTTCATGCTGATCTACAATGTGATGGGGGTTCTGAAGCAGATGCGAGTCTCCATGATGTTCCAGTTCAGGCCACAGGTTGCGATGGATCTTCAAGAACAGATGATCAGGCCAGTACTCATGGTCTGGCAGTTTCTGGATCACAGATGCTTAATTCAGATGATTGTCCTGCTTCTTCTGTTCGTGCAAGTGTTGATGTTGATATGAATACAATTGATGCTGAAGGAAATCAATCTGAGCAACCTGTGCCTGCATCCGAAGATGGTACAGATGATCCATCATCAGGGCAAAACACACTGCTTGCTATGGACAATAATCAGGCTGAGCAGACTAGTGTGAGTAGTGAGGTGCCTGGCACTAATGCTATTGATCCCACCTTCTTGGAAGCACTACCTGAAGATCTTCGAGCAGAAGTGCTAGCTTCCCAGCAAGCTCAGTCTGTTCAACCTCCAACTTATGCACCGCCTTCGGCAGAAGATATTGATCCAGAGTTTTTAGCTGCTCTTCCTCCAGATATTCAGGCAGAAGTTTTGGCCCAACAAAGAGCTCAGAGGGTTGCACAACAGGCTGAAGGACAACCAGTTGACATGGACAATGCTTCAATCATTGCTACTTTTCCTGCTGATTTGCGTGAAGAGGTTTGGATCTTCAACTTTCCTCCTCATTATAGACTTGTTATGTGTATTTGTCTTTTTCTATTTAATTCTAATAACCCTCATCTTTTGCTTCTGTTTTCAGGTACTTCTGACTTCATCAGAAGCAGTTCTGTCTGCATTGCCCTCTCCATTACTTGCTGAAGCCCAAATGCTAAGGGACCGAGCAATGAGTCATTATCAGGCTCGCAGTCTTTTTGGAAGCAGCCACAGGCTGAATAATCGGAGGAATGGGTTGGGTTTTGACCGACAGACGGTGATGGACAGGGGTGTGGGAGTTACAATAGGCCGGAGGGCAGCTTCTGCGTTTTCAGATGGCTTGAAGGTGAAGGAATTTGAAGGCGAGCCACTTTTGGATGCAAATGCATTGAAAGCTTTGGTTCGGCTCCTACGAGTAGCACAGGTATGCCATGTTCCATTCTTGGGTTGTTTGGGTAAATATTATTTCTAGTTGGGAAGTTTTTGTGTATCTTTATGAGCTTACCTGCAAGTAGTAGTTATAGATTGTGTGATAGTTGAAAATAAATTATAGTTCTTTTATACAAAGGAAATGGTGTCAGCACCTACGTTGGAGGTTGGTTTGTCAAATCAACAAAGCTTAAATGAATGTGTAAAAGGAATTATGAATTTCTGTTGTGATTAGGTTGGACTTTGAATTGATGATCTGGACTTCATATATCAATTCTTATCCTGGACAAATCCAAATGCAAAATTTTGTATAGAAAGAATTTAAAATTGTTCCAGATTTAGTATGTTTATATATCTCAATTTTTGAAGAAAATTCATTACTTTTGGAATTCTTTAAAAATTTGACCCTGAGTAAAGATGATTACAAAATTTTCCTGGCAGTGAGATGTATTTGTGTGTGCTGTGATATCTAGCTAATTGTTTTCTTTTATTGGGTTAGCCCCTTGGCAAGGGCCTCTTGCAGAGACTCCTGTTAAACCTTTGTGCACATAGTGTCACAAGGGCAACTCTAGTTCGTCTTTTGCTTGATATGATCAAGCCTGAGGCTGAAGGTGCAGTCAGTGGATTGGCAACAATTAACACCCAGAGGCTTTATGGTTGTCAATCAAATGTTGTTTATGGTCGATCGCAGTTGTTAGATGGTAAGACTTTCATCTGATGTCACTAGAACTATCATCTTATGTTTTTAACTTATTAATTTTTTTAATTATTAAAGCTATCTCAACTTTTTACCTTAACAGGCCTCCCTCCACTGGTCTTGCGTCGAATTTTTGAGATTTTGACATATTTGGCTACTAATCATTCTGCTGTTGCCAATATGTTGTTCTACTTTGATCCCTCACTTGTTCCTGAGACTCTAAGTCCAATATGTATGGAAACCAAGAAGGATAAAGGGAAAGAGAAGATTGTGGAAGGAGGACTTTCACCAAAACTTTTGGGAAACTCTCTGGATGGGGATGTTCCATTGATACTGTTCCTGAAGCTTTTGAATCGACCACTTTTTCTTCGCAGCAATGCTCACCTTGAGCAGGTTGGTCTGATTTCCTGGTCAAGTGATTTCAAACATCTTAGTTTGCAATCTTACCCTTTTGAATATATATATATATATATATATATATACACACATAGCTTGTTCCATAGTCTTTTTATTAATTTAAGTATAGTAACCTGGAGTCCATCTTGCTTTGATTTTATATAGTGGATTTCTTTATTTTTCTAAATGCTGCAGGTTATGGGTCTGCTGCAAGTAGTTGTTTATACTGCAGCATCAAAATTAGATTACCAGCCTCAATCTGAACATGCAACAGCAAATGCCTCAGATTTGTCAGTGAATGAAGCTTCTGCTGATGTCCAAAAAGATCCTCCCATATCGGAACCAGAGTCTAAGAAAGAGGATAAATGTGCTGGTGCTGACTCATCCTCTTCAGATGGAAAGAAGAGCATAGATACATATAATACTTTTTCTCAATTGCCACAATCAGAATTGCGCAATCTGTGTAGCATTCTTGGTCGCGAGGGGTACGATGCTCTGATTTTCATTTCTCAATGGTTTAGATGTTCTCTTAATTTTTATTACCTTGTAGCCTCTACAATTTATTTTGATGTCCTGTCAACCCTATGTTATTTGTGTTTCACTTTATGTATGCATCCACTTGATGTCCTCTTCTCTTTTCCTTTTGTTAAAAGAGTGACTAACCTTTCTCATTAACTTATTTAGGCTTTCAGATAAAGTTTACATGCTTGCCAGTGAGGTGTTGAAGAAGTTGGCCTCGGTTGTTTCATCCCATCGAAAGTTCTTTACATCAGAGCTTTCTGAATTAGCCGATGGGTTGGGCTGTTCAGCTGTTGAAGAGCTTGTCACTCTGCGGAAAACGCACATGCTAGGTTTGAGTGCTGGTTCCATGGCTGGTGCAGCAATCCTACGCGTGCTACAAGCACTTAGCTCACTAACTTCACATAGCATTAATGAGGGTGCAGGACTAGAGAGTGATGGGGAGCAGGAGGAGCAAGCTATTATGAAAAAGCTGAATATTGCACTTGATCCCTTGTGGGCAGAATTGAGTGAGTGTATAAGTGTGACTGAGACACAGCTGGGTCAAAGCTCCTTCTCTCAGACTGTGTCAAATATAAATGTTGGGGAACATGTCCAGGGGAACTCTTCATCTCCTCTTCCTCCTGGAACCCAGAGACTCTTGCCTTTCATTGAGGCTTTCTTTGTTTTGTGTGAAAAGCTACAAGCAAACCAATCCATCACACAGCAAGATCAGGCCAATATAACTGCAAGAGAAGTTAAAGAATCTGCTGGGAGTTCATCCTCTTTCATCATTAAGTGCAGTGTAGAATCTCAAAAGAAGCTTGATGGTGCCGTCACATTTACAAGGTTTGCAGAGAAGCATCGCCGGCTCTTGAATGCTTTTATTAGACAGAATCCAGGTTTACTAGAGAAATCACTTTCTATGCTGCTGAAGGCACCAAGGCTGATTGATTTTGACAATAAGAAAGCGTATTTCCGATCAAGAATTAGGCAGCAGCATGAGCAGCATCTCTCTGGCCCACTGCGGATAAGTGTTAGGAGGGCTTATGTCTTGGAGGACTCATACAATCAGTTACGGATGCGTTCGTTTCAGGACCTGAAGGGTCGGCTGAATGTGCAATTTCAAGGTGAAGAGGGTATTGATGCCGGAGGTCTGACAAGAGAATGGTATCAGTTACTTTCAAGGGTTATATTTGACAAGGGAGCATTACTTTTTACTACAGTGGGAAACAATGCTACATTCCAACCAAACCCCAATTCTGTCTTCCAGACAGAACATCTTTCCTACTTCAAGTTTGTGGGCCGTGTGGTAATTTTTTTGGGAGCCGGTTTAAAATTTGATTTTTTTTTTTCATTCATTAATGTACCATAATTTTTCTGCTTCCAAGGGTTCCTATAATTTTCTTTGATCCTTCGTGCAGGTTGCCAAGGCACTCTTTGATGGGCAGCTTTTGGATGTTTATTTTACTCGATCATTCTACAAGCACATACTTGGTGTAAAGGTGACTTACCATGATATAGAGGCAGTTGATCCTGATTACTACAAGAATTTAAAGTGGATGTTGGAGGTCAGTGGGTTCATCTACTTAAAGTCTCGTGTCTTTTCTTCTTATATATTTTGACCTTTGTGGTTATAATGACTTTTTGCTATGTTTTTTTACTATTGTTTTATATGGAGTCTTGCTTTTTGTCTCATTTTCTATATTTTTCCTATTTCAGAATGATGTGAGTGAAATTCCCGATCTGACGTTTAGCATGGATGCGGATGAGGAAAAGCTCATTCTGTATGAGAAAAATGAGGTATGTAATTTACAAGTTATGATCTGTAACTTGAATTGTATTAAATTTGGCTATTCTTCAGGACTTATGATCTGATTTTCTTATGAAAAATAAGTTTTAAAGTTTTTATCAAGTTGGCTAATATATTTGTTCTGGTTCCCCCCCTTGAAAAGGTTACTGATTATGAGCTTAAGCCTGGAGGAAGAAATATTAGGGTTACAGAAGAAACAAAACATGAGTATGTTGATCTTGTTGCTGAACATATCTTGACCAATGCCATCCGTCCTCAAATCAATTCCTTTTTAGAAGGCTTCAACGAATTGGTACCACGAGAACTGATTTCTATTTTTAATGATAAGGAGCTTGAGCTACTTATAAGTGGACTTCCAGAAATTGATTGTAAGTTGGCTTTCCTTTGCAGTTATTTCTGCATTGTGCTTGTGGTTTTCTTAACAAGTTTTTGGTTGGTGTTATTGCTTTTGCAGTGGATGATTTGAAGGCCAACGCCGAGTATACTGGCTATACAGCAGCATCTAGTGTTATCCAATGGTTTTGGGAGGTTGTCACTGCTTTCAACAAGGAAGACATGGCAAGACTGCTGCAATTTGTCACTGGAACATCAAAGGTAATGTGGTGCAGTGTACATAAAATGGTAATTTAATATGCAATGTAATATGAGTTGACTTGTATATTTTGCAGATTTTTTATTTTCTTTTATGCCCTCTTTGCCGCCACTTCTTCTGGCTTCTTTTGTTTCCCTTTCAAATTTTACAAAAGACTCTTTTGCACAAACGTTAGAAGTCATTGACTACTAAGTGGTTATGTTATGCTTGCTATGTGTCCTTTGCCAGTCTTCATCCAATGCTTTGTTTTGCTGCTGTTTTTCTGATGCTGATCTTACTTTCTTGTGGAAAATGGCACAGGCAGAAGTTTGATTATTTTAGTTAATTAGATATTGGTTTATTTTATTTTTTTTGGGGTAATGCATGTTACTATGGTTGTTTCCTCATCTGAAATGTTACGTTTTGGCATGGAAGTAGTGGTTAGTGTATAGGAGAAGCTGATGTCTTGCTGCTGGTCATGATGTATTCTGCTTCTTTATCTAAAATGCTTTATGTGGATGCATGGCTTTTAATAAAAGAGTTGGTTATCTGAATCAATTAGTTGGGGCAAGGGTTTAAGCTGGTTTGGGGTTTTTGTTTAATTAGAGCAGCTCATGTATCTACATTATTTTTGGTGGTAGGTTGAATTATATGTTTTGACATGAACCCATTATTTATTTTTGACTTTTCAGGTTCCTTTGGAGGGTTTTAAAGCTTTGCAAGGTATATCTGGTCCTCAGCGATTTCAGATTCATAAGGCCTATGGAGCTCCTGACCGTTTGCCCTCAGCTCATACATGGTCTGTATTAAGATATATGTGCACCATTCATTTTATTTTATTTTTCAGCCAGATGGTCGCGTAGAATTAAATTTTCTGCTTTTAGGACTTAAACTAACCATTCATTCCCCACCCCCCAAAATGCTTCAGCTTTAATCAACTTGACCTTCCTGAGTATACCTCCAAGGAACAGCTTCAAGAACGTTTGCTGCTTGCTATCCACGAAGCCAGTGAAGGGTTTGGCTTTGGCTGACCTGAGTTTAATGTGATATTGTGGCCCCAGCAATGCCAGCAATCAACCTTTAGAGTTGCCATTACATGTCAGTTATCTTTTTCATTTAATTTATTGTATAGAATTTCTTATTGATCCTCTGCTCTACTTCTGTTTTATTTGTCAAAAAAGAATCTTTTTGGTATGATAAGCAAGGCATGTTTTCTATAGGATTCCTATAGCTCTTCATTTGCGGTCATAGGGAATATATCCATGCAAGACACCTTTTTTTCCCTGACAGGCAAGAATATTTTATTTTCAACATGTTTTGGGCTTGATTAGATCTAGAAAGGAATTGACTGTTAGGGTGGGGGGTTATTAGATTGCTTGAGAAACGAAGCCATTCCCATAAGAATTATGTTTTCTTTACTTTATCTAGTTCTGTTTGACAACAAAGTGGTTGAAAATGCTAGTTTCTTTCATGTATGGGTGTGCATGTCTGTCTGTGTCACTGGTCCATATTAAATGTTGTATATTTATTGCTAAACCTTTTCTTTTAATGCCATCTCCTCTGTGGTGCCAGATAAAAGGCTTATTGGCCCAAGTCGTCAAGAATAAAAAAGTAGGACTTGGACCGCGAAAAGTTTCTTGAAAGCATTTTTGTTTCAAGCATTTTTGTTCCATTGAGGCTGGCATTCGGTGCTTCTATCAATCTATATATTCAACAGATGATGATTATGCTTTTAAGGATTGGTGGGCTCCTCAGTTACAGTTGGCTAGGAAAATGTTGTTTTTTTGGATTTTTGCCATGAAAACGAGTATTGGGGGAGTGTACAAATGTAATAGATAAATATTTCATTGTTCATATTAGGTTTTTTTTCTTGGGTTCATTTTTACATTATTTAGCATTGAGCTTTATCCCTAGCTGCCTTATATATTAGTTTCTGTAACTACGTAGTAGTTGGTAATAAGCTAGGAAATGTATATCTATGGCACCAATTGTAGGCAAATTTTTCTTTTGTTTCTTTAAATGGTAAATTATATCTTCTCAACTTGTTTGTTCGTAACAAGTTAAATATTTAAAAAGCATGGAGGGGTTTAACTTCAGACACATTAGTAAATTTCTTTTGCATTTTGAAAGCCCTTTTACATCTCACCAGTGTATACTGAATTATGAGCATGTATTGATCTCGAATCTTAAGAATGTGATTGTGAAGAGTGTCTGTGCAATCAGTGAGATTTTGAAACAAAGAAAGAAGCTAAAAAAAAGAGAAGAGAAAATGACAACTACTAGAGGAGAGCGTATCTCCATCTTTATTCTTTTCCACAAAAGCAGTATATAGCCTTTGACCCCATGAATTTGCTCTGCTAAATCTCCCTGCCACTATCAGTATAAGTTCCCATTTGATATCAAACAACCAAGTAGCCAGCTGAGTAACCATTGCAGCCTTCTCTGAAGTCTGCACTAATAATCTCTACTTCAAGAGATTGACTCAGCATTTCACAATCATACTAGGATGCAAGATTGACTCAGCATTAATCATTATTTAGGCCCTCCAGGACATGTTTATTTTTATATCCGCATAGCCCACAAGGTTATAACCCCAGTCAGAAAAATCCCTGAACTCTTATTTTCTCAAACTTGATCATGAAGATATCCATCCTCAAACTGATCGAATTGTATTAATTAATGTAATACAAGAAGAACGATAATATGAAGTTCATAGTAAACACTGGCACACAACTTTTATGCCAAAAGCAGTCTTATTAATATTACAACTTGCACTAAGAACCTTGTATCTCAACTGATACCTTTTGACATTTCTAACAAAAACATTCAAGATTCAAATCCTCCCATCTCTAATTATTGATATATAAAACCTACTGCAGTTAGTTGTGGATTCAAAGTCATTTAGAATTGCCTGATTTACTAGACTGCAATATTCATGACCTTCAATATTATATTGATTGCCAAAAAAAAAAAAAAAAAAAGCCGAAGAAGAATACCTATTATTAGGTTTAAAATTTATTTTCATTTCCCAAATTTCATAAGTTAGAATTTTTTCCCAAAAATTTTACAAGGCATCAATTTCATTCTTCCTTATATCCATAGATAAAGAAATTGCACATGTGGAAATTGGACTAGAATAAATTTAGTAATAAATAGACAGAATTATAAAATTGATGCTTTTCATTTTTTTTAAACTGTAATTTTTTAAATTTAATGAATTAAAATTGAATGTATACCAAAATTTAGATTTTGTGGACTAAACTCCTATGCGAACCAAATTTTCAGAGGAAAAAAAAAAAGTATTCAAGTAAGAAAACAAAATCTAATCAGTAGATCTCATTATTTGTGAACTCACATATTTCAATATACAAAGATCTAAAGAAGATTTTTGTAGGTATGTGGAAGCAGACACTACATGTTATAATATAAACTTATCTGTTGTATGGTTGATGAGATTGCCAAAGCTCTCTCTCGCTCACTCTCTCATATAACTTTTATAATAATTTGTTTGGTTCGGTTAATTTAATTTTGAGAACTAGTTTGTTTTATTTGGGAGGGTGTAAAATAGGGTTATTAAACATTTACATTGGTGTAGTGTATAAATTTTGAAAAAAAATCCAGTGTTGCTTAAAAAAAAATTTTGAATTTAATGAAAAATATTAACAAATACTGTAACTTCAATTTTTGAACAAATGCGAATATTTGAAAAAATATTTGAGGAAGAGCCGGTGATTAAGTTCTTCATCACTTTTAGACCTTTTTCTCGTACCATATGTGTCATAACCTCATTCCAATTATATAGATGATTTATTTTTATTTATATTTTTTATAGAAATTGATGGGATTGATCTTGGGCCTGTAAATGAACCAAACTGCATAAGAATAGCTTTAAGCTCAGCTTGAAAAAAAGAGTTTGTTTGTATTTGTTTATTTAATAAACAGGGCAAATTACAAATTACGGTTCTGTGGTAAAATTTAAGTTGCTTACTTGTGATTTGAAATTTGATACTTTACCCACCTGAGGTTAGCTCAGTTAGAGTTCTATAAACCACCATTGTTAAAAACATGGTTAAAAATGTAATTTTACTCCACTTTTATGTCTCTCTCCTCCAAAAATATAAAAATACAAAATCAAATAAGATAAAAATAATCCAGTGGAACACTTGCATTATAAGATTTCAAACCACATATAAAAAACTTAAATTTTGGTTAAACCTCAGATGAGTAAAGTGTCAAATTTCAAATCATAGATAGACAACTTAAATTTCAACCAAACCACATGTGGGTAAACTGTAATTTACCCTAAAAAAGTCAAGCTCGAACCCAAGTTTAAGCTCGATTATTAAACGAATTAAGCTAAAACATAATAATGTGTTCTTGAACAACTCGTCAACATAAGACTTGATTTAATTATATATAATATGATATTTTTATATGTATATTTGTCTAAAAATATGTTTATATAGACTTTTTAAGAATAATGTATTTATAGAATTTTTTTTTTGGTTGTCGTTGATAGAATGTGCTTATGGACTTCAAATTGAATTGTGGTATAAGTTTGTGTAAAAGTTATGTTTATTTATGGATATCCATTACCTAGGCCCAAATAAGGTAGCGATGAAATTCTTACATTTTCATTATTCTTATGATTCCAGAGCAACAGCGATGTTGAGGAAAAGCCGGTGAGTTCTTCGTCAGCCACAACCTCTCTAGTTTCCCTACAAAGCATTAAACTTTAGACCCTTTTCTCATATGGGTGTCTCTAGTTTTGCCAATATACACACTTCTAGCTGCAAAAAACACAGCTCCGCTGCACACACAGAAATGGCTATGAATATGATTAGGAAGAGCCAATGATGCCTATAAGTTTCCCACAAAGTTTTAAACTTTAGACCCTTTTCTCACATGGGTGTCTCTAGTTTTACGAAAGAAAACAATATACACACTTCTAGCAGCCAAAACAAAGCTCTGCTGAACCTACAATAATGTGTTTTAGTTCTATATCAGCCAAAATTTCTCTGATTTCACACCGAGTATCAAAATTTAGAGCCTTTTCTCACATGGGGTTCTCTAGTTTTGCCAGAGAAAGGAATACATGCAATTCTCGTAGCCTAAATGAAGCTCTGCAGAACATACATACCGCTGGTATGCCTCTCTCTTCACGTGTGTTTGCCTCTGTGTTTGAATATATATACATATATATGCGCTTTTATTTATTGTAAAGTTTTGATTTTGGGACCAATAGGTGCAGAAATGGAGAAGAGCATATACACACTTCTCACTATAGACCGTTGGGAGTCACTGAACCACATGGAATATAGGTTGGCTTCACTTAGACCAGTTCATGGGAGGCTGGCCTTGAAATTCCTCAACTGGGTTATCAAGCAACCTGGTTTGGAACTCAATCATCTTACCCATATACTTTGCATTACAACCCATGTACTTGTTAGAGCTAGAATGTATGACTCTGCCAAATCAATTTTGAGGCACTTATCACAAATGGGTATTGGGACTAATTCAGTTTTTGGTGCTGTTATGGACACTTACCCTCTTTGTAATTCAAATCCTGCAGTTTTTGACCTTCTAATTAGGGTTTATATTAGAGAAAGGATGGTTAGAGATGCTGTAGAAACTTTCTATTTGATGGGGTTTCGGGGATTTAGGCCGTCGGTTTTCACGTGTAATATGATTCTAGCTTCAATGGTGAAAGATAGGAGAGCCGGGATGGTTTGGTCTTTTTTCAAGGAAATGCTTGGAAGGAAGGTTTGTCCTAATGTTGCTACTTTTAATATATTGATAAATGCCTTATGTGTGGACGGGAAGCTAAAGAAAGCCAGTTATCTGTTAAGAAAGATGGAAGATAGTGGTTACATTCCAACTATAGTTACTTATAATACTTTGCTCAATTGGTATTGCAAGAAGGGACGATACAAAGCGGCATTTGAGCTCATTGACTATATGGGATCTAAGGGTATTGAAGCAGATGTTTGTACATATAATATGTTTATTGATGATTTGTGTAGAAACAGCAGGAGTGCGAAAGGTTATTTACTGCTAAAAAAGATGAGGAAAAAGATGGTATTTCCTAATGAAGTGACTTATAATACTCTGATTAATGGGTTTGTTAAGGAGGGAAAGATTGGAGTTGCTACTCGGCTTTTGGATGAGATGACACTACTTAATCTTTCACTGAACTGTATTACTTACAATTCTTTGGTTGATGGGCACTGTAAAAAGGGTAGTTTTGAGGAAGCATTTAGACTTTTGGATATGATGGAAGCAGAGGGATTGCAGCCTAATGATGTCAGTTATGGGACTCTTTTAAATGGGCTGTGCAAGCATGCCAATTTTGAATTAGCAAGAAGTGTTCTAGAGAGAATGAGGATGAAGGGGATGGAGGTTAATTGTATTTCTTACACTGCAATGATTGATGGATTATGCAAAAATGGGTTGCTTAATGAAGCTGTGCAGTTGCTCAATAAGATGTCCACGGAATGTGTCAATCCTGATGTTTTTACATTTTCAGTGCTCATAAATGGATTTTGCAGAGTGGGGAAGATAAAAAATGCAAAGGAGATATTATGTAAAATTTATAAAGCTGGACTTCTACCAAACAATATCATATACTCAACATTAGTCTATAATTTTTGCAAGATGGGAAATATTACAGAGGCATTGAGAGTCTATGCAGCTATGAATATCAATGGCTGTGATGTGGACCATTTCACATGTAACATGTTGGTTACTTCTTTATGTGGGGTCGGAAAAGTTGTAGAGGCAGAAGATTTTATGCATCACATGAGTAGGGTAGGCCTTGGTCCTAACTCTGTCACTTTTGATTGTATCATAGATGGCTATGGAAATTTGGGTGATGGGTTAAAAGCATTTTCTATTTTTGATGAAATGAATAGATTAGGTCATCACCCAAGTCCTTTTACATATGGGAGTTTACTGAAAGGACTATGCAAGGGGGGAAATCTGGGGGAGGCAAAGAAATTTTTGAATAAACTCTACCACATTCCTTCTGCTGTAGATACTGTTCTCTACAATACAATACTTGCTGAGACATGTAAATTGGGGAATTTGCAGGCGGCAGTGGTCCTCCTTGATGAGATGGTCCAGAATGGCGTGCTGCCTGATAGTTATACTTACACTATTATTCTTTCTGGGTTATGCAGGAAAGGAAAATTGGTTGCTGCTATCTTGTTGTTGGGGAAATTGATGGAAAAAGAAACTTTATCACCAAATATGGTATCATATACCTGTTTGGTTGATGGCCTTTTTAAGGTCGGGCAATCAAAGGCAGCATTGTATCTTTATGAAGAGATGGAGAACAAAGGCCTGAACCCTGACACTATTGCACTTAATGCAATTTTAGATGGATACTCAAGGATGGGGAAACTGGTGCAAGCAAATAGTCTTTATTCTACTATGAGGAGCAAAAGTTTGTGTCCTACCTTGGCTACATATAATATTCTCTTGCATGGGTATTCAAAGAAACATATTTTGGTAGCATGCTCTAGGTTGTTCAGTATTATGATGAGGACAGGTTTTCTGCCTGACAAATTAACTTGGCATTCTCTTATTTTTGGACTTTGTGAGTCTGGCATGTTGGATGTTGGTATCAAAATGCTGAAAAAAATGACAATGGAAGGTGTTATAGCTGATCAGTTTACATTTAACATGCTTATTGCCAAGTGTTGTGAAACTGGGGAGATGTCAAAGGCCTTTGATCTGGTTAATATTATGAATTATTTTGGCGTATGTTCAGATGTAAATACCCAAAATGCCATCTTAAATGGACTGGTTAGAACTTCATCTTTCCGGGAATCTCATATTCTTTTGCATGACATGTTAGAAAAGGGTTTCATTCCAAAGTGTACACAATATATCACTCTAATCAATGGTATGTGTAGAGTGGGAGATATTCAAGGAGCATTCAAGCTGAAAGATGAGATGGAAGCACTGGGTATCAGTTCCCGTGATGTTGCTGAGAGTGCTATGGTTAGAGGGCTTGCACGAGGTGGGAAAATTGAAGAAGCCATGCTGGTTTTTAATTGCATGCTTCAGATGCGACTCATTCCAACTACTGCAACTTTTACATCTTTGATGCACATTTTGTGCAAGGATGCAAACCTTAAGCAGGCTCTAAAGTTGAAGGGCATTATGGAGCATTGTGGTCTGAAGCTTGATGTTGCTGCTTATAATGTTCTCATTTCAGGTCTTTGTGCTAATGGTGATGGTGTGGTTGCATTTGAACTTTATGAAGAGATGAAACAAATAGGTCTCTGGCCCAACACCACCACCTATGCTGTTCTCATTGAAGCCATTTCAGCAGAAAATAATATTGTCAAGGGTGAAATGCTCTTGAGGGACTTGCAGGAAAGGGGATGGATATCTTGGGATTGGGATGGAAGCACCCAACAATTAAATGAGGGATTGATAATTGCCATGAAAAAAATAAGTTCATTAAGGAAAAATAGAAGGAAGCCAAAAATAAGTAGGAAAACAATTTAATTTGATTGGGTTCACAAAACATAAATCCCTTCTTCTGGACTTCTGGCAGATGAGACTGACATTGGACTTCCTTTATGATGACAGTTGTGGTACTCATGAACAGATGAACTGCTACTTTTTTTAAATAATGTCCGTTATCATGTGGTTCATATGGAGGTGTTTGGAAGGGACACAGATCTCGTCTGAAAAACAGAAAGAATAACGACTATATGGTTTTTATTCCTCGTTATTCACTTTTTGAGTTTGACCGAGAGATGGGCTTTCAGGAGCAATAACAAAAGGATATCTCGGTATCTGATCTTCTACTTGGAAATTCATCTGCTGACCTCATGGTTGCCAAAGAAGCCCCAAGAAGCATCAAACATTTCCAATGAGACCCATGGAGCAATTCTTAGATAGCAAGCACTAGCTCCCGGGAAGCATAAAGATTGATCAATGTCCATATTGCAAACCCAACAAAAAAACCACCATAACACCACAGCAGCCACGATGTGGTTCAACCACGAACCCAATGATGGAGACGGCCTTCTGGGCATGTCAGCTAGCTGCCTGTCAGATATTCAACTACTCACTTGTCTGCTTCCAATTTGAAAAGTCATGCCACTTTTTCAGGGAGCCTCTGAATGTGTCCTTCCTTCTCAATGCCCATGCATCCAATGCTTGCATTTCAATCTTGTACCAAGGTACACTGACTACTTACTTTAGTATAGCTGCACCTAAAAAATTATAATTTTACCTCCTTTTCTCTCCCTTCCTGTCAATGTTGCCAATTCCGCTTGAGGTTATAAATCCAAGATGGAATCTTGATGCATAAGATGTGATTCGAATATGTTGTGTCCTTCAGTTTTGTTCTTTCTAATTTGTTCCTCATTTATTTTTTTAACCAATTTTACATTTTCTGTTCTGTTTAGGTGACACACACTGCGCTTCATGCTTGGACATCATTGGAATTACTGAACCCTGGGGTTGATGGCATGGAAGGTTTTACTCTTTGATGTGTTGATGCTGGGTTTTGAAGCGTATACACAAGAAGTAAGACATTAGATCAACATTCTGAGCTGGTCTTGTTATGCCAACATGAGTTGCATTGCATTCAGTGTAAGTCCATTTTCTTTCTTCTTCTTCTTTTTTTTTTTTTTTTTTTTTTTTTTCAATAAATGTGTGTGTGTGTAGTCCTTTAATTTCTTTGATATTTGAAGCCTTAAGGGTCCCACATTGGTAAGGATCTGGATATCTTGGTTGATGTGGACTCTGGAGAAAAAATGTATAATGAAGTTTTGGCCCCATTACCTTTGTTATATTCTGTGGAATAAAAGGACGGTTAGAATTCAAGGGTCCTACCAAAAATAATCATTTATCCTTTTTCTTTTTTCTGGTTCTTTTAACTTTTAGAGCAACTTTCAGAAGGAAACTACAACTTGTTTGTAGTCATATCAGAGCATACAAACAATAATGCTTGTCCGTATGTTAATCATTTGAATTAGCAGGAGTACTGTATTTGTAGGGAACCTTTGGTATACAGCCTCAACCTGTATGCTCCACTGGGAGACTCCCATGTATAATCTTGTTTCCTCCCATTTCTTTGATATTGGTATGCTAAGTTATTAAAATGTTTGGATAATTCAATTTGGAGAAACATGAATTTTGTTATTGACAAACTATAATTCATCTTGACAGACCGTACAAATGTAATCAGTTATCTTGTTCTGTGTTCTTTGGGTCTAACTTTTCTCTTATTCCAAGCTCCACTTCACATTATTACCATTTGCTCCTAATCAATTAACTTCTGACAGAATATGTTGCACTCAGAAAGCCTAAAACACAACAATCATTTTGTGAGCAATGAAACTACAAAAGCTTTTGGTCATAACAATGCCATGGATGATGAGCTGGAGTTTTAGTTTTCAATGTGGGGGTAATTTGCTGATGGCCAGTTGGAGTAAGAGCTTTTGAAGATACTCAGACACGATATGATTAAACTTATTTCCAAAGGATATTTATCAGATTTTATGTGAAGAAATGTGGGTATGATTTCATTTTTGTTATGAAAATATATGCTTTCTCATCTACAGGTTTCTTTCTTTATTCCCACATTTTGCTACTTAATGAGCATCTTGGTTTAGATATTTCTTGATAAGTCCTCTTACTTTAGATTTGTTTCTCACAAATACCGCCAAAAACAGAACTAGAAGATGGAGCCTCACAGCAGGGGGTGTCAAGCAATAAGGGCACATCTCTTCACATGCTGCTTGAGAGAATCTTTTTTTTTTTTTTTTGGTGGGGGGGGGGGGGGGGGGGGGTCAGGATTTTGAGAGAACTTTGTCATCTGGTCTACTGCTTGGAAGATCAGGACAAAAAATCAGTGGCACATGGTGACCAATATGTAAGTTAATCTCACACTGAAAACACATGATTTGTCAATGGACAAAATTTAGATGCAGTTCATTAGGTATTGTACTTGAAGTTCCCCAATTAAATTCAACACATGGTTGCATTGACCAATGCAACACAAACAATGTTATTTTTTTGAAGCACAATTTAATTCAATGTACCTATATTTGAATATAATTGGAGAACCTAAGTTACAATACCTAAAGAATTGGACCTAAGTATCACCCTTTGTCAGTATAGATTTTTTCCTGGTAAATGATTTTTTTTTCCCTTCTTTCTCCAGGTCATGATTTTGGGAAGGCCAGATTACTCAACAATAAAGAAAGCAGCCCAACAAAGGTGGATGAAGCAACTTGTTTGTGAAACAAGTTGGCCTGTGTGGGAACCATAATAGTAGTGGTGTGTCTAAAATTTATTATAGTGTGCCTCAATATTTCTCTTTAATCTGTACCCTATAGTGGAGGCATGAACTAGGTTGTCATAAAAATTTGTCGAGGGACTACCATTTTACAAAAATATAATGCATTGTTATTGCGTGGCAGACAGAATCTAACAATTTTATCAGGGGTGGACTTACTATTATTGACTTCACAATTATAATTTATAGTATAACCATGATTGGAGCTCCTGTAATTGTTGTCATGTATCGTGCCTTGTGCTCATAAGCCAGATTCTTTTCTTGATTATCTCATCTATAAGTTTCTTGGAATTTTACAAACTAAAAATTGAGTTTCCTTATTTTACATTTAAGCTATACCTCTTGATTATGATTTTGAGAGCTTATAACTTGTTCTTGCAAGTCTTGCAGTTTGGATGGCAAATTTTTTTTGCTGAAAATTAGCAAAATTACATTTATACCTAGAAAAAGTGAGATTTTAAAATGTTGTACATAAGTAAATAATTGATAAAATGAAAAGAATTTTTTTTTTTTTTAAACTAAGTTCACTGTAGATGAGTTTTGGACAAAACACATATAGCCTTTGGTAGCCCCCTATCTAGATGAGTAATAAAACTAACCAAAACCTAAGACCATCAACAAGAACTCAATGCAATCCCAATTACATAAACAAAGAAGCAATGTCTATTCTTGTTGTGGTATCTATACTTGGGGTAATTTGCAGAGTAACATTATCGTTAGCAACTACTTTTTTAGTTAGCATGTTATGGAAACATTTTATCAAACTAGCATCTTGAGCGTTAAAGGGTCGAGATCAGTGACGAAAATTGAGTCCTTCATACTTGAGTTCAAATCCGATGTTGAAGAAAAAAGACACGTGGAAATCGAGTTTGTAAAACTCGAGTTCCACAGAGAGGAGAAGAAGAATGAAGAAGGAAACCCAGCAAAACAAAGAAGATAAACCTAGTAGAAGAAAACCAGCAGAACAAAGAAGAAGAAACCCAGCAGAGCAACGAAGAAGAAACCCAGAACATCACAAACCCACATGAAATTTTTTTCAAAAAACACAAGAAAAGCATCTACAAAAGAAAAAAAACTCAACCTTAACGATGAAATTGTGGACTGATTCGGCATGGGATTGTCTAGCCGTTGCCCAAATTGATTGAAAATTAAACAACAAGGGCCTTGAATTAACGGGTCCCAAAACGAAGAAAAAGCCTAGTAGAAGATGAACCAATTGAAGATGAAGAAGAAGAAAAAACCCCAGGAAAATGAAAAAACCCAAAACGAAGAAATGTAGGCGAATGGTATTTCTTAATGAAGTAACTCGAGTCTTAGAGACTTGAGTTCCATGTGGATGTTTTCTTCCACCTCATTTTGGAACTCGAGTTTTATAGACTCGAGTTTTATATTGAACTTAAGTTTCAAAACTCGAGATGCTAGTTTGTTAAATAGTTTTGCAAACTTGACAACTAACTAAAATATTCCAAAATTAATGATAAATGCAAAAAAAATTCATCTATACTCAATAGTATTAAATTTAATGATATGTTTAAAACGGAGAAAGATGGAAGAGGATAAATGAAAAGTGTCATTAAAAAAAGAAAAAAAGAAAAAAAAGGCAGGAATGTACTAATGCATAGAGTTGTAATATATGGTTAAGCGAAGATTCTTCATCTCCACCACTCTTTGAGGTCAATATGCTCAGTTGTCTCTAATAACATTCTTGTTCTGTTTTAGTGTTCATTTTGTATGGCTTAATTTTGTAGTTTATTTAGCTTATTTTTAAAAGTAAGATTCATGTGAAACTAAATAAGTGATAAAAAATGAATAGTGATACTTTAAAAAAACTGTACCTAATGATTCAATAAAACCAAATTAGCATATTTTAAGCTTAAACAAATATATGCTTATTTTTTAAGGGACCAAATATATACTTAAAACGACCAATCCAAGCCAATCCCCTTTTTTTATTCGAAATTATTTCCATTTAGATTCTATCTATATAGTCTCAATGTCTAATATGTTTACTTATTTTTGGTTTAAGTGTAGGATTTGTAAGCCTAAACCATCACACCATGTACTTTCAAATCTTTTTTCATTTTTCCTTTCTTTTGGGTAATCATCTCTCTTTTAATTGAATTGACTGTTGTTCAATTACCTCTACCAACAAATCTTTCATGGACCCTTGGTGAGGAAGTAACGTGAGTCACTTTTCAAGCTCGACACTCGTAAAAACGAATGTGAAAAATGCACACCAAGGTCATTGTCACTCCTGAATCTTTTTCCCCCCCTTTAGATAAAGTGCAACAAATGCCACATGCCCACATGCTTATGGAGGATAATATTTGTCTTAAGATCAGTATTAGCCATAAAAAGAAAAAGAAAAAGAAAAGAAGCGCAAGATAAAAAATAAGTGAGAGATTGATAGAAAATTTATATGACTGGAACTGGATACATTTTTCCAGCATTTGCAGCAAGGGAGATTTGTGAGAATATATATATATATATATATATATATATATATATATATATATTGGCAAAGCATAGATAAAGAATTTGAGCCTGATTAGTCCGTCGAGGATTAGCAACTGATCCTATGATTTTGGGACTAAAGTTTTGTTATTGTAGGTAAATAAATTTGACCTTTGGAACTAAACACCAGAAACATTGGTGAATGCAATTTTTTGTTTTTAAGTGGAATACAAGGTTGTCATTTCATATTTACGGCATAACTTATTAATGAACATGGACATTACTTATGATGACTTGGGTATAATCTAAGTCAATGTAAAAGCATCTAGACTTAGAAAGTAATAAAATATCTAAAGAGAATCAAGAAAAGAAGAGAGTCGTTAAAAAAAACAAAAAGGAGAGAGAAAATGTAGGTTCATGGATCTTCTTGTTTTATTTTGTAGGAGGATGAAAAAAGTGAGGAAGAATAAAGAAAAGAAAGGAAAGAATAGATGTCATTTTCAATTTTAATTATTTGATAGAAATAATGAAAAGTGGAAAGATATAGAAGCATCTTGCATTAAATTCTTATTAATATCTTTGCTTGAAATTACTTTTGATAAATTAGAACAGTATAATTATTATACCACTTTGTTTTTTAATAGGAAATTATTATCCCACTTAAACATAACATTTTTTTGTTGTCTTTTTCCCCTCCCATTTTGAGATGATCACAAGGGACAAGCCCTGTGTTAGACGTATAGTGATAAACAATCTTTTTTCTTTTTCTCACTTTTCTATCTTTACTTTCCTTCCACACTTTGTTCTATCTTCCAACTTTTCCTCTCTACCAAAAATGCACAATCAATCTCAATCTACATGCTGAGATAGGTACAATATTTATGCAGATTATCAAAAAAGGTTACAATATTTATGCATTACAATATCATATTGATAGATCTAGAAATTAGTGTCTTTTTTTTTTTTTTTTAATCTAACACTTATTTAGTATATTTTTATTTAAGTTGAAGGTGCTAAATTGGTAAAGGGATTAATTAGAGCCTAAGGGTATAAACTATTCTCGAAATTAATATTTGTGAGGTTGCATTGGTTTCGTATTCCTAAAGCCTAGTTTTAAAGAGAGAAGTATGTACAAAGGCTACCTTGCTAGCTGTCATGACAAATTAGGTAGTAAGAGAAGGACTTGGTTTAGTGGCATTTCTCATTCTACAAATTGACTTATTATTATTATTATTATTATTTTGAGAATACAAATTGATTTATTATTTGTTTACAATTATATGATGTGTAACATCTCTAGTCCTCCTTATTATAAAATTTTGGTTTTAGATTGCAAGGGGTTACTTTCTAACAATTGAAATGTTGAAATCTAAGCACCTATATTGGGAAGCTACAAGCTAGCTAATATTCTATCCAACTTTTTCAACCTTTTTGTGTCTATGATAAATTGACAATTGCCCCCACCCAAATCTGTGTCATGGCTTCTATCTCATTACATTACATAAGTTGGAATAGCCGGGAGTTTGAAGCAACTTATTACATTGGTTGGAATATACGGAGACACTGCTTTAATTAATACCTCTCTACCCCATGTATATCAATATTTCCTTCTGTCACATAATTTTCTTGGCTACCCTTTCTTTAATCTCCTTGAATATTTGAACCTTTGACCTGCTCATCATAATTGTTGTGACTTATAAGTCTCCCATTTTACATTAAAGAAAAGAAAAAAGAGAACACTCAATGAATTGGTGTTAAAAAAAAAAAAAAAAAAAAGAAAAAGAAAAAGGAAAAAGAAAACTCTTAATAACAAATGCAAAGAAAGCAATACATACTATTCATTGACTTCATTAAAGTTACATGGTGTACCGGTGTTGGAAGGGAAGGTCGATGGGAAAGTCGAAAAGAATGTACATCCTTATCAATTAAATGGGAGACATGACATGAAAGTAGGAAAAGTCCCCACGACAGCTTAATCTTGTTAAGTTGTATTGAGTTTGGCTATGGACTGTCTTTATCAAAATTTGGCCAACAAACAAGTGCATATTTATATCCTCCTTAAATAACTTTAATCACAATATTGTAGGCAAACTTAATTGTTATCATAAAATTATTCCCCATACCAAATAAATTAAGAATTTACTAGTAGGTGAGAGGAGGATCACCTATTTTATACTCAAAAAAAAAAAAAATCAATTAAATCTTCACTGTATTTTTTAATACATAATTAATTAATACATTTTAATTTTATTAGTTGAGCTAACTGGAACCTATACAATTGAAGATTTAAATGCTTATAAACTATTAAAAAAATGTTTATATTCATTTCAACATAAAAAAATTTCTGGTATTTTTTGCATTTACAAACGTTTGACACAACTCAAAACCTTTTTTAAGCATGGAAAAAAAAATTTCATAAGATTTTTAAAATTTTACTCATAATTATTATTTAAATATATATTAATTAGCATTGTTTTGGTACTTATCTATAATATCTCTCAATTGCCTATTATGTGCTCGAGAATGTTCCCTAGTTCCTTGGTAGCACCTCAAGGTGCATTTCGTTGTCTTACATGAGATTTGGGCTATTCCTTACTCCCTGCCATGACACCTTTTGCTCATCTATTTCTCTTGCCTGCCCAAATGCGAAGCACACAATCCATCTATGTTAATGTTAATAAGGGTGATTTTCAACTAGTTGTGAGACAAGTTATTGCTAAGTATCAAGTAATCGTAACAAAGTAGCAACAACACACAAAAAGAGCCCTAAACTCTTTTTGCAGAGTTTTATAAAATTCAGATTGACCATATACCTAAAAGGGCCAATGTTGAAACTAACACAATGACCTATTTTTGTTCGACGTTTGATTTTTGATTGACTTTAAAAATTTGTCGCGTAAACTTTTGAAACCTCACAATTTTACACGTTATTATTCTATATATAAACCCTTCATTAAAATCTTGACATATCATATATACAAGCATAATTATAATAAATGTCTATTAATAGTTTTTATAATTATCAAATTTCATATTTAAACAAAAATAAGAGAAAAAAAAAATCACAGTTGATTAAACTTTCCATGCATCATATGAGTCATTGATTAGTTTAAATTATTGATGAGCTAATAAAATTTTAAGAAAATGATGTTTAATGATTAAGCTAAAAAAAATGATGTTTAGCCAAGTGTGGAGGATTTGACCTTTATTCAACTAAAAAACTTCCTAATTTACTTTTACTTTAATAAATGAATCTCTTTGCCTAAGCTATTAAAAGTCTTTATAAATAAAAGTTAATTAATTATTTATTTAAGACGTGGAAAAGCCTAAAGACTCTTAAAACGCATTGCCAGCAAGTCAAGAACGTACACTCTTTTGTGCGCCAGTACAGTCTTAACAGTTCCACCCTTAACTCCGTTTGCCAGCTCACCACCCTCCATTTCCGTTACTATTTAGAGCACTTGGTAATGAGTACTTCTTACCTGAAAAAGAAATATATTGTACTGGTAAATTTACATGAATATTATTTATTTATTTATTTACGTATTCCGATATGAAAGATGGCACTATTTATTTTTTATTATTTATATTATTATTTAAAGAGTTTTTCATATTTTGAATTTTGATGTACAAAATATTATCAAATTTACTAATTTGTAAAACTTAAATTAAAAGGGTTATATATATAAAATTGTCAATTTAAAAACTCCTAAATTTTAGCTCTCACCTAAAATATAGTCTACTAAATAGGACAACTCCCCGCTGGTTTTCAAACTTAATGTTCAAAAAATTGAATTGCTCCAACTCTACTACATTCCTTCAATTAGTAAACCTTACGTTAAATAGGGAAAAAAATTTGAGGATAACATGTAAAAATATATCTTGAATTCTACTTAAAATGCCTACAAAATATTACACTCTTCTAGTAATTTATATTTTCAAAACAAACTTATTCAAAATTAAAAAAAAGGAAATTATAACACTAGAAAAAAAAGACCTCACTGCATGTGCAAAGCGCATATAATGAGGTTAGTTTATTTTATTTATTTACTTTTATGTATATTGAAGATGAAGGAAAAAAGTGAATGATGATTGTTAACTGTAAAGAAAGAAAAACAATAAAAGATAAAGAAAAATTAATATTTCAATAAAATATAGTATAAAATAGATAATCTAATAATGAGTATTTCTTTACAAATGATGACTGTTATTTGTAAAGAAAGAAAAATAATAAAAAAAATCAAGAAAAATTAATATATTAATAAAATATAGTTTAAAATAAATAATTTAACGTGAAGTATTTTGAAAAACAAGTACCGTATTACGTAAAGAATAGATAAGAACTTTTACACCACCTGATGTCAATATTTTAACACATCTGAAATATTCTGGTGCTATAAATTAGTGCACAATTTTATACACAACTCGCCCATGTGGTGAGTTGCGGTTGGTGGAAGGGTGATGGTGGTCACTCTTCCACCAACTACAACTCACCACATAGACAAGTTGTGCACAAAATTGTGCACTAGTTTGTCTCACTAGAACCTCTCAACACACTCTCTTACTTTTGAGTGCTTGCCCACGTCACCAATGACGCCGGATTAACGGGCGTTCCCATAAAACATAACGCCGTTATCTAAACCCCACTCTACGCCGTTCCGTTTCCACAGACGTTTATTACAGTAGGCCCATTTTTTTGGCCCAAATTTCACATTCCCTTCTCTCTCTAAAAGACTCTTCCTTTCTCTCACTAAAAAACTTCTCTCTCTCTCTCTGGTTTTTTTTTTTTCTTTAGCTTTATTGGTCTGTTGTCATTTTTCTTTTCCCAGAAAGGCAAGCTCTCTCTTTCTCTCTCGAATTCATGTCGGTACGTCCTTTCTCTCTCTCTCTCTCTCTCTAAAAGTTTGTGTCTTTGATTCTCTGTGCTCGATTTGATACAATTCTTGATCGATTCCTCAGCTTCAGTTTTTGGTTTCTTGTTGAATATTTTGATTTGATCCTCTTGGTTATGCTAGTATTGTAATTTAAATATACAATCTTTCTTTTCTTATTTTGTTTTATTTTAAAAAATTTAAGCAACATTTGAGTAAATTTTTATTTTTTTTCCTGAATCTTTATTTGTTATATTAGCTTCTTTTGTTGAAATTCACGATTTTTATAAGTCAATGGTTTGTGGGTATTTCAATTTTCTGTTTTTTTGAGAATTTTTTTTTTAATGAATTATTAGTTTATTACCAAAAAAGGAAAAAAAGAAAGAAAGATTAAGTTAATGAATTAATTCGAATGTTAAATGTTTTAGTAAAGAATGGAAAGGAAAGAGCTTTGAGTTTGTGTTTTTAGTTTTAGCTAAATGCTTTTTGTTGTTTGGTTGTTAAGTGCTGATTAAGTAAGTTAATGACTTGATTTGAATATCTGTTTGCTATGTAGAGGAGCTTTGTGTGGATCTATGATGATATGGCTGTGATTTTGTGCTGGTAAATTGCTCTTGATATTGTGTCGATGAGCTCCGGCTCAAATGGGCACTTCCTCCCTTTCAAAGTTGACGGGTGGAGGGTGAGTTTATGGGTTTGTCAGGGTTGAATGCCTTTGGATTACCCGGTAACTAGTTTTGGAAAGTGGGGTCAGTTGCCGGTGGGTTTTATTGACTTGGGGCGAGAGTCCAAAGAGCAACTCATTGAATTTGTAAATTACTGATAATTTGACAGAATTGCGCTTGGTAATTTGCTGCTTTGGTCTGTTTTAGTGAATGCTTATTAATGAGTACTGTTTTTGAGGCTTTGTTATATGGTTAAGCAGTAGTCTAGTGTTTTGTATGTGGGATTTCTTGATTATACATGTTTGTATCACCTAACATTTCACTCATAAACCCTGTCCCTACAAAACACTTTAGCAAAAGAGGATATGTTACTTGGCTGACCCAGTTATCCTTTAGATTGTTTGTGGATACCAAATTTTGTTACTTAATTCTGTAATTCCTTATCTTTGGTCTTTATGATGAATTTTGGTAAACTGGGAATGAATGACTGATTTTAAATCCATGACTAGCTGTGCTGGTTTTGAGCCCAGTGAATAATCTATTTAGTTTCAAGATGTATTTGGTGTTGCATGGTATTTTTAACATAAGACGATTTTTCGTTATGCACATGAGCAATCACCACTGATATTTGCGATTGGAATGACCCAAAGCTGAATTAAGGTGTGAAAAACAACAAATTGCCACGTATTCGAAAACTATAGAGTATGCAAGAAATCCTGTGGCACTGGAAAGTAAAGGAAAATTACTTAATATCTTGTATAAACCTTTCAATAGATTTCACAGAGCTGAACTAACCTGGGTCATTTCAAGTCTACCTTTACCCAAAATAATCAACCAGAAGTGTATGTAAAGCTAAAATAAATGGGCTGGCAGTGCAATTTTGGTATTACACTTTTGTAGTGATTCAAACTGAAGTTACAATCTATTAAAGTAATTTAGCAAGTCAAGGGGGTGGATGCTTAGGATGAGGTGAATTTGCTAGTGTTGGTTGGATGCTTTGCAAGGTGTATAGAGCTGTAGCTACTCCATTCATTGTATGATTGCTCAGTGGGGCTGAGATGCCTAATATAATGTTGAGGTCATGTAATAAAAGAATGCCTCTCGTTTGAGGCATCCCAAAGCTTTATGGAAGGATTATCAATACTTATTGCAGTCTTATGATTGCCCAATCAACCTAGGTAAAATGATGAATCTATCTGTCTTACGCTTTGCTTTTACTTTTGGATGTGTGTGTTAAGTAGTCTGCTTCTTTCCTGGAAATGATCACGTTGATGCCTGTTGCAGACTTGATGGGACTAGTAATGACATGATTAATATATGTACCTTGCTCTGTTATATCATGCTTTGCCTTAGGAAATTTGCATGCTTGAATTGTGGCAATCAGCTTTTTAACAAACATATTCAAACTCTGTTTATGACTGCATGAGGGTTTGATTCCTTTTCGAAGCTGATCCTACTTCATGGTGGATGGAGAGTCCTCCATAACATCTCTTTCTCGTCTCTAGATATTGAATTATTGTTGTGCTTATGTACGGTTCTACCTGAGAACGTGAGAAGTTTTTGGGTTGAATTAAATGACTTTTCTTGCTAATTGTGATGGGGTTAATTATAGTTCCATTTCTAAAGTTCATCAGGGGAGGACAATCAGGATTTAGTATTACCCTTTAGGGTCCATATTACTTAGTGATTGATTAAATGACATTTGTGAACATGATCATTTATTTATTGTTAAGTGGCTGTCCTTTACCTTAAACAGCAATCAGAGATGTAATAAGCTCTTTTTACCTTTCTGTTCTTCAGCAGGACAAGGGTCAACCACTACCAAAATTTGGTGAATGGGATGTCAATGATCCTGCTTCAGCTGAAGGATTTACTGTGATTTTTAATAAGGCTAGGGATGAAAAGAAAACGGGTGGCAAACCAGAGTCACCAGGAAAGGGTGATTCTCAAATCAAGCCTGGAGTTGATACTGCCAAGCCTCAGGCTGTAAGATGCTATTGCACCTCCCTCTCTCTCTGCAATTTAATATATTCCTAAGGTGGCCAACTGCTACCTATTTTTGCTACATCATAAGTAGAAAGCTTGATTATTTTTTTGATAAGTAAAAGTTTGATTAATCGTTAGAACTTTGTATTTTTTTTCTTACAGAGTACAGTTGTGCTAAAAGAATCTTGGTCATGTATCACACCTCAGGGTTACTCAAAGGATTTTTCTTAGGTCTACAAATGCCATTCAGATAATAAAAAAGAGTACGATTAACAAAATAAAAAGATTGGACAAGAGCATTGTAGCTCAACTGGTTGGCACCTCCTAGTGTTTCGAAATGATACATCTAGGGTTCAAATTTCCCTTTCCCTGCTTTAACTATTGAATTATCAAACAAAATAGAAAGACTGTGACCATCAAAAGAAATGTTAGCAACTCTAATTTATCCTGTGAAGTTCATATGTAGTTGTTTATATAAATTGGCTGTTCTTATTCCATTCCCCCCACCCCAATCAATTGTGTTTGCTTTCTATATCCCTAGAATGGGGAAAAAAGTGGTGTGAGATTGCACTGTCATTTCTGCCACAGCCACACACTTTGCATAAGCTGATTTGTATTATGTGGATGATTCACTGATTTTCAGAAAAAATGGTTTTGCTGCTTTCAAGAACCACCTACACAATCCTGAGAAGGTCAGTGCTTCAACTTAAGAGGCATGTTTTTCTGTAACTAGCTCCACCATATTGCCCCAAAAAAGATGGGAGTTGAAGAGCCATGATGCGCTCTACTGGAATTTAGTGTGTGCTGTTGTAGAACTTGTGAGGGAATAGGTAAAGAAGACAAACACTTATTGTATCTATATGTACTGATGTTGTGGTTTATTTATTAGAATGTGAGCTATTTCTCCCCATCTGGGCGTTGTATTACTCTAGATCTGTAGAGCTTTGCTTGTGACATCTTTTTTCTCTTCTTATTTGTATTGTATTACCTATCAAATTGGCGTCGTTTATGATATTATTCTTTTTCAAAGTTTGTTATGTCTTTTTTTATCTAGGAAACACAAATTCTGACATTACAAGATAGTTTAGCTTCAAACTATCTCTTCTAACTCACTAAGTGATGATTAATAAGACTATTTATATATATTATTTAAACAAGTTACATGACTCATTAAAAAAGTTATGTGACTAAAACTATACATAAATGAGTTCTTCAATCGCCACATAGTAGGTTAGGGAGATAGTTTCAAATTGGTTTGGAACTAAATTTTTTCCTATGGAAAATAGAGGATAAGTAAATTAGGAACAATTTTTTGTTTTTGCTTTGTTAAAATCTTTTTCATAGTTAGTTAAGGTAGGAAGTTGCAATTTAATTCAACATCACTTGTACATTGGCATTGCTTTACTTATTTATTTATTTTTAAATTTGATAGTTACACTGTGGTGGGAGGAGGGATTTGAATCCCAGATGTCATGGATACATCTCTAGAAAAAAATTATAACTTATTTTGTATAAGTGGACTTACATTACATATGAAGGAGGAAAATTGAAATACAAGTCCTTCCTAATACGGTCACACTCCAAGACAGGAATAGACAAAGGTATGGGATTTGAATACCAGTATTTTGCGAACACCTTTGTCTTGACTTTGTAGTTAAGACCTAGAAGTGAAATGAAGAGGACAAAGATGAAAATCCTAGCATAGTACAGAGAGTGTGCTACTCAAATAAAAAATAACATAGTAAAAGTGTGTGCCCATGTGCTAATCAATCAGTTCTCTTCAAATTATGATTCTTTTCTAGTATGTTCCTGTCATAACCTGTAAAGATGAATTGAAGTGCCTCTCCTGTCCTTTATGCAAAGGCCAACCGCAGGAGTTTTGCATCCCCCAAACGGTAAAAAGCCTGTGAATATGACTGAAAGAGAGGGGAAACAAAACTCTATTATATAAAAAACATTTAAATAAATTTAATGATCCAAAAAAATTTTCACATTATATTTTTAACAATAGTGATTGGTGTCGATAAGAAGCATAGTGTTTTCTCTCGTTCTCAAACACAGTTTGAAAATGGTGTGTAGATGTTTGAATAAAGTTGATATTTAATTGAGTATGGAAATCTTCTTGTAGTGAAACGTCGATATAAAGCACGCTGAGCACTAAAGGCAAAGGATATCTGAAGGTTGCTTTCACACTCTCTACCCCTTAGGAGGCCCATCTACCTCAGATTAGTCAGATATTTTGTTCTTTTCTTCTTTTCCGATAAAAAAAAGAAGAAGAAGAGATTATGCTTTAAATTCCGAAGTGTTGGTTTATTGGCTCTTTCAAAAGATTTTTAGACACTCTTGAGACATCGCCAATGTGATATTCTCTTTTCTCACATTCTTGGTAGATCTCACTATAAATTTAATTATTGGGATCAATCGTGAATGTGAGAAGAAGGAATACCACGTTACCATACTCCGAAAATACCTAATAATTACTCACTAAGGTCTCATGAGATTCATAAGGTCTTAAGATTAAAACTTTTAACTTGTATTTTGGAGTCATCAAGATAGTTTACCTCCAAACTATCTTCTCCAACTTACTAAGTGATGATTTATAAGACTATTCATATGTATTATTTAAACAAGTTACATGACTTATTAAAAAAGTTATGTGACTAAAACTACACATGGATGATCTCTTCAATCACCACATGATAGGTTAGGCAGATAGTTTCAAATAAGTTTGGAGCTAAACTTTTTCCTAAGGGAAATAAAGGGTAAGTAAATTAGGAACAATTTTTTGTTTTTGCTTTGTTAAAATTTTTTCATAGTTAGTTAAGGTAGGAAGTTGCAGTTTAAGTAAACATCACTTGTACATTGGCTCGCTTTGCTTTTCTTTTCTTCTTATTATATATCATTTACTTTTTAAAAAATTCGATAGTTACAGTGGTAGGAAGAGGGATTTAACCCCGAATGTCATGGGCACTTCTCTTGAAAAAAAATTATAACTTATTTTGTATAAGTGGACTTGCATATGAAGGAAAGGAGAAAAATTGAAATACAAGTCCTTCCTCATACGGTCACACTCCAGGACAGGAATAGACAAGGTATGGGAATTGAATACCAGTATTTTGCAAATACCTTTGTCTTTACTTTGTAGTTAAGACCTAGAAGTGAAATGAAGAGACAAAGAAGAAAATCCTAGCATAGTACAGAGAGTGTGCTACTCAAATAAAAAATAACATAGTAGAAGCGTGTGCCCATGTGCTAATCAATCGGTTCTCTTCAAATTATGATTCTTTTCTAGTATGTTCCTGTCATCACCTGTAAAGATGAATTGAAGTGCCTCTCCTGTCCTTTATGCAAAGGCCAACTGCAGGAGCTTTGCTTCCCCCAAACGATAAAAAGCCTGTGAATATGACTGACAGAGAGGGGAAACAAAACTCTATTATATTAAAAAACATTTAAATAAATTTAATGATCCAAAAAAATTTTCACATTATATTTTTAACAATAATGATTGGTGTCGGTAAAAAGCATAGTGTTGGGTTCATTACAACTAGTTATCTGACTAAGTTGTGAAAAAAAATGATAAGATTATGGTGTACAACGGAAGTAGTATTGTGGTGGATTCAATTTCAATAAGGTGTGAGAAAAAATTGTAATTTTTTTTTTTGTCATTAGGATTGCTATGAGATCAATAAATTTAGTGACAATTTTTTACTAAACTGTTAACATGGTTTTTTATTATTTTTATTTTTATTTTTATTGTTTATGATTAAGGCATAATTTAAAGTCTCGAAGTAATATTTTTCTAATTCATAACTTATAATACATGTGAAAAACTCTCTAAAGTTTCTCCTAATACAGATCACAAGGATATTGACAGCCTTCACACAAACAAGCTTGGTACCATTGAGCAAAATCAACAGTGTAGAGAAGGTTAAAAATTAGAGAACACTTTCAAACAAACCTCGCCAACCCCAAAGTGTTGGTTTATTGGCACCTAAAGTTAGAAGATTATTAGACACTCTTGAGAAATGGTGATGTGTTGCTCTCTCTTTTCATATTCATGGTAGATCCCACTATGTATTTAATTACTAGGACCCATCGTGAATGTGAGAACGTTACCATACTCCGAAAATATGTATAATTACTCACTAAGGTCTCGAGATTCATGAGGTCTTAGGATTAAAACTTTTAACTAGTATTTTGGAGTCATCCCAATGAATATCCCAATGAATTTCCTTGTAATTATCTACATGTAAGGAATAAACTACACATGCATACTCAGTGAATAGTCATGTGTTCTAAGAGATTTAAAAGCCACTTAAAAAATAAAATTGATGCTTCTTGCTGAAGAAGAAATCTGGGATTTAGATGAGAGCTACAGAATATGAGCAATACTAGAGATAACAAAAGTTCCCATGATTATTTTTTCCACAACTTGTCATCCCAACAAGTTGTGGCTAGTGCAACCACTGTGGTAACAAACAAAACTTGATAATCGAGGGCCAAAACCTGGGCACCATTTGAACAGTATCATCATCTAGTATCTCATTGCAAGATTTAAAATCCATTCTCCTAAGATTTCTTGGCAAGAGTGAATGTGAACACAGAAATATTGATTTTTGCCATTGTTATAAAGTTTATTTTGATAGGGTCACGTTCAAGATTGCAAGCTTTAGGTAAACCAGATGGACAAGAATGGTTGTTACAGACTCAAAAGACAACATTTAGGAGAAAAATGTATGCCATAGAGTTGAGAGTTCTTTTCTAATGCCCTTAAAACTGCTTCAAATTCGCATAATATTTGATGTTACTAAATGATGAGCCATGCATTTCTACTGCCATGTTATTTCTATGCGTCATTGTTGCCAGGCACATACTAGCCTAGTGCAACAATGAACGGTACAATGTAGCCAATGAATATGGTTGCATCCAGTGGCTGAGGATGGCCTCTGGTGCATAGACTGGTCAAATTGGCAGCTAATCTAATATAGATCCACGGGTTGGGCTGAAATGCATGTATTTGTGCCTCATGAAAATCATTACTCGAAGGAAAGGTTGCCAGAGAGTTAGCAAATTGGTTTCTATGTATGTTTTTTCTCCTTGGTTACTAAGAAAAAGGAAAACAAAAGCTTCAGGCAAGAGTCTGACTTTGAAATTCTACAACTGATAACTTATGATAAATATTCAATAGCAATTCCATATTTAAACTCTGGACATCCCAAGCTTCCGTTCAAAGAGGCGGCGCAGAAGGTAAACTTGGAGAATGCTGGCACCAACAAGTGCTGCTGATTCAAAAAAGGCTTTGTGAACAGCCCTCCGACCCATTGCATCATTTACTGCATTTTCAAATGAAAAGATTAGATTACGAAATGATTGACAAACTAAATTCATTTAAAAGTCTACCTAGCCAGTAAATGTTATTATTAGTGTCATGCTGACAACGTGTGCGCATTATTGTGTGTATTCTGTCATGTGTAGGAACTCTTGATCAATATTATATAGTCTATTTAGTCTAATCAAATCAGCAATTTTTTATTTATTCATTTTTTAAAATTAAAAATAGAAGGCTTCTTTATGCAACACCAAATATATGATGCAATATCACAACAGAATCAAGCTTGAAAAATGAAAACACCAGGTAGATATGATAATCAGATCACTGGACTACTCAGAGAATCTAATTGTAGCACAAAGAGATTGAATGAGGGGAATAAACACAAGCATCAAACCATTAAAGGACCATGCTTTCCTTCTATTCAACATTACTACAGAAGGAATTCAGATAATCAACAGATACCTATTGCCTGGCGTTCAGTCTGAGCCTCCAGCCAATGCTGTTCAAACTGAATGTTGTAAAGAGCTTCCTCCAACTTTGATATTTGATCTAACAAAGGATTAAAATGCTCTGCAAATATGCAAGCCAGTAAGTCCAAATCCATAATTCAAGGGCTTGATAAAAACAGAAAAGGACTAAGAACGGTGAAGAATGATTAACCATCTTTTGCATGCTGGTCGTAGTATGAAAAATGGCTAACATGTACATCAAAGTCTACTGTCTCATGATAGGGAGATTTATTAGTGAAGCAAAAACGGTGGATTCCTTTATTTTGAGCCACAAACTCAATCTTCTCACTTGTCTTGTCACGAAAATCATGTAACTGTTCACCAGAAGGTCCTTTCACCTGAAGATTTCAACAAGGTTGTAGAATCAATGGTGGTTTTTTCATGGCAATAATAAGAAGTAATAGGAAATAAAACAATTGAAATTTTTAGCTTGACACGTATTAAGTGTTGCCAGGTTAACATCTGTTATGGAAAACATCTTGCTGCTATGAATTAAACAAAGACATGAAATGAACGCTTTCTTACCCCAAGATATCTATCGAGTTAAAACTTAGGTACAATTCCTTTTGTGCTATACCTTAAATTCCTCAACCAAATTCAATTACATAGTTGTTTGCCAAATGCAGCACAAACAATGTTATCTTTCTTCAAGGACAATAAATTCAACCATGTGGTTCATTAGTCAATGCAACCATGTGGTTACATTAAATTGGGAAACCTATGGTACAACCATAAATGTTAGTATCATAACAATACACAATACACAATACATATCCAAAAAAAAGGGTATCATATTGTTGATACGTGTTGACCATACTCATGCATTGTACAATTGTATGTATTGGACAATGCATGTACATGTGGGTTTAAATTGGGCTTTTTACAAATAAAAATGTGCTGTGACTTAAGTCCAACAGGTTGTGGGACTTGTTTTTATCAAAACATTATTGGGCTACTTGGTTGAGGCCAATAATATACCATGTCCATGAGTTTTTTCCCCTTCTCCCTCTTCTACATTTGGACTACACATTTGAAATTCCACTTTCACGTTTACAAATTTCTTTTCAATACTATCAATAACATATTTAACGACAATATAATCACTTTTTAAATCCAATCCACGAAATAATTTGATCTATGGACAACATCATTGTAGGAAAGGTCGAAAATTCTTGATCAATGGAGGAACAATATCTGTGGAAACATTCACTCATGGGGGGTGCTCTTGGACCAGTAAATATCACATATTGCTATTTTTGTTATAAGTTCAAGAAACTTGAATGGCAACAAGAATATAAAGAAAACATTATTAAAATAGAACAACAATAAAAGATTGTAAATGTTGGAGATGAAGAAGAATATAGATAAGAGGAGGATGTCAATGATGAAATGACTTTAGAAGAGGATGATAAAATTGACTTGTACTATGGAGATGAAGTTGATTAGATAATGATGAAAATGATGAGAAAGAAAATATTGTATTAACTTATGTATAATGTATCATCACTTTTAACTTTGACCAATTTCAATGCGGAAGTTATAAATATATTTTAATTTGATTTATTTAGGTTACTTTGTTAAATATTATTGCATAACTGATGATTAAATTAATCATTAGTTGGATATGTTCCAATTTTATAATAAATATTCCTTTCATATAAGTATATCTATAAGTTTTCTATAAATTTTATACAGGGTGTGTATGTTACGATACATTGACACAATACAAGAAAATTAAAAATCAATTCATGATATGATTCACATTTTGAATACTATGGATACAACACTAAGGAATTGTAGTTTGCCCTATCTATCATATGGCTGATATACACTAATGATATTTTTGAAGTAGATAAGTGTACAAGAGGAAAAAAAATTAAAAAACTGAAAAACTTCACAAAACCTCTTTTTTTTTTTTTTATAGGTAACAAGCCAACAAATTTGAGCAAAGAGATGTGGAAGCTTACCACAAGATCTACACCATCGTGAGTATAATGCCAAGCTCCGTCAACCTTAATTACAACGAAAGAAATATGCAGCGTATCCCCTTCATATTCAATATTGTGAGAGAAGCACTCTTCCCTATCAATCACAAACCTAATGCCAAACACAGTTTGCAGGCTTGACAAGAGTGCCAGCAATACTAACACAGCAAATTTCTGTAACCCAATCTTCATCTGTAGATTACAAAGTGACATTTCCAAGTCATAAGAAAGAATAAAACTAATGGCAAGAAAGAAAAAGGGGGGTGGGGGGATCTAAGGAATGAAAAACTGCAAAATTCAAAGATTTGTAAAATCAAAATGCATCAAAGTTCACAAAACATAAAATTTTATCAAGGAAAGTCTGTTACCCAACGTATAAGATAAGTAGTAATTGTCAAATTTAAGCAAACTTAAGGAGCATCATATAATTTTCTACACAATTCACAAACAATCCATCTATGTATACTTAAGGTGCATTATGCAATTTTCTAAACATTTCACAACAAGCTATCTATTGCCATAGAGGAAGCCTTCAAAGAAAATTTTCCCCCTTCTCCTGAAAAATTTAACAAAAAAAAAAAAACAGAGAACAGAAAGAACAGATTCCCCAATTACCTTATATTCTATTGACTACAATAGCTTAACCAGAATAACCCACAATTAACACCGAGAGATTATATAATCCTAATCACAAAAAAAAACTGATCAAATGAAACAATTTTTCATAACAAAATCAAAAGCACAAGAACTAGATCTCATTTCATACACCGTTTGGTTGCTGAGAACACAAGGGAAAAATAAGAGAAATCATCAGAAACATTTATAATTCAACCCCCACGAAAAAACCCAGAAAAAAAAATTCAATCTTTTAGAATTTAGAACACCCAATCAGACATCATATTCAAAAATTTCCCATCATGCTAGATTGATCACCAAAAAAAAAAGTTGAAAAATTAGAAAATTTTACCTTTGAATTTGAACAATCTGATACCCAGATAGGAAATGACAACAAAAATTGAAAATTTTGAACGATCTGAGAAGCACTCTGATTTGAGAGTCTCTCGAAGGGGACAAGAGCTCACGAGCTTAGGTTTGTGTCTATTTTCGAACCTGAAAGACTTCGAACAGAAACTGTTTAAAAGGCTGTGATTATATGAACTTCGTTTGTATGTATGGGTGTTTCTATGGCCCCACATTTATTGTCTACGTGTTGAACGGTTCTGATTGGCTGTTTTGATGTATCAGTTCGCCACGTAAGTACGATGTTGTTTGGTCTTTACCTTCCAAAGATGTACTTATGATGTATAGATTCTAGTGTGTTCAAATCTATTAGCATAGTCCAAGTTTATCCCCAAAACTTGTTTTAAAAATAAGTTTATCCCAAAAAAAAATCTAGTAGTATTGTCCAAATTTTCATTTGTAATATTATCCAATTTGTATTAGAGAAGAAAAGAGGATTAAATTCAATTTAATATTGAATTTTATTTTAATTATTAAATTAAGAGTAATGTTATATTCACAAATTATTTTATAACATTTTTACAAAATGTTAATGTGACCAAATTCTTATTGGTTTTTATCTAGATTCAGTATTAATATTATTTTTTTATTTACCAATAATCACTTATCACGTTAGCAGTTTATAAATTTTTTTTATAAAATAGGTTGTATCTCTAACATTATTCTTAAATTAATTTTTAAATTTAAATTTTTATTAATTTAGTCATTTACTTTATGGAAACGAGTTAATATGGCAGTTTCTATCCAAATTTATTAGCAAACAACATTGTTTAAATATTCTTAAATGGAGAGCTTGATGCCCCCTTTTGGTCTATCAATTTTCATTGTATTATTATTATTTTTTAATCAAAATTTTCATTGTATTAACTTGTTGGTAACTCATGCAATACATACTTTTTTTTACATAATATGATTTTTATTCTCATATTTATTTACTTTTTAAAATAATTATTGTGTTTGTATATTGAATTATATATTTTAGTATGAGATTAAATTCTATAATGACGTGGAGTAAAACCTAAATTCTACGCCTCCAATCCCAATATGCCACATCATTATATTACATTTTAAAGAATAGACATAACCCTCCTTCATCAAACTCATTTGAAAATCAGATTTAACTATGAGTTTATTGAGATGTTATTATTTGTGGTAGGATCTATTAAATTTTAAGTAAAAATTTGATGTGACAATCTCTTATTGGATTTGGATGGTGTAAAATATGAGTTTTACACCCTGTTTTTATCGAATTCAAACTCTTTTAGTATTAGGCAAATATTATGTTTGTGTTTGTATATGAAATTATATATTAATCATTTAAATAAAATATGTATTTCTAAGATTCTAATTAAGGATTTAAATATAGAATATAATTTAAATTTAATTAAAAATATAAATTAGAATGATGTTGTGAAAATTGTGAGGCCTTAAAAGCTTATGTGGCACAATATTGTGAGGCCAATAAAAAATTTGTAGGTTAAATAGTGCATGTGTAATTTAAAAATATTTTCTTTTTTTACAAATTTTATGTAATGAAACATATAATGTATTTTGCATTCAACATAATATATATATATATATATATATGTAAGGACACGATTTGTAACGACCCAAAACGATGCTGGGTTCGCACGTAAATAGGCCCAAACAATATAATTTGTAAAGCGTGGGTGTTTAAGAATTAGATTAACTTTTGTGGAATGAAAAGGTTCACCCTCACGTATATTGAAGGTTTAAAGCTGGTACAACGATCGTTTTGTTCTAGTAATCGATACAGTTCTTTTGCTTTTTACGTTCTCCTTCTTCAGTCTTTGCTTTTCTTTCTTTTCTTTTTTGTTTCGATCCCCCCCCCCCTTTTGCATGTTCTTCTTTCAGTTTATATACCGCCCTCTGTGTTCCATCCTCACCACACACGTGTAGGTCGGGTTCGGGGGATTTTTTTCTGTCCCATCTAGCACCTTTTGGAACTTCCTATGGGCAGCTGTAAGGCTGCCTCCTTACTGTTCAGGTATCACCTCCACATTAATGTGGCCAGAGAGTTGATTGAGAGATAATTAATGCGGAGGCAGCTGTAGTTATAGATATTTGTTTGCCTTTTCTTTCTTACCCTTGGTCTGTTATCCCATCTTTAGTGGTGACGTAATTCCGAGGTCCGGTTGTAATAAGACCGTGTCCTGATCGTCCTCGGACACATACTGCCGAGGAGTATGGCGTCCTCGGACAAACACGGAACTCTACTTTCGTGATATTGACCATCACCCTCCCTCGGTTATGACCTGACCTGGCCTCCTCGGACGGATGTGCATCCTTGGATGGGCTGCAAGCCCAACGATCCTGACCTTAATGGGCCTGTTGATTGGCTGGCCCCCACAATATATATATATAAAATGTAATATAATAAAAATATTTAAATTACATAATTATAATATTGTTTATATAAATGGAGAATAATGTTATTAATTTTTTTTAAAATATACTATAATCGGTTGACTAATTTGAATATATCCAAGAATATACAAAAAAAATGTACACTCTCATTTCACGGAACACATGTGACATGTCATATTAAATTTAAATTATTATACAAGTTTAGAATCATTACATTCTTTTTTCTTTCCAATATAAGTATAATGTCTATATTATTGAAACTTGAATTTTAAGGTAGACTTGTGAATATTTATAATTTTTTTTTAGGGCCAACATCTCTACTTTTTAATGCCTATATTGTTTGTATTTTTTAGTCCAAAACTAAAGAGTTTGGCTCAAATAGAATAAAATTTCATACTTTTCAACCCAAAATTTAAAGAGAAAAAAATTGAAAATTTGAACCCAAAATTGAAAAGGCCAATTACCCCAAAAAAAAAAAAAAAAAAATCAATTTAGGCCCAATTAGTCCAAAATAAACTGAATGGACCAAAGTGGATTAAAATGGGCTGAATTAGACCAAAGTAGACGAAATTGGACGAAGTAGACCGAATTGGGCCGAATGGATCAAAGTGGACTGAAATAAACCGAATGGACTGAAAGCTATATTGATGTGATTTAAGTGTTTAACATGAGTGTAGTAATAATAAATGTTATGCTTCAGTTTTTAGATATTATATAGATAGATATAGATTATAGATATGTTCATATGAATCATGGATTATATAAAAAAATATGTAATATAAAAAGTATTTAGCTAATATCAATGAAAGTAATAACGAAATAGATTGAGGACAAATGTCCTTAAGTCATATTAAAAAAAAGTACTTTAACAGAATATGTGCATGCTTAGATCAAGGGATGGTGATATGTAACATTGATATGCAAAATTATACCTCTAGATGTTATGCCTATAAATATGAGATTTTACTTTTATATAGTTCTGAATTATTACATCAAAATCATCAATATATAAATGTATGCTCTGTTCTAATCAGAACATGACACACTTACAGCCAAATAGCCCTTATTTCATATAAGAACTGAGAAGATTAATACAATAATGTAAAACCGATACAGGCAAATAGAGCTAATACAATTGATTTGGCTGCTACGGAGCTTGGCAGCTTACCCTTGTCCTTCCTCAGGAAAAGGGCTTGGTACAAAGGCAAATTGATGAGAACCAGTATCCCACATAGAACAAATTGCAAACTCATTGTCTCATAAACTCTCATGATGCCTTTACCCATCAATGCTTCTATCAACACCTCAACAAAGCATACCAAGTTGATCAATGCAAGTGTTGATAATATTGTGAACATTGGAGTGGAGGTTCCAAACTCCATTATTTCTTTCTCATATCGTTGGGACATCAGCTATTTTGGTTGAGATTACAAATCCTGACTCAGCAAATCCTAGTAATTTTAAAATGGTGTCTATAAAGGCAAAGAGATAGGAACTTGTTCTCTTGTAAAGCCACATCCTTTGGCTATTCCACCAACCTAGGATTGTACCACCACACCACAGAAACTCGGCTAAGCCACAAATGTGCTTAGCAGTTATCACATATGCAAATGGTATGAACCATGGGCTTGAGTTCTGAATTGAAAACATAAAACTTGATCACGTACATTCAAAAAAATAAAAATAAGAACCATGAATAATCTTAAAAAAAAAAAACAATTTCATTCATCTCCAAAAGATAAATATGCAATTTGTACACATTGAATTTGACCTAGATGATGTGTAGGCTGATCCTTGATGTACCACAATGCCCCTACTGTATTTAATTTTGATTTAATACTAGACTTTCACATGTGTTACAACTGACAAATTTTAAAATTTTCTTTTTTACATCGTTGAAAACCATGTTAAATAAGAGAAATTATACTAAACTATATCCTAAATTACACTTTCTACTTTAAACTTTCGGAATGCATAGTTAGCATCCTAAACTATAACCCGTGTTACGCTTAGCAACCTGCCGTTAATTATGTTGTTATCTTGGATGGAAAACCCAATCACATTCACATGTGACTCTTGCTTTAGTGGCACAAAGTCAAAAGATCCAAATGAGTCACGTGATTCGCATGTGATTGGGTTTTCCATCCAAAATAAGAGTACAATTGATGTCGGAGTGCAAAGTGTAACAAGAGTTATACTTTAGGGTGTTAATTGTGCATTCTGAAAGTTTAGGGTGCAAAATATAAGAAAAAAATAGAGCGTTTATTTTGTCACTTCCTTGTTAAGTAAGAAGTTAGTTTTTCCTTTCCTTTCATTTTTGTTTTTATTCCTTTTAGGAGACAAACCTTGACAACACCAAAATGTAGAAAATTTATATATAAATATATATATATATATATATATATATTTGATAAGAAGGTAGAAAAATTATATTACAAAAACAAAAATCCTTCAAACTGATAACTGAGAACAAAACTATGGCTTAGCATATCATTAATACATTCATCTACATTTTTTTTCCCTCGTGTTCTTTTGTAAAATGTTATTTCCAATTATATGCTTCTATATTGTATTCTTTAGAAACATATGGAACAAAGGAAAAGTTGAATTTGTAGCCTATAGTTTCCAACAGTAATGTAAAGCAAACAAACAAATATAAATACATTGTGACAAATATATACGAAGCAAGGATTCAAACCTGTGGAAATGAGGGAATGCCTCTGAGGAGATAAAGTGATGGGATAACAGAGTAATATAGTGTTGCCAAGGAATTAGGAGCCCAAAGGCAATAGGCAGAATATCCCATCTGAAGGACCAAACTAATCTTTCCATATGCATACCATGCAGGACTATACCTAGAAAAAAAAATCTGGAGATCGCCTTCAGACCATCTCTTATGCTGCACAAGTATATCAGGGAGTGTGTTTGGAGCTACTCCTAAGAAAGCTTTCCTTAATGGGTTGAAGTAAACTGATTTCCATCCCCGACATTGGATTGATAACCCTGTTATCACGTCTTCTACCGGACACCCATATAGCAATCCCATCTGCAATCAAACATTGATATATGAAAATTAAGAATGTGTTTGTGTTTGGTCTATTTGGATGCAGCTTTTGCTGAAAGTTGGTTCTGAGTATAATTGTACCTAGAAAAAGTGAGAATTTAAAAAGTTCTACGTAAGCAAATAAGCTAAAATTCAAAAGAAAAAGTTATTGGTAAATGCACACGTGTGTGTGAGAGAGAGGGAGAGAGAGAGACCTCTTTTCCCCATTGAGTGTTTTTGTCATAGGTAGAGTTTGCAAGACCCTTTAATTTTTCTTCGAATTCAAGAACACTTTCTTCTCTCTTTATATCTTTCACACTTTTCCAGTCACCCTTATATTCCTTACTGAATTTCCTCCCACATAGAATGTCTCTTCTGTGAAAGCATCCAGTTCCAATATATAGAGGGCCTCCAGAACCGTCCAAACCATGGAATTCCAACTTCATCACCAAGCAATTGAATCTAACTAGATTAGAAAATTTAATTGATATAGTACCAAATTTTACTAATAAAGAAATCAAATAAACTCATATGGTAAAAAAATAATTCTTTGATTCTATAAATCTTTACTCACCTCAGAGCTTACTCTCAAAAAAGCATCATATAAATCATTCCTAGTAACATTCTTGAAATTCTGTGGAAACTGCACAAAAGCAACCTCGTGGTCCTTCTCTTCATCCATGAAAAAGCATAATGCATCTCGTACAGAATGTGAATTGTTTGAGTACATATCACAGTCCACATTAAGAATGATTGGCGCATTGCTAATCTCTGATGACACTCTTATCTGCACAATGAAACATTAGAGGAAAAATAAATCAATGATACCTTAAAGTTTACCCCAATTTAAGTTGATGACTGTATATTCAAGAGAAAGATAACACACACTCTAGTTTTGTGCCAAACTTGGGAATACTTTCACAAAAAAAAAAAAAAAAAAAAGATTACAGAATTAAAAACATTGTCAGTATTACAGTTATATTAGCCCGCCCATTGCGCTATTATTATTATTATCATTATGCTTGTTGTACTATTCTTATTAGTCATAGGATTAGCACTGCTATTCCTAGTAGGTGTAGAATTCTGTCCCTATGCTTATATAACTAAATTGTATGGTTATAACTTAAATAACCAACTTATTTTCCCTGAGAAAATAACTAAATATACTTTCAAAAAATGCGTGTCATTTTGTCTGCAAGAATACACATTACCAATGCATTCATAGCTCCAGCTTTGAAGTTGTGGTGATGCTGGGGTCTCTTCTCTCTAGCCAAATAAACCAGAGTTGGCAACACAAACCCATCTTTATCTGTGACATTGGTGTCTCTCCCATCAATTATTATCTGAAAAAGAAGTTGAAAATGAAAATACTCAGAACAAAAATGATTTGCTTGAAAGTGCTTATAATCCATAGGCGTACATTGTACTTGATTTGCATGCTCTATGAAAATAGATAAGTTTTGGTTTGGCAAAGCTAGAAAACAAAATGTGTCCAAATTTTTTAATTAAGCTGACCAAAGAAAAAATAATATTACAATATGTTCTTTATGAATGAATATGTGATAGTGCTGACATACCTGAAGAATTGTGGCATGGTCTCGTTGAGAAGAATATGAATCCCATTGAGAAAAACCTTTGTGTTTTGAGTGTGCTTCTTCTAGGATTCGAGCTAGCTTGGTTTCATTTTCTATTCGACTTTCCATTTCTTCATATAATTTCTACAACATGAACATATGATAGAGCTGTGACTACTGCAATTTTTAAAGTAAAATCTTGATAGGTAAAATCCTTTATAATTGATTTGAACGGAAGTATTTATAAAGAAAGATTCAGATTTCAGAAATACTTTAAATGGTTTAAATAAAGTATGAAAAGTACTCCTTCATCCTATATTGTTAGGCTTGTTTAGAAAATCTAAAATTTTAAGAGAATATTATTTAATGCATTTTCTTTTATATAAAAAGGTACAAGTTTTCAAAACTACCCTATTTAATTTAACCTTTACACCTTTAGTGAAAATAAAGTAAAGGATATGTTAGAAACTGTGGGGATTGGCCCAAAATAATAGGCTGGTTGGGCCCTAGGCCCGTCCGAGGAGTCAGCGTGGCCCAAACAATCCTTATTCAGGCCCACTGGGGCAAAGAGAACATGTCCGAGGAGTAATTTTTCCTTGGATGCTGCAAATTCCGGAGTAAAGGTACATTCTAGCCACTATAGTCCATCTTCCCAATACGTAAAAAGGAAGAAAACCCGAAATATCTCAGCAAAGGCTGCCACCACCACATTAAATGCATTACAACTACTCTCCTGGCCGCATTAATGAGGAGAAGACCCCTGAACAGTGCTACCTTGGCTACCGCAACTCACAAAGAATTGAGAGGAGTGTCTGATGGGACAGGTGCTCAAGTGAGGGTTTGGATGATCAACAATTGTAAAACCCAGATGATATGAAATGGCCTATATAATATGTAAAGGTTCCCCAAGAGAGGGGACGGTGAAAAAGAAAGAGAGAATACTGTAGAGAAGCCTCACTGCATTGATCGGTATCTATTAATCAAGTTTTTAGCCTTATCATTTGGGGAGACCTTTCTACAGAGTGGCATTTTCGTTCTTATTTGTGTATTCCCTTAACCCATGCATCAAACCGTTTAAACCAACTGAAACCGAGTTCTTTAGCCCATACTCTACAAAAATTCATTATGTGGGACCTTTTAGACCAAGACTTGAGCGACAAGGATTGGGCCACCAAATTGTTCCCCTACAATTGGCGCCGTTTGTGGGAAGAACTTAAGTGTTGGCAAGTGCAACGGTTAGGCATGGCAGAATTAGGTCCACACCAGGAGAAGCCCCACCAAGCTGACCCTCAACTGATGGAACCTGTTAGCTCTCAACGGCAAAATAATCCTCCCAACCCGGGAACAAATCTAGGCAACAAAAGGAATCATGAGGGAAGCGTATATACTGCCCAGACGAGCCAAAGTCATACCCAAATAGGTAGTCACGTATCTCAAAGGCGAAATAACCATCAGGCCATGCAGCAAGAGATAGATGACCTGAAAAGAAAGTTACGACGTGCGCAGCGAAAGCGATCTCCCTCCTGCTCAGATGCATCCTCTAACGAGGAGGAGGTGAGTTATCGACAGAGGTCGAGAACACCCCCAAGTGAGACCTTTTCATATTAGGAGTCTCGCCCTGCACGAAGGTATGAGAGCCCATCTAGCAAGGGATTGGGTAATAATGCCATGAAAAAGGCATTGGATCAGATCTCTATATCACCCTTCGCGCACAGAATCGAAGGGGCTAAATTACCCCGACGTTTTAATCAACCAACGTTTGCCATCTACAACGGCCGAGCAGACCCGGTGGAGCACGTGAGCCAGTTTAACCAAAGAATGGCCATCTACTCCCAAAATGAGGCTCTGATGTGCAGAGTTTTCCCGTCCAGCTTGGGGCCAATGGCGATGAGATGGTTCAACAGCCTAAAGACAAATTCCATAGGCTCCTATAAGCAGGTCACTCAGGCTTTTTGTTCTTGCTTTATTACAAATAGTAGAGTCCCTCGACCCCTAAGTTCGTTATTATCCTTGTCCATGCGCGAGGGAGCGACCCTAAAGGCGTACTCGGATAGGTATTGGGAGATGAATAACGAGTTGGATGGAAACCACGATGATGTCGCTATCAGCAAATTCAAAAGCGGTCTTCCCACCGAGCATGGCTTAAGGAAATCTCTCACTGGTAAACCCGTTGCCAACGTTCATCAGTTGATGGATAGGATTGACAAGTACAAAAGGGTGGAAGAAGATCAGCTACAAGGAAAGGGAAAGGAGAAGATCATTCCCCCCAAAGGGAATGATTTCAGGTTGGAACAATATAACCATAACCAGTCGAGGAGAGATTTTTCGAGACAAGCTGGACAAAGCAACATGCAAACGGTTAATGCCGTGTTCAGAGAGCTAGTACAGCAAGTTTTGGAGAAAGTGAAGAACGAACCCTTCTTCAGATGGCCGGGAAAAATGGCTGGGGACCCTTCGAAACGTAACCAGAACCTGTATTGTCACTATCATCAGAACCATGGGCATACCACTAAGGATTTCAGGAGTCTATGGAATCACCTAAATCAGCTGGTCAGAGAAGGAAAGTTACGTCACTTTTTACACCCCTCAAGCGGTCATCTGGGCCAGGCAATGCAAGAGTCTCGAAAAGATGTATCATTGAGACCTCCCACGGGGATGATACACGTCATCCTCGCCGCTCCAGGAAGAACCAGGTCATTTCCTTCTAAGGTGCTGTCTGTGGCTCAGCTCTCCGCCGAGGATAGGGAAAGAGAATTTAAAAGGTCTAAAAAGGGAAGTTCTTTAATATTGGGATTCTCGGATGAAGATAAGAAGGGAACTATCCAACTTCACGACGATGCCTTAGTGGTTACGCTGAGAATCGGAGGTTTCGATGTGAGGAGGGTACTGGTAGATCCGGGCAGCGCAGTAGAGGTAATGTACCCTGATCTATACAAGGGGCTGAACTTAAGGCCGGAGGATTTAACGGCTTATGACTCTCCCCTTATCAGCTTCGAAGGGAAGATTGTTGTACCAAAAGGGCAGATCAGATTACCCATACAGACCGAGTCAGAGGTGATAGAGGTGGACTTTATCGTGGTCGATGCTTACTCGCCCTACACAGCGATAGTAGCCAGGCCATGGATCCATGCCCTAGAGGCCGTATCTTCTACACTTCATTAAAAGGTAAAATACCCATCCGGAGGCCGAGTTGAAGAGATTCGTGGAGATCAGGCCATGGCTAGGCAATGTATGGTGGCCGCCATCTCATGTCAGTCCAATGCTGGGCCCTTGACTTCTGAAAACTTATAGCAATCAACCACCTCGGCAGGGCAAATCAGTGGGCTAGCCGAGGAGATAAGGTGTGAAAATCTGGAAAAGTTTACCGTTGAAAACGATCCAGAGGAATTTTTCCAGGTCGGCTCAGAGTTACCTCCTCAAGAAAAAGAGGAACTGGTTGGATTTCTGAGGAAAAAAGTTGACGTATTCGCATGGGACACGTACGATGCCTCGGGGGTTGACCCTAGTCTCATTTTTCACCACTTGAATGTTAACCCATCTCCCATTCTAAAGAAGCAACCACCCCGACGTCCTTCGAAAGAACATGCCAGTGCCGTTAGAGACGAAGTGACGAAACTGAAGAAGGCAGGGGCTATCAAAGAAGTTTTTTACCTCGAATGGCTGGCAAATACGGTGGTGGTAAGGAAGAAAACGGGGAAGTGACGAGTCTGTGTGGACTTCACAGACTTGAACAAGGCATGCCCGAAAGACCCGTTCCCATTACCTAGAATAGACCGACTGGTAGATGCAACTGTAGGCTACCCTCGAATGAGCTTTCTGGACGCCTTCCAGGGCTATCATCAGATACCACTGGCATTAAAGGATTAGGAGAAAACGACGTTCATGACACCCGTCAGAAACTACCACTATAAGGTGATACCTTTCGGACTAAAGAATGCAGGGTCAACCTACCAAAGGATGATGACCAGAATGTTCGAACCTCAGCTAGGTAAGGTTATTGAATTCTACATAGACGATATGGTGGTAAAAAGCAAGGTAGTATCCGAGCACATGAAAGACCTGGAGATCATCTTTGGCATCTTAAGGGAGCATATGTTGCGGCTCAATGCTTCCAAGTGTTCATTTGGGGTCGGATCTGGGAAATTCCTAGGTTATATGGTAACTCACAGAGGAATAGAGGTAAGCCCAGATCAAATCAAGGCGATTAATAGCCTACAGACTTCTCGGAATCCGAAAGAAGTGCAGAAACTCACTGGCATGATCGCAGCGTTGAACCGGTTCATATCACGATTTGCAGACCGATGCCGACCTTTCTACCTCTTAATAAATAAGTGGAAAGGGTTTGAGTGGTTGGAGGATTGTGTCCTGGCCTTCTAGCAACTCAAAGAATACTTGTCGCGACCACCCATCATGTCTAGTCTTGAGGCAGACAAGGTACTGTTCGCATACATAGCAGTAGCCCCTCATGTTGTAAGCTTGGTACTGATACGGGATGATAATGGAATACAACGACCAGTGTACTACATAAGTACATCATTACATGAGGCTGAAGTGCGCTACTTACCCTTGGAGAGAGCAATTCTGGCAGTGGTGCATGTCACGTGAAAACTCCTTCATTACTTTCAGGCACACACGGTCATTGTTCTAACCTAGCTTCCCCTTTGATCGGTTCTACGAAGCGCCGATTACACGGGAAGAATCGCCATGTGGAGCGCGCTCTTGGGTGCTTTTGACATTAAATACATGCCTAGGTCCTCTGTAAAGGGTCAAGTCCTCGAGGATCTAGTCGCAGAATTCGTTGAGCCTTCTGTGGAAACAATAACACCAAAGGAAAACATGGATGGAAAATCGGTTGGCACAATCTCGGCTCAAGAAACCTCGCGTTGGAAGGTCTATGTGGACGGCGCGGCAAACCAAAAAGGATCTGGGATCGGGCTAGTTCTGATATCGCCCGAAAGTATTACCATTGAAAAATCAATAAGACTGGGGTTCTCAGCTACGAACAACGAAGCCGAGTACGAGGCCTTGATTCAAGGAATGATGATGGTTCAAAAATTGGGTGGAAAGGCAGTGGAAGCGTTCTCGGACTCCAAATTGATCGTTGGCCAAGTGATGGGTGAGTTAGAAGTTAGAGATGCTAGAATGCAAGAGTATCTTGGTCGAGTCAAACGCCTGCAGTCAGACTTTGAATCCTTTAACCTGACGCATGTTTCTAGAAGTGGGAACACACATACGGATTCCCTGGCCACTCTTGCCACATCCTCTGCACATGATCTGCCACGAATGATCCTTGTTGAGGATTTATGCCAGACAAGTTCAACCGGAAGAGGCACAGCCCGGATCCATCAGATTAGAAAGAATCCCAGCTGGATGGATCTTATAATGAACTTCCTCAAAGACGATACGTTACCAGAAGGAAAACTAGAGGCCGAGAAGATACGGAGGAATGCTCCTCTGTTCTGGTTGTCAGAGGACCGCAAGCTATACCGGCGTTCCTATTCTGGCCCATACCTATTATGTATACACCCAGAGGAATCCGAGTCCTTGCTTGAAGAACTACATGAGGAGATTTGTGGAAGTCACACAGGAGGAAGATCACTGGCGCATAGGGCACTCACCCAAGGGTACTGGTGGCCGAACATGCAGAGAGAGGCCCAAGAATATGCAAAGAAGTGTGATCAATGCCAGAGATTTGCCCCAAATATCCACCAACCGGGGGGAGTCCTTTACCCCCTCTCCAGCCCCTGGCCGTTTGCTCAATGGGGTCTTGATATTGTCAGCCCTTTTCCTAAAGCAGTAGGGAATAAGTGGTACATAATAGTCGGCACCGATTATTTCACCAAATGGGTAGAGGCTGAACCTTTAGCCAACATCAGGGACGTGGATGCCAAGAAATTTATTTGGAAAAACATTATTACATGTTTCGGAATTCCTCACACCCTCATCTCGGATAACGGTCTTCAGTTTGATAGCAAAAACTTCAGGGAATACTGCTGCGACTTTGGGATCCAAATCGATATTCCACTCCTGCATACCCCTAAGGGAACGGGCAAGCCGAGGCCGTGAACAAGGTCATAGTGAGCGGGTTGAAAAAGAGGTTGGATGATGCAAAGGGAAGATGGGTGGAAGAGCTCCCTCACGTTTTATGGACCTATCGAACGACGTCGCGACGGTCAACGGGCGAAACTCCTTTTTCAATGACTTATGGGGCTGACGCCGTACTCCCAATCGAGAATAGCTTCCCCACATTGAAGTCTGTCACTTTTACCCTAAAAAACAATGACGAGTTACTGGGGAGAAGTCTAGACTTAGCTGAGGAAAAAAGGGAAAAAACAATGATCCATATGGCCTGTTATCACCAGAAGCTAAAGCAGGGATATGATGTTAATGTAAAACTGCGACCTTTGAGTCCAGGCGATCTCATGATGAGGAAGATTCTCGGCAGCTCTAAGAACCCTTCCTGGGGCAAGCTGGGACCCAACTGGGAAGGATCGTATCGCATCACATTTGTGGCCGGAATAGGTGCTTATTACTTAGAAGACTTGGATGAAAAAACTGTACCTCGCCCGTGGAATGTAAATAATTTAAGAAGATATTATTATTAATGAAAACAGCTTTGCCTATGTTTTGTTCCATGATCATTGCATACCCATTGGTCCATTTCCATCTCTACAAGTTTTAAACAGAACCTAAGTCTTGCCTGACTCTTCGGACCACAGACTTAGGGGAAATTAATAACTTATGACATCTCTAAAAGTTTTAAACAGAACCTAAGTCCTGCATGACTCTTCGGACCACAGATTTAGGGGAAATTAACAACTTATGGCATCTCTACAAGTTTTAAACAGAACCAAAGTCCTGCATGACTCTTCGGACCACAAACTTAAGGGAAATTAACAACTTATGGCATCTCTACAAGTTTTAAACAGAACCTAAGTCCTGCATGGCTCCTCGGACCACAGACTTAGAGGAAATTAAGAACTTATGGCATCTCTACAAGTTTTAAACAGAACCTAAGTCTTGCCTGGCTCTTCGGACCACAGACTTAGGGGAAATTAATAACTTATGGCATCTCTACAAGTTTTAAACAGAACCTAAGTCCTGTCTGACTCCTCGGACCACAGACTTAGGGGAAATTAATAACTTATGGCATCTATCCAAGTTTTAAACAGAACTTAAGTCCTGCATTGCTCTTCGGACAGACTTAGGGGAAATTAACAACTTATGGCATCTCTACAAGTTTTAAACAGAACCTAAGTCCTGCATGGCTCCTCGGACCACAGACTTAGGGGAAATTAATAACTTATGACATCTATCCAAGTTTTAAACAGAACCTAAGTCCTACATGGCTCTTCGGACCACAGACTTAGGGGAAATTAACAACTTATGACATTTATCCAAGTTTTAAACAGAACCTAAGTCCTGCCTGGCTCTTCGGACCGCAGACTTAGGGGAAATTAACAACTTAGAACTCCTGTGCGATTTTAAGGTACGTTCGTAGTTTAGTATAATTGCATCTATTGTTCTAAGTTCGCCGCACGGCACTGCCTTTTCTCATTCATTTATATTTGTTTATATTGTTGCAAACATTAACTAGAGGAACAATATTAACTTTGAACAAGATAATGAAATTATATCAACATCAGTCATAAATACCAAAAGAGAAATGGAAAAAAGAACATTCTGTATTAATAAGCCGAGATCAATACAAAGGGAAGTCTTCATAAAAGAACAAAAAATAAGACAGCCCTCGTCCTAAAGAAAATACAGTAATAAAACCCTAGAAGCTAAGCCTCAGCAGGAGGATTCTCTTTCTGCTTTGGCTGAGGAGGAGGAACCTCTTTGGCTTGGGAATCTGCCCCAAGACCCTCGGAGACGGACTCCTTGGCAGGATCCTTGGCCTTATCAAGCAAAGGGATGGCATCAAGAATAACCAGGGCCTGCTCAGAAGCTTCAGGGGCGCCGTCAGGGATCTCTCGGATCTCAGGAGGGAAGAAGACCTTCTTGGGCAACCTCAAGGTCGAGTCTGCAGGGACCCCTGCAGCATCAAGGGCATGAGCCCATGAGATGCTGCAGTAATCCCTGCATACCTCTGGAAGCTCCTCAGAGAGCCTGGCTTCAGTCTCCTCCACCCCAAGCTGATAAGAAGCCTTCTTTTCAGCCTCGGCTACTTCCCGAACTAGCTGAGCCTCTTCTTTAGCCAGCCAGACCTCCTCCTCAGCTTTCTGTAACACGCCTTGAGATCCAACACTGTTTGCCTTTCAGTGGCTAGGCTGGTCTCGGTCACGAACAATTTCTGGAGCTAGTCCTTGGCTTGGGTTTCAGCGTTCTTTAGTCCGGCCAGGGCGCTCTTGCGGGCTTTCTCTGCCTCTTTGAACTTCTCTGAGAGTTCAAAATTCTCCTGCTTGAGGGACCCTATAGATTTCTCCACCTCAGCACGAGACTGAGCCTCAGCTTTAGCCAAATTGCGGTTGTTGCGGTAGTACTCCTCGGCCACAAACACCTGTTAAGTAATCTGCCCACAAAACAACAAAACGATATCTTAGAATGCGACAAGGTCTAATGATTTTATGAAAGGTTAGAAGAGTTACTTTACCATTGCGAGGTCCTTCTTGAGGGATATAAAGAGCTCAGGCTGAGAGAATCGCCTGTAGACCTCCATGTCTAGGTGAAGGAGCACTGGCTGCTCTAAGGCCTCAGCTATATATTCTGTTCGGCCCCTATTGTATTCTTGGACCGAGGCAGTGTAGGGAATGGCGACCCCGTCTACCTCGAGTTTCGGGCTCCAAGTGCGTGGATTAACGTGCACTTCGGCCCGGTTCTCTTCCTCCCGGCTTTCTACGGAGGAAGCCATTTTATTCTTCTGTCCTTGGGTGGTTTTTTGCTGCTTGCTCGGGCGGGGGGACCACCTCGCCTTCCTTAGGGGTTTCAACTGGCCTTTTCTTCTTTAGGTCCGGGTTAACCTTAAGGCCGAGATCAGAAGGGAGCTGAGGGGCAACTGGAGGAAGAAGAGGGGTCTACGACTGAGTTGGCGCTTTTGATGATTGACCTTTGCCTTGGGTGGCCATCAACTCTCGAAGGCTTTTTCCTTTGTTGGAAGCCATGTTATCTATCTCGTCGTCTGAGGAGTCTTCCGAGCAGGTTATAATAATTGGGGCGCCGACCACAGAATTTCGATCCTGCTCTCCCTCAGGGTCTGAAAGCTCAATCAAAGGAGCTTTGGGAATCTCCTCTTCAAAATAGAACTCGTCTATCTCCTCCTCAAGAGAAAGACGAGATGATTCAATCTCTCCTTCAACTTGCACAGCAACTTCAAGGTTGTCTAGTGGAGGCAATTGAGCAACTGGTGGAGGATTCCGAATGCCAGGTAACACGATTGGCTTGAGATCTTGTCGGGCCAAAAACTTGGGCTTGGACACGTCAATCCTAGCTAACCTCGGACTACCAGCTCTTATGGCGTGGCCAATGTCTTGGAAAGCTTGGGATAAGGGTTGGTAGCCCAAAACCAGATGAACTGCACGTAGTTGCCCGTCGTCGTTCACATAGATTTCTGACCTTAAAAGATAGTTCAAGGCCGGAGCGTTCACGTGGCTCAGCCGAGGAGCAACTTGAGCTCTATCTACAAAATAGCCGAGGAGGAGATTATTGTTAGGTTATAAAATTTTTTGATTCTTAAGCAAAAAAAAAAAAAAAAAGGGGGGGGGGGGGAAATGAATCTAAAGAGCTAAGCCCTCTCCCTAAAGGATTGGCCCTAGAGGCGCTGCACCTGGAATTCCTGCTCGAGTTGGACAATGAAAACCATCGCTCCACTCTCCTGAGGCAATGAGGAAATCATCCTTCATAGTCTTATTGGATATGGGGAGGCAAGAGATTAGCCTAACGACCTCGGATCGAGATTTAAGATAATAACCCCCCTTCTCGACGTAGTGGCACTCATACAGAGGAACCACATCGCGCCAGGTAAAGTCTAGACCCATCCGCTCGTTCAGGGCATCTATGCTGCCTAATATCTTGAACATGTTTGGAGCGCACTAATGCGGTGTCAACCTATGGTGGAACAAGTAGTCCCGGGTAATCGTACGCATGGGAAGTGTCATTCCTCCTTCTATAAAAGTAATCATGGGAATGACAACTTGACCCACGTCTCTATTTGTTAATATTCCTTCTGGGGGACAGTACTACAGAACCACACCCGGTGGGATATGATATTTTGCCCTAAAAGCCTCCATGGTAGCCGGGGTATCTACTAGATCCTTGAATCTACCCATCTAAGCTAAACTGGAGGGACGGAAAGAAAACCGAGATGAAAATTGAGAGCCGAGAAGAAATTTGAAGCAACGAAGAAAGCAGAACTTACGGGTGTCCTCACAAACAATCACCAAGACGCTTGGAAATCTTTTCGAGGAAGGGTGCTTCACAGAAACGGCTACAGAAATGTGAAGGTCGGAAATGTTCGTGAATCTCTGGGCGCTGGAGTTCTTTGGAGTTCTCTGGACTTCTTATGTGCTAGTAAAAAAGAAAAACGAGTCTTTTTAGGGCTTTACATAGCCAGGGGGAAAAAGGAAATCACTCCCGCTCAAGAATTCTGGAAAGAATGTCAGCTGTTGGATCCGCACCTCGCCGTTGGATAAGGGAGACATGAAGCCGCCTGGAATAAATAGTTGCGCTTCGTAAATTGTAGCGTGTCAAAAGTAACTGCCCCCACACGTGTGAATCAGGAGCTAATTAATTACATTCTTTGTAATATCAAAACCCCGATTTTCTCCTCGAAAGGAGATCAAAAATCGGAGTTTTGAGGGGCTATTGTGGGGACTGGCCCAAAATAATAGGCTGGCTAGACCCTAGGCCCGTCCGAGGATGCAGCCTGTCCGAGGAGTCAGCGTGGTCCAAGCAATCCTTATTCAGGCCCACTAGGGCAAAGAGAACATGTCCGAGGAGTAATTTCTTCTCAGATGCTGCAAATTCCGGAGCAAAGGTACATCCTAGCCACTATAGTCCATCTTCCCAATACGTAAAAAGGAAGGAAACCCGAAATATCTCAGCAAAGGCTGCCACCACCACATTAAATGCATTACAACTACTCTCCTGGCCGCATTAATGAGGAGAAGACCCCTGAACAGTGCTACCTTGGCTACCGCAACTCACAAAGAATTGAGAGGGGTATCTGATGGGACAGGTGCTCAAGTAGGGGTTTGGATGATCAACAAGTGTAAAGCTCAGATGATATGAGGGCCTATATAATATGTAAAGGTCCCCCAAGAGAGGGGACGGTGAAAAAGAAAGAGAGAATACTGTAGAGAAGCCTCACTGCATTGATCGGTATCTATTAATCAAGCTTTTAGCCTTATCATTTGGGGAGACCTTTCTACAGAGTGGCATTTTTGTTCTTGTTTGTGTATTCCCTTAACCCATGCATCAAACCGTTTAAACAAACTAAAACCGAGTTCTTTAGCCCATACTCTACAAAAATTCATTGTGTGGGACCTTTTGGACCAAGACTTGAGTGACAGGGATTGGGCCACCAAATTGTTCCCCTACAGAAACATTACTTATTTACTTTCTAAGGAGGATTTCACTTCAGAACATTCCAAAATAGAATAGAGGACTAACAATTTGGGACAAAGGAAGTATGTATATTCTTCTGATGAAATGATATTCAGGAATGGATTTAAATTTCAAATTTTTATAAAAAGAGGATATAAAATCATTAGGCTTCATATATTATTTCAACTTCATATCACAAGTATTAGAGCAAAATCATCAAAACACAAACTCATCATATTTTGTTAAAATTCATATATAGGAATTTATGATAAATTTTTTTTTTAATTCCTTGATTTTAAATCCTCACATCCAAATACCATCTTCCTAAAAAAATAATAAATAATATATAACCATCAATTTCAAGAGATGTGAGATAAGTCCACGCTTTAGAGCGCTCTGTATTGAAAAGGCTTTTAAAGAGCTTAATTTAGGGTTAGTAGGAAAATTTTGAGCAGAGCTTTTAAAGGGCTGTTAAAGAGCTTTGAGATCAGTTTGGACAAAATGGGTTTATTTTTTAAATTATTACCCAATATTCAATTTAGCCTTTTCATGAATACTATGAAGTGCCAGAAAATAAAATAATAATCCATGAAAATAAGTATTTATAATATAAAATTGAAACACTTTTGTAAGGCTCTCCTTTTTTTTTTTTTGTTGGGGGGGGGGGGCGCTTCTCTCACATTTAAAAGATCTAAATCCATTTGGTCACCAATATAATGTAAAAACTTTAAAGCACTTTATAATTATAGTTTGTTAAACACTAATAACTTTTTAATAAAGAATTCTTATTGCTCAAACTCTACTAAAATTTTACTGTTCAAACTTAACAATGTACTTTCTACAACAATTCCAAGCCACGCTTAATCAACTTCATCGCTATACCGTATGAATGACTCTATTTCTATTATAATAAAAATATTTGTTATTTGTTATTTATTTATAAATCCTTAGTTTTGTTAAGTATAGTAGCAAACAACATCCTTCTTCCAAGTATCCCAAACAACATTAGGGAAGGAAGAGTTATTACAACATAAATTACAATTGACCGAAATATTATAATAAGAACAGTTGCCATTATAATAATACCAGTCAACTCTTTGCACATAATCAGCCTGTTCACAATGGGTAACGGATGACTTTATATATTGCTACTATAATAAAATAGTTGCCATTATAATATTGTAAGAAGCAAAACAATAGTTACCATGTTTTCTACCAAAACAATATTATATCAACTCTTTGAATGTGTCACAACTCAGAACTCTTTGAGTGCGTGTAGAGTCCCACCGTCCTTCATTTTAGAATAAAAATATTAATTCTTTTTCACTAAAGGAGTTTAATTTTACCTTGATAAGCACCAACTCTTTGGACTGATTAGCGTCAAGTGGGTCATCACTTGAGTTGAAATATGCTGCTGGTGACCTTGGCTCCACCTTGAATTTCTTGCAAAATGGTAGCCAATGCTTAGCAAAGCGAGAGGCCTCCCTGAGAGCATAGTAGGTAATATCTGACCCACCATCATCTGAAAGATACACGCTTAGCTTCTCTGGTGGATAGTCATATGCCATTACTGATAGAACGGTATTGATCACCATCACTGGTGGCTCAATGACAGGGTCCGCTGTGCACACAAATATGTCCACCTTGGGCAAGTCCTTTTCATGCCTGTTATGTAAATTATCATAATAATAATATTTTTGAGATCAATAAATTTAGTGACACAAAATTTTAACATTTTTTTTTTCAATGTGATACTTGCAGTGAGATCGTGTGAAAATTAGCATCACTCAGAGCTTGACATATCAACAATTTGTGAAATAATTTATGAAAAATGGTGTATCCTTAGTATTGCTTTTCTGAATTCTGAGATTAATGGATTTGGTCAACTATTTTAAATAAATAAATAAATAAAAGTTATTGGATACAATTTGATATTATAAAATAAAGAAATGAACTTTAGGATAAGATGCCAACTTAAAAGGTTTACAGCATCTTTTATTTCCAGCTTTTGGTTAAGAAAGTTTCAATCTTTTAGGTCCTCTTTAAATTTTTTTCTTTCAGCATAAATTTCACTTTTTTCTAGTTAACTTTTACTAAATTTAGATATGAAATCACTTAGTACAATAGTTGGATGGTACTCCTGTTGAGTGCAGGCTTGATTCACTGAAGATGTAGTCCACTTAGCTTTTGCTGTAAAAATATAAAAATACAAATAATGGATTTCAGGGATAGATGATTGGCACTTTTAATAGTTACAAAGTTTTTAACTTCTCCTGTTTTTTGGGTAGTTCTCACTATAAATATAGCACTACCAATAGAAGATCTTATATATATATATAGCACTACCATCAAAACTGTTTTTCCACTCCCAAAAAAAACTGTTTCTATGCATAGTTCATTAATTCTCACTTGTCACGGTAAACGAGTGATGGCAAATACAGATATAGAGGTGAACATGGAATTCTAACCCTGTTTTGCTTCCTTATAGGCCAATCCACCGGTCGGACCGGAGTGGTTGATCGGATCGGGCGGGTTGGAGCTTCCATGGATGTCAGGCAGATCAGTCGGGGTTGATTATTTGGAAAACGACAAGAATCCAGAGAAGAAAAGATGAAAAACGACAAAAATCTGGTCAGATCTCACCAGATCCAGCGAGATCTCGGCCATTTTTGGCAAGAACTTGGCTAGATCTAGTGAAATCTCACTAGATCTAGCCTAAATCTTCCGGAAAAAATCCCAAAATATGCCAAATATACACCTTCTCACCGGAAAAATAGATGGGTCAGTCGGATTGGGTTTCTCGGATTTGAGAGGAGGAGATCCGATATTCGGCCCGTTGATCTTGGATTTTGGAGAATAAAATCCATTGCTAATCGCTGGAGCAGTCAATTCGGTCGATGGCGGGTTGGGTTTGGTCGGTGACAGTGGGTGGGTTGATTCCAGTGGGTCCTTGGACAGCCATACTTCCTTATAAATGTATAACGTTTTCAATAAAGGACCCTTTAGTTATTTACCTTTAATAGCTATTAAAGAAAAGTTATTGCTTGATCACAACCTTATTATTAAAGAAAGTACAACGAAAATACTTACTGCTTGTAAACCTTACACTAAAGTATATTTAATTTCCGGTAACTCTACTCTACTCTCTCTCCCTCCTCCTCAATCCAAACAAGCCATTAAAGTAAGCAAGAATTTCACGAAATGCATAGGGACATATGAAATAAGTTCATCCTCAACTAACAAATACATAAAATGAACTTTTTAAGTACAAATATAAATTTATATCACATGCTGACGTGCATATTCATTGGTGAGATGGAGAGAGAGGAGAGGGACAAACAAACCTCTGAGAGAGCCTATCCTTGAAGGTGCACCTATAGATTGGGTTCCACCGGTGTGCTTGAGTAAGCAACCAATAAAGACCGAACCAGAGCTCAGCACCAAGCAAACCAATCCAACCCCATCTCCCATCTTCACCTTTTCTTGGTATATGACTCACTCTATGAATCCAAATCAAGCATATGCCCACAAACACAGAGACCACAAGGAGCATATATAGGACTTTACCCTTAGCTCTCCTTGTCTCAAACAATGGAAGATACTCATCACTTCCCATCTCTGCCCCCTGTCTCTCTTTAGTTACTATTGTCTGTGGTATTTAAAAAGGTTCAATGCAAGTAAATTTATCATTATTAACATATTATGCCTGTTACTTGTTCAACAATTAATGATGTCTACAGCAATAATATAATACTAACCATATATGGCAGCCCCATGCATAGTATATTGGGCTCCAATGTGAACAATGAATTTTCTAAATTGTGGATATTTTTAGCCAGGGGAACCAGGGATCTAGTCCAACATTTAGGTGAGAATTCCTTGCCAATTGATTGTAATTAATGGAGCCAAGTCGATATTAATTTTTGTTTTTTTGGTTAACAAATAGGGGAGGGGAATTTGAAATTGATTCTACTCATGGAAAGAATCAAGCAATACCATAGAACTACAAGCAGGGATGGTACCACTTGAGGAGGAAGTAGGGTCATGGCCCCCCTCAAATCTAATTTTCTATAATATTTGGGAGTTTATGTTCAAAAATTTTATACCTACCCTCCAAAAATTGAAATCCCCCCATCCAAATTTGAAAGTTGGCTTTAGAACCCAAAAATACAATGGCTACTTGGCCCATTTCTGCGGTCAGTGGTCTCATCCCAAAAAAAATTGTTAAATTTCTTTTACTTACAAAACAAAAAAAAACAAATCTTATACTTGAGTGTGTTTAACTATTCCAATATCAAATGTTTGACTTTTTTATATTCAAATGACTGTGTCTGTGGCTAAGACAGCAATGTGTTTGGCTTTTTATTTTTTATAATGCATATGACTTTTGACTCTCAGTTATAAGAATTAAATCGTCGGTTTGGTGAGTGCGATGAGGATCTAGAGTTCTTAGTTTAACTTCATCCTACCAACTTGTTTGTAGAGTGGTTGTACTTATACTTACTATTCCAATTTTTACTACAACTACGACATGAGTACTTTCAACCATGGATATTGTCAAAACTAGGCCTTGCAACAAGTGGAAGAAGTTTTCTAACGGACTCTTTGATTTTGCACATTAATGAGAAATTGCTAGGAAGTTCAATATAAAATCAATCATATATGATTTCAGGAAAACCTTGAGTTTAGTTTTGTTAGATCATATATGATTGAGTTGAAATATATCAATTAATAGTTAGTTAGTGTCTTCTCTTTCCTTTAAAGAAAAAGTTATTGAAATAGAGCAACAAGATAATAAATGTTTGAGATGACAAAGAAGAAGTTGAACAAGAAGAAGATGTCAATGATGAAATGATTTTAGAAGATGATGATAAGATTGACTTGGACTATGGAGATGAGGTTAATTAGACAAATCGATGAATATGATTATGATGAGAAAGAAAACATTATTTTAGCTTATATATCATGTATCATCACTTTTGAGATTGACCAATTTGAATGTATAAGTTATAAATATATTTTAATTTGCTTTATTTAGTTAACTTTGTTAAATATTATTGCATAAGTGATGATGAAATTAATCATTAGTAGAATATGTTCCAAATTTATAATAAATATTCCTTTAATATCTATATATCATTAATTTTTCTATAAATTTTATAAAATGTTTGTCTACGTTATGATACATGATACAAATTACAATACAATAAACAATTGATTTACAATATGATTCATGTTTTGGCAACTATAAATACAGCTAAGGAATTATAGTTAAGTTTTTCCCTATCCATCATACGCCCGATTTGTACTAACAATATTTTGAAGTAAGTGTAAATGAGGGGCAAAAAAACTGAAGAACTTAACAAAACCAACAAATTTGAGCAAGGAAACATGGAAGATTACCACAAGATCAATACCATCATACACCTGATTTGTACTAATAATATTTTGAAGTAAATAAGTGTAAATGAGGGGCAAAAAAACTAAAGAACTTAACAAAACCAACAAATTTGAGCAAGGAAACATGGAAGATTACCACAAGATCAACACCATCATACACCCGATTTGTACTAATAATATTTTGAAGTAAATAAGTGTAAATGAGGGGCAAAAAAACTGAAGAACTTAACAAAACCAACAAATTTGAGCAAAGAAACATGGAAGATTACCACAAGATCAACACCATCTGGAGTATAATGCCAAGCTCCATTGACCTTAATTACAACAAAAGAAAGATGCTCCGTATCTACTTCATATTGAACATTGTGAGAGGAGCAGTCTTCTCTATCAATCACAAACCTAATGCCAAACACATTTTGCAGGCTTGACAAGAGTGCCAAGTGCCAACAACACAAACACAACAAATTCCGGCAACCCAATCGTCATCTGTTGATTACAAAGTGAGATTTCCAAGTCATAACAGAGGATAACACTATAGCAAGGGGGAAGGGGGTGGAATAAGACACGAAAAACTTAAAAATTCAAAGAATTTGTGAAATAAAAAAGAATCAAGGCTCATGACACATAAAATTTAATCAACGAATATCTAGTACCCAATGCATAATATAAGTAGTAAATGTTAACTTTAACTCTTTAAGCAAACTTAAGGTGCATCATATAATTTTCTCCAAAATTCACAAACAACCATTTTTATTTTTTGCTGATAAGTAATAGATATTTTATTGATAAAAAATACTTCATGTTCATGATGGTGAACATAAAGTACTTGAAAATCAAATAGAAATTCCACAAACAACCATCTATTACCTTAATATTCAATATATATATATATATATATATAAAAGTAGAGACCTCATGTGGGAGAGCATGAGATTCTGTCAAGTGGTGTACGTATTCTATGCAAGGAGAATTGAAATATTCTCAAGTGTCACATTAGAAATAAGAACAAATTAAATATGGACTTTTTATTTCATTTTGGTTCATTGTTTCAAGACTTTTCAAATTAAAAAATAAATATTTTTTATATCATTTGGTTTAATGTTTCAAGACATATTTGTTTTTGTCTAATTAAATCAATATATATATATATATATATATGTATGTATGTATGTATAACAGAGACGTCATTTGGGAAAGTATGAGATTCCGCCAAGTGACGTATTCTATGCAAAGAAAATTAAAATATTCTTAAGTGTCACATTAGAGATAAGAACAAATTAAATATTTACTTTTTATTTCATTTTGGTTCATTGTTTTAAGACTTTTCTAATTAAAAAATAAATACTTTTTTTTATCATTTGGTTCAATGTTTCAAGACATATTTGTTTTTGTCTAATTATATATATAACAGAGATCTCATGTGAGAAAACATGAGATTCTGCCAAGTGGCATATTCTATGCAAAGAGAATTAAAATATTGTCAAGTATCACATTAGAAATAAGAACAAATTAAATATTGACTTTTTATTTCATTTTGGTTCATTGTTTCAAGACTTTTCTAATTAAAAAATAATAATTTTTGTATCATTTGGTTCAATGTTTCAAGACTTTTCATCTCTCGCACATACACTCAAAATTTTTTGCATTTTAATATATGCACCATTTTCACCTCTTACACTTCTACCCCCACTATATATACCTACCCATAGCCTTTCATGTCATACCATGTCAAATACACACGTACAAAAGATGATGTCATTTACCTTCAATTTTTCGACGGCACCTATCTAGTTCTAACATTGTTGTTTCATCTAATCCTAACCCGTATGAGTTGGCTACAACCAAAGAAGAGGGGCTTGCATTTTATATTGAGTGACAACAACAATTTTGATTTTGATATTAAGGTCGGAAGTTGTAGATTTGTGGGCTTTGTAAATTATGTAGATGTGATTGACTGTGGGTGTTTGAAATATATATTTTGTTTTAGAATTAAGGAGAAAGACAAAGTCACATTTTATATCAATTTTTATTCTATAATATTCCTCCAATTTCTTTTTTCAATTAAATAATTATAATGGATATGTGTGTGCAATTTATAATTGTTACTTTTTATGATGAACTCATTACTAATAAGGGTCTATAACAATTATGCTATAAATATAATACATATACAACATTCTTCTAATCATCTTATATAAAATATTACAACGTTATTCGTGCATCGCATGGGTAACTTACTAGTTGAATATAAGAGCTTAACCAGAAGAACCCACAATTAACAATGAGAAATTATATAATCACAAAATGAACAAAAGAAACAAATTTTTTCATAATAAAACTCAAAACACAAGAATTAGCTCTCATTTCATGCATAGTTAGGTGGCTGAGAACACAAAGGAAATAAGAAGAATCATGAGAAACCTTTAAACTTCAACTCCCCCCCAAAAATTCTATATTTTAGAATTCAGAAAACCCAATAGGACATCAAATTCAAAAAATTAAGTTAAATAGTAGAAATTTTTACCTTTGAATGTGAACAATCTGATAAAACCCAGAAAGGAAAAGGCACAAAAATTCAAAATTTGAACGATCTGATAAGCACTCTGGTAGAGAGTGTTTCAAAGGGGACAAGAGCATGAGCTTAGGTTTGTGGGATTTTTTTGCCCTTTGGCCTATGTTTGCCTTTTGGGCAACATAACAAAAATCCTAGGTTTGTGTGTTTCAAACCTGAAAAATTTTGAACAGGAACTGTTTGAGTTTAGTTTGATGTCTAACGGTTTAAAAAAGCTATGATTGTCTGAACTTGGGATGCATGAATGGCATTGTGGCCCACATGATTGTCTATGTGTTGGACGGTTTTGATTGGCTGTTTTGATTATACCATTACCACTCAATAGCATTTTTTTTTGATATACAAGATATAATTTCTACTCTAGCCTAATCTAAGTATATATGTGTATGAAACCCCCTCCTGGAGACTTGAACCTCGACCCTTACCCCCCACACCTCATAAGCACTTATACTTGTGGAGTGACCATCGCATCAAGAATGTGTGGTGGTCCACTCAATAGCACTTGGGTTCACAAGACTCTAGGAATATTTAATAGATTATTTACTAATTATTATGATAATAATATCAATGTTGCTGAGGTTTAAGGTAAGGGTAATGGCATCCTTTCTAGAATTTTAGAGGTGAAATTAGGCTTTACTACTATAATTATACTCATGATTATATTTTGTATCCAAAATTTTTCGAATGTACATTTTGTACCTTGAATTATATTATTTGTTACACTTTGCACCTCAAAGTTAAGTTTTCTGTTAACTTAGATGGAAAAACATGGTTTCATATGAAAATGGTAAATTGCCCTTCTTATCAATCTCTTAAAAAAGAAAAAGAAAAAAACCAAAGGAGAAATTACACTTTACCATCCTAAATTATATTCTTGATTACACTTTTCACCTTAAACTTTAGATTTCTATCCAAGTTAACAATGAACTTGATGTTAGAGTGCAAAGTGTAACAATGATTATAGTTTAGGGTGCAAAATGTGCATTCGAAAAGTTGAGAGTGCAAAATGTAATTTGGAGTATAGTTTAGGGTGGTAAAGTATAATTTCCCCTATTTTATATTTGTGATTCAAACCCATCTCTCCCTCTTCACTATATATGTGTAATTATTCAGTGCTCTTGGTTCACAACAAATGTGTACTCCCTTCTCTAACATATAATAAGCTCCATTATGAATTTAATTAGTAAGATCCATTATTACATAAGAGAAAGAAGTACACATTTATTGTATTCCTAGAGCACTAAATAATTACTCTCTCTCTCTCTCTAAGAGAGAGAATGAGTAATAGTGACAATTATACTATTACCACAAGACTTGGTTACCAATCCTTGCTCCAAGCATATTAGGGCTTCATAAATTGTACTATTACCACAAGACTATTTCTTGAACTTCAAGTCTTCTGATTCATTAGAATTCAAGTGATAGTGTAATAACAGTGACAATATTTATAATTTGGTATTCACTTTGTTCGTTAATGGATAGTCAACTATAGTCTTTCAGGTTCAGTTTATCCTACTGACATATTCACCAATGGTGTACCAATTTATGCATTCGCCACTTTATACTCTAAATCGATGTCTCCTTTGCCAATCAATTTGTAGGGAGTAATAACTATTAAAAGAAAAAGGGTTTGTAGGGGTAATAACAGAATAAGTTCATGCATAAATCAAGGGGTGGTGTTATGCAACATTGACATGCAAAAATTGTACCTCTATAAAGGTCAGTTTGGATTCACGTCCACATTTGCGTTTGGGTTTTCTTTTTTTTTTAACCAGCGTGTTATGCACTGTTCATTGGTCATGAACAGTGAATTTAGGTCAATGAACAGTGTCAAACAGTAAATTTTTTTTAAAAAAAATTTAATTTTATTGTTTTCAGTTTTTAACAAAATAAACTGTATCCAAACACACACTAAATATCAGGTTTGACTTGTACATATTTTTGAATTATTCGCCACGTGTAAAACTAAAACCATACATGTAAATTTACATCAAATTATCAATATATAAATATGTGCTCTGTTCTAATCAGAACACGACACACTTAGAGCCAAATAGCCCTTATTTCACATATGAAACTGAGAAGATTAGTACAATAATGTAAAACTGATACAAGCCAATAGAGCTAATACAATTGATTTGGCTGCTAAGGAGCTTGGCAGCTTACCCTTGTCCTTCCTCAGGAAAAGGGCTTGGTACAAAGGGAAGTTGATGAGAACCAAATTCCCACAAAGAACAAATTGCAAACTCATTGTCTCGTAAACTCTTATGATTCCTTTACCCATCAATGCTTCTTTCAACATCCCAGCAAAGCATACTAAATTTATCATTGCAAGTGTTGATAATATTGTGATCATTGGAGTGGAAGTTCCAAACTCCATTATTTCTTTCTCATATCTTTGGGACACATCTTGGTCAGCTATCTTGGTTGAGATTACAAATCCTGATTCAGCAAAGCCTAGTAACTTTAAAATGGTGTCCATAAAGGCAAAGAGATAGGAACTTGTTCTCTTGTAAAGCCACATCCTTTGGTTATTCCACCAACCTAGGATTGTACCCCCACACCACAGAAACTCGGCTAAGGCACAAATGTTTTTTGCAGATATCACATATGCAAATGGTATGAACCATGGGCTTGAGATCTGAATTGACAACACAAAACTTTATCACATACATTTAAAAAAATAAAAATAAGAACTATAAATAATCTTCTAATAAACCAAAATATGAAATTTTATTCATCTAAAAATATAAATATGCAGTTTCTATACATTGAGTTTGACCTGGATGATATGTAGCCTGATCCTCAATATTTCACTACAACCATATCATATTTACCTTTTATTTAACTAGACTTTTGATCAAGTGGTTTCTCAAAAAAAAAAAAAAAAAAAAAAAAAAAAAAAAAAAAAAAAAAGAAAAAGATGAAGACTTTTGATCAAGTGTGTTACACGTAATAAATTTGAATGTTATATAAAAAAGAAAAAGGAAAAAGAGGCTAAATTTCAATTTAGCCCCTCTAAGTTGACCTACTTTCAATTCTCTCTCTCTCTCCTTTTTATTCAATTTCACCATTAAGTCCACCAAAATAATGTCATTTTGGAAAGTGAATAATACTAAAACTAATAACTAGATTATGTAGAACTAGACACAATGACTAAATTAAAAAACAAATATGAGTTAATGATTGAAACGAAAATTAAAAATGAGTCAAAGTTTATAATTTGTAATTTATCCAAAGAAGAAAGAAGAAGAATAGATAGAAGGATATAAACAATTTTTTTTTTTCATTTTCTTTTTACTTATAAAAAAGCATAAAAAAAAAATGTAAAGTTTTATGGTTTACTTTGTCATTTATATCTAGAAAAGTGCTATATCCACAATATTTTTACAACAAATTATAGGTTGTTAGTTGTTATTAGTTCAAATTTGAACTTATTACTGAGATTACTTTTTTGCGTCAACAATAACAACCAGTAACAACCTGCTACTTAAAATTTGTTGTGAAAATATTGTGAACATTCATTTCTCTTACATTTATTATTCTTATGTTCACTTGTAAATTATTATTTCCAATATTTATACTTCTATATTGTACTTTTTTTTTTTGGGGGGGGGGGGGGGGGGGGGAGAGGGGGAGGAGAGGGGGGTGTTCCTACATTTATTTTTCAGATAGCAATATTAAGATCAGGGGAAAAGTAGAATTTGTTGCCCACAGTTCCCCCTTATAATGTAAAGCAAATAAAAAAAAGTCAAAACATTGTAACAAATAAGAAGCAAGGAATCACACCTGTGGAAACAAGGAAATTCCTTTAAGGAGATAAAGTGAAGGGATAACAGTGTAATATAGTGTTGCCAAGCAATTAGGAGCCCAAAGACAATAGGCGCAATATCCCATTTGAAGGGCCAAGCTAATCTTTCCCTGTGCATACCATGCAGGACTGTACCTAGAAAACAAAATCTGGAGATTGCCTTCAGACCACCTCTTATGCTGCACAAGTGCATCAGGGAGTGTAGTTGCAGCTATTCCTAAGAAAGCCTTTCTTGATGGATTAAAGAAGACTGATTTCCACCCCCGACATTGGATTGATAATCCGGTTATCACATCTTCTACTGGACATCCATATAGCAAGCCCATCTGCAATCAAACATCAATATATGTAAAGTAAGAATGTGTTTCTGTTTGTTGTGTGTGTGTGTGTGTATGTTTGACAGAGAGAGTGACCTCTTTTCCCCATTGAGTGTTTTTATCATAGGTAGAGCTTGTAAGACCCTTAAATTTTTTTTCTAATTCATGAACACTGTCTTTTCTCCTTATGTCATTCAAACTACTCCAGTCAGTCTTATATTCCTTACTGAACTTCCTCCCACATAGAGTGTCTCTTCTGTGAAAGCATCCAGTTCCAACATATAAAGGGCCTCCACAACCATCTAAACCATGGAATTCCACCTTTATCACCAAGCATTAGAATTTAGCCAGATTAGCAATTTAATCAATATGATCTAAAAATTCTTTGATTCCACAAGTATTTACCCACCTCGTTTATTACTCTTATTGCAGCATCATATATTTCATTCCTAGTAACATTCTTAAAATTCTGGGGAAACTGAACAAAAGCAATCTCATGGCCCTTCTCTTCATCCATGAAAAAGCATAATGCATCTCGTATAGAATGTGAATTGTTTGAGTACATATCACAGTCCACATTAAGAATGATTGGTCCATTGCTAATCTCTGATGACACTCTTATCTGCACAGTGAAACATTAGACGAAAAAAAATCAGTGATACTTGAAAGTTCACCACAATTTAGGTTGATGACTGGATATTCAAGAGAAAGATAACATGCCTTCAAGTTTAGTGCCAAACTTGGGAGTACTTTCACTGAAAGAAAATATTAAAGATTACAGAATTGAAAACGTTGTCAGCATAACTGTTATATTTGCCTGCCCATTGTGCTATCATTATTATCATTATGCTTGTTTTAGTAGTCTTATTAGTCATAGGATTAGCAGTACTATTCCTAGTAGGTCTGGAATTCTGTGCCTATATTTTATGTAACTAAATTGTATGGTTATATAACTAACTTATTTCACTGAGAAAATAACTATACTTTCATACAATGCGTGTCATTTGTCTGCAAGAATGCACATTACCAATGCATTCATTGCTCCAGCTTTGAAGTTGTGGTGATGTTGGGGTCTCTTCTCGCGAGCCAAATAAACCAGAGTTGGCAACACAAACCCATCTTTATCTTTGGCATTGGGGTCTCTCCCATCAGTTAATATCTGAAAAAAAAAGGTTCAAAATTTAAACAGTACTTAAAGCAAAATGATTTGCTTGAAAGTGCTTATAAAATTCATAGGTGTATAGCGTACTTGATTTTCATGTTCTATGAAAAAAGATAGAATTTTGGTTTGGCAAATCTAGAAAACTAAATGTGTTCAAATTTTATATGCTGACCAAAGAAAAATAATATTACACATTGGTCTTTTAGAATTAATGTGATAGTAATAACATACTTGAAGAATTGTGTCATGGTCTCGTTGAGAAGAATATGAATCCCATTGAGAAAATCCTGTGTGTTTTGAGCGTAATTCTTCTGGGATTCGAGCTAGCTTGGCTGCATTTTTTATTCGATTCTCCATTTCGTCATATAATTTCTACAACATGAACATGGATATAGCAGTGACTATTAATTTCAATTAACAATGTGTCAACAGTTAAAAGACAAGTAAAATCTTGATGGTTAAAATTCTTTATAATTGATTTGAAAGGAAGTAATTAAAAAGATAGATTTAAAATTCAGAAATAGTTTAAATGGTTTAAATAAAGTATGAAACGTGTGTGTGTATATATATATGAGACAATTTTAATCAATGGTGTCCATTCTTGATGATAGTTCTTTATTATCAGACCAAGATATTGATTAGTTTTTAATGTAGACGAGGATTGAACTCTAGATCTCTTATTCGATATATATTCTATTAATGACATGATATTCATGGATATATTAAAATTGATAATATGGGGATTTTTTTTTTTTTTTTTTTTTTTTGAGAAACCTTTAAACTACAGAAATTTATACTAATATTTCTTCTTTAAATTCCTTGATTTTAAATCCTCACATCCAAATACTATCTCCTAAACAAATGAAAAATGATAAATAATAAATCATTTTCTATTTCAAGAGATGTAATATAAATATAGGCCATTAATTATTTCATGCTCCTTATTATACATTGTCCATACACATAATTCAATTACGTTTTAATAAAATATGGATATCTAAAAAATAGCAGACATCACTCGTGAAATTATGGACTCTCAACCAGGGTAAGAGAACAATTACAGATAAATATATACTTGAGAGTGTGTGGGCTGTGTTAAAACTTAAAAGTCTCTTAAAGAGCTTTAGGGCCCAAAAGAGTTCTAGTAGGAATTTGAACTGTTTGGTACCGAACACCTCTCTACACCTAGACCTTTGATTGATCTAATTGGATTCAGATATAAAAATAAGTACTTGTAAAATAATAAGTCAATAACACACTTTTATAATATTATCTATTGTTATTTATTACATTTAAAAGCTTTAAATCAGTTTGGTTACCATATATTTAGCGTAAAAGCATTAAAACATCTAATTATAGTTTTGTCGAACACTAACAACTTTTTAATAAAAACTTTTTATCACTAAAAATTTTATTAAAATTTTAAACTTCAAAATTTTATTTTAGGGATTTACAGTTCAAGCTTAAAACTATACTTTCTAATTAAACCGCGCTTGATGAGTTTCCTCGCAATGCCTTTTGGATGCATGGCTCCATTGCTATGATAGTAATAATACTTACCGTTACAATAATATTTTAACAGCATGCATATATAGTTGTCAACACGATCATTATCCCAAAAAACAAAAAAAGAAAAAAAGTGTGAATCAAATCTTTGCCCTTGATCAACTTGTTCACAATGCGTCATGGATGACTCCATTGCTATATATTAGTATAATAAAAATAGTTGGACTACACTATTATTGTAGGAAGCATCAAAATTGTGACTATTATAATATTGTGACAGGTTTTTGTGATGTGAGCTCAATAAATTTGGAAGATGTGTCATAAATAGGAAATCTCAAATTCTTTTTTTTTTTTTTTTTTTTTTTGAGAAGAGAAAATCTCAAATTCTAATTATCAGACTATTGATTTATAGGATTTGCAAAAAGTTTCGTAGGTAGGAATTAGAGTATTTTAACCAGACGCTTGGATACTACTTCTTAATTAATATATATATATATATATCCTTGCATCTGAACCACCGCCCTTCATTTTAAAACCCAAAAAAAAAAAAAAAAAATCATTTGCTACAATCTAATTTACCTTTATAAACACCAACTCTTTGGACTGATTAGCATCAAGTGGGTCATCACTTGAGTTGAAATATTCAGCTGGTGACCTTGGCTCCACCTTGAATTTCTTGCAATATGGTAGCCAATACTTAGCAAAGTGAGAGGCTTCTAAGAGAGCATAGAAGGTAAGATCTGATCCACCATCATCTGAAAGATACACACTTAGCTTCTCTGGTGGATAGTCATATGCCATTACTGATAGAACAGTATTGATCACCATCACTGGTGGCTCGATCACTGGATCCGCAGTGCACACATATATGTCCACCTTGGGCAACTCTTTTTCATGCCTGTTGTGCAAAACATTCATAATTATAATAAAGTGAGATAAATTTTACGCAGATTGTTATGACATGAACAATTTTGATTGTTATGAAATGGACAATTTTGTGATCAACAAGTTTAGTGACACAATTTTTATAAAAAATGTTCATTATTGATTAGATTGAAATATTGTGATTGACTTGTAATAAAAATGATGTTCATGGTGGTGGGACTGTGCGAAAGTAATGTAACATCATTCAATAATAAAAGATCAATAAATTTGGTCCAAGTTTGGTTTGCAATTTACTTGATAAAATAAAATAAATCTCAAAGACATTGGATTTACTACAATATAAAATATAGAAATGAACTTTGGGATAAGGCTTATAGAGAAAACACTTGGCTAGAATTGTCGGGGGCTTGAGAACCGCCGAACAGTCCGTGCATTAGAGAAGGTAGTGACTTCACAAGATCCCAATTTAATTTTTCTTATGGAAACTAAGTTGTTTGTATTTGAGATGGTTGGTATACAGGAAACTCTTGATAGACCTGAGAGATTGGTGGTGCCCAGCAAAGGAAGAAGTGGGGGGTTAGCACTCCTTTGGAAGAGGGAAATCCAGGTGGAGATTCAAACTTACTCCGAGCACTACATTGATGCCATTATTGTGCCAGAGGGTGATTCCCCAAGGTGGAGGCTCACAGGCTTCTACAGAAACCCGGAAACAAACAAGAGAGAGGAGTCATGGTCCCTCCTCACTAGGCTGGCAAGGGGCAACACATTACCTTGGGTTTGCATCGGTGACTTCAACAAGTTGATGCATGGTGGTGAAAAAGAAGGTGGCAACACTCGGCCAGCTAGGCAAATGGCTTGCTTTGTTAATGCCGTGAATGAGAGTCAACTAAGAGACTTGGGCTATGTGGGGTAGAATTTTACATGGTGCCGCAAGTTTGGGGACAGGGGTTGGATTAGGGAGAGGCTAGACAGGGCACTAGTATCAATGGGGTGGGCACAGTGCTTTCCCACACACCAACTGTATCACCTAGCAAACTTAGCATTGGACCATTGCATCCTGCTTCTCAAAGACCCCCCCCCCCCCCCCCAGAGAGCACACCACGACAAAGGAAGAAACTTTTCAGGTTCGAATCAATGTGGCTCCAAGAAGAATCCTACACTCATGTGGTGAAGGAAGCGTGGGTAAGAGGCATGGCAAGAGCTTTTGATTCCCCTTATGTAAGTTGTCTTGAGGAATGCCGCTCTGTACTGGCATCATGGAACACCTCAACATTCGGGCATGTCGGAAATAAAATTGCCAAACTCCAAAAATCTCTCCAAGATCTTGAATGTCAGGAAGGGACTCCCCACTTAATGGCAGATATTGAAAACACGAGAAGGGAACTGAACAGGATGTTGGACATGGAAGAAGCAATGTGGCATTAGAGAACACACATAGCTTGGCTTAAACAAGGCAACAGAAACACTTCCTTTTTCCACACTAAGGCATCAAGCAGGTACTAACACAACATACTTTTGGTAATTACAGATAAGTATGGAGTGTGGCAAGAGGATGTGAAGGATATTGAGAATGTTTTCCTAGAATATTATGAATCATTGTTTACATCATCTAACCCAATAGTGAGTGTGGAACTGCTTGATGCCATTCACCCGAAGGTGTCAGCCCATATGAATTCCATCCTAACTAGGGAGTTTAGAGTAGAGGAGGTGGATAGGGCCTTGAAGCAGATGTCCACCACTGCATTGGGGCCAGACGAGATGCCCCCCCTCTTCTACCAGCAATTTTGGTCGACAGTCGGTAATGTCATGATTAAAACTGTTTTAGATTTCCTAAATGTTGGTATCAGTCCTCATAAATTTAATGAGACCCACATAGTGTTAATTCCAAAAGTAAAAGATCCAAAGCAAGTGCAGGATTTTCGCCCAATTAGCCTGTGCAATGTAGCATACAAACTCGCCTAAAAAATTCTAGCAAACAGGTTGAAACCTTGGCTCCCAAACTTGGTGTGTGAGAACTAGAGCGCATTTGTGGCAAAAAGGCTGATCATAGATAACATCTTAGTGGCATCAGAAACTATGTTTCACATCAACCAAAAAAGGAAGGGCAAGGTTGGGGAGATAGTGCTAAAGCTAGACATGAGTAAGGCTTACAACTGGGTGGAGTGGAATTGCTTGGAGAAGATCATGATCAAGCTAGGTTTCAGTGGGAGATGGGTGGGTTTGATGATGTAGTGCATTATGACAGTCTCTTATGCAATCCGGATAAACGGACATCCCTATGGCCACATTGTACGTACCCGGGGCCTTTGCCAAGGTGATTCTCTCTCACCCTATCTATTCTTGATTTGTGTGGAGGGTCTATCTGCCTTACTCCACCAAGCAGTCCAAAATAAGAAGTTGAAAGGCATATCGGCTTGCAGAAATGGCCGAAAATATCACACATTTTTTTTGCTGATGACAGTCTGATTTTTAGAAGGACAACAATGGAGGAAGCTTTGAAATCACACGAATACTAAAGGTATATGAGAAATCATTAGGTCAGCAGTTGAATAAGCAAAAGACTTCCCTCTACTTTAGCCATAACACGGATGTGGGGACATAAGAGACAATTAAAACTATGTTTGGTGCTCAGGTAATTAGGCAACATGAAACATATCTGGACCTCTCCTCACTCATTGGGAGATCAAAAACCAATTCTTTTGCTCAATTGAAAGGAAAGGTAGCTAAAAAGTTGTCTGTATGGAAGGAGAAGCTACTCTCAGCCACAGGGAAGGAAGTTCTCATTAAGGCAGTAGCCTAAGCGGTCCCAACATACACCATAAGCTGTTTTAAGCTCCCAAACGCCATTTGTGATGAACTAAGGAGCATTGTTAGCCGGTTTTGGTGGGGTCAGAAAAGAAAAGAGAGGAAGATGGTATGGATGAGATGGGAAAAGCTATGCAAACCAAAGGACAAATGAGGTATGGGGTTCGAAGACCTAAAAAGCTTCAATTTAGCTCTCTTGGCTAAGCAGGGGTGAAGGCTTCAAAATCATCCATCCTTGCTTTTTTCGAGAGTGTTCAAAGCAAAATACTTTCCCACCAGTGATTTTGTAAATGCTGCCATGGGTAAACATCCATCCTATGCTTGGCGCAATATAATGGCAAGCCAGAAGATAGTGGAGAAAGGTATGGTTTGGAGGGTAGGTAATGGTGAGAACATATAGATTTGTTGGGATAGGTGGATCCCAAATCCATCCACATACAAAATCTCCTCCCCACCTTGACTGTTGAGCAGAGAAGCAAAGGTAAAAGATCTCATCAAAGAAGGAGCTGGGGAATGGGACATGGACCTGATTAAGCAAGTTTTCCTTCCCCACGAAGTTGAGACTGTTAGTTTTTTAGACCCCTTAAAACACAATTGAATTAACCTAGGTAATTAGCCAAGTTGTTACTTAGTCCAATTTAACAAATCTAGGTTATCACAATCATAAAGATCATATCATATAAAATAGCGGAAAAATAAATAACACAACGATTTGATAACCCAGGAAAACCAAACCGGTAAAAAACCTGGGGAGGATTTAACCTAACTATCCTCAAGGTAAAAAGCAAATCCACTAGAAGAATCAAAGTTTATACAATAAGACTTACAAGCCCCCACGCTCGACTTCTTATTGCTACCAACCAGTAGAACTTACTGACACGACCACGTGCAAGCTCCGAATCCTCGAGCTCCTTCTTTCTTTGGCCTTTGCAAAACACAAACACCCCCGTTTGTGACTTTGAGATCCCACTCAAAGGTTTAGCAACACAAACTCTCCTGTTTGTGACTCCAAGACCACCCTTGAAGGTTTAGATCATCATCACCTTTGATGACAAGAGAAGGCTGCAACTTCTACAATACCGGATCTTGAGATTCTTCAAGGAATAGCACCGGTAGAAGACATAAGAGAGCTTTCTAGGAACAAAACCCTAAATACAAACGAGGCACTCTCTTTTCTCTCTGAAAAGCCACACAAAAACGTGCTTAGGGTTTCCTTTATATACTGGGAGAAGTAGATTAGAAACCCTAATCCTAAATGGGCTTGAACTGCTGTTTGGGCTTAATTAAAATTTTGCAGATACGACTTTCGATCGGTCGAGCCTGTCTTTCGATCGATCGAACCAGACAGATTATGAAATCTTCTTCCTGCAACTTGTATGTTCTTGAATCTTGACTTGAATCACCTTGAGCATTGTCTAATAAAACCTATAGACTCTAAGATCTATATCTAGACAAGTTTGTGTTCACGATTTGCCAATTGTTCTAAACATATAAAACCTAACAGAGACCATTATAAGTATACCCCTAAGCTTAAGTTTGCCCCTAGATAAGAGAAAATGGGATGGCACAAGCAATGGCAAGTTTACGGTCAGCAGCGCCTACATATTAATTATGGAGGATAGTGAAAAGGGTGTCCTGGGGGAAAACTCTAACCAAGCAATGATGAAGCTACTGTGGAAAAGAATTTAGGGCATGAGGATGCCAAACAAAGTTCGAAATTTCACATGGAGGGCTTGCAAAGATATCCTGGCCACCAAGATGAACTTGAGGAAGTGACACATCACAAGCAATGATCTGTGTATGAGCTGTAATAAGGCAACGGAGACTAGTGGCCATATGTTTTGGTTCTGTGAAAAGGCTAAGGAAGTTTGGAATGGCAGCAAAATGGTATTTCCTTTCATAATAGCTGAAAATTGGGAGTTCATTGATATAGTCTGGAATGTCATAAGGTATGCCCCAAAAGAATTTGGAATGCTGGAAAGACTGTAATGATATGCTGGGAAATCTGGAAAAACAGGAATGTTGTGAGGCACGGAGGGGCAGGCAAAAAGGGGTACCAGGTCCTGAAGATGGCACTCAATCAAGTGGAGGAATATTGGGCTGCTCAATGATGAGGTCCTTCCACAAAGAGATAAGGAAGAAATCTACTAGATAGTGCCGAGGGAAGGGAGATATAAAGCTAATGTCGACGGTGCAACCTTCACCGAGAAACAAGCGTTGGGCATGGGCCGGGTAATTCGCAACAGTCAGAGACAGGTAATGGCACCCCTGAGCAGGAAAATCCCTGTCCTGTTGTCAGCATTAAGTGCGGAGGCAAAAGCAATAGAATTAGTTGTGGAGTGGACGTTGGAAATGAGATTCAGAGAGGTCACCTTCGAAACAGACTCCCTAAGTTTGCATAATGCTTTGAAAGGAGTGTCAACAACAGCTGCCTTAGTGGAGACAATCACGGACAACATCCTGCGTCAAGCCTAGGCCTATAGATTTTTTGATGTCTCACATGTAAAGAGGCAGGGTAACAAACCTGCCCATATCTTAGCCCAATATGCTAAAAAGATTGGGAACTTAGCTGTTTGGTTGGAGGAAACTCCTAGCCTTATTGAGCACGCGTGTGCTCAGGATGTAGTTTCAAATTCTCAAGTCGAATAGAAGTTTCAAAGTTTTCAAAAAAAAAAAAAAAAAAGTTTCAATCTTTTATCTTGTCTTGAACTTTTTTTCCCATTGCAATATATATATATATATATATATATTTCTCGTTTTGCTCGTAACTTTTACTTCATCTAGGTAAGTGATATGAAAGTATGGCAATGGAGTTCCAAGTATATATAGATGATGAAGAAAACTTTTAGCCTTCATTTGGATTGCGCTGAAATTCAGTTTCAGTGCGTTTGCATCCAATATAGTGGGTCTTGTACACTGTTTACAAGACCCACAAATTGTCTAATTCAACAAATTTTTCTTCAAAATTGGGTTTCACGGTACTATTTACACATTTAGAAATTATTTTACTACAGCATTTTTAATTTTCAGCAATAATCGGTATCTAAACAGAACGGCTTCAAAGTTTTTAGACTCACATATTTTATTTTTGACTTTTTGGTAGTTCTCACAGCAAATTTAGTACCGACAATAAATTGGTTCTATGCATGGTTGTCACTTCTCATGGATAGAATCTTTGAAAAAAAAAAAAAAAGAGTGACGACAAATACATATATAGAGGTGGAATTGTACCTTTTCAATAAAATATCCTCAATCATTTACCAGTAATTGCTTTATCATAACTATTTCATCAAGAAAAGTAGAAAGAAGGTTCTTTTTTTTTTTTTTTTTTTTTGAGGAGCAGATCGAAAGAAAGTTCTTAATGCTTGTACATTGCACTAAAGCACAGTCCATTTAAAGTTGAGCAATAAGACTTTCATGAAATGCATAGGGACATATGAAACAAGTTCATCCTCAACTATTTCATAAAAAAAAAAAGTTCACCCTCAACTAACAAATACATAGAATACTATGCTTTTTAAGTAGAAATATGCATAAATATATTAGGTTAATATCAGAGGGAGGCAAAAACAAACCTCTGAAAGAGCCTGTCCTTGAAGGTGCACCTATAGACTTGGTTCCACCGGTGGGCTTGAGTTAGGACCCAGTAAAGTCCAAACCAGAACTCAGCTCCAAACAAACCAATCCAACCCCATCTCCCATCTTCACCTTTTCTTGGTATATGATTCACTCTATAAATCCAAATCAAGCATATGCCCAAAAACACAGAAATCACAAAGAGCCTATAGAGGACTCTACCCTTAGCTCTCCTTGTTTCAAACAATGGAAGATACCCATCACGTCCCATCTTTGTCTCTGTGTTTCTCTTCAGCTACTGTTCTATTATTGTACTGGTATATTTAAAGCGGTTCAAATTAAAGGAATCTTTTTATTTTATTTTTTTATTTTTTTTTTAGAGAGTTTCAAATATTTATCTGTGATTCTTATGCCTGGTACATGTTCAACAATGATGTCTACCGAAACAATATAATACTGTCCTTCTCAGCAAAAGAAAATATATAATACCGTCCAAATATAGCGGCCCAATTAATCTATAGTGGGATCCAATAGCGACTAGTGAAAGTTGTGGAAATTGAACCTAGTCCAAATTTTTAGGTGGGTTCTGTCCATTTTGCTTAAATTGAACCAAGTCTACAATTTTTATTTTTGTGCAACAAGTAGGAAAGGAGATTTGAATTTTGATTTTATCTATGAAAAGAAGAAGTTGATAGGCCAAGAATGTATTGATCCATTGTGATGAATTAACCAATTAATTAGACAAGTTAATTAATTAATCCAATTAACATGCAATAAGCGTGGTAGCAGTAGCACAAAAAAAAATCAACTAAGTTAATATGTAGCAGAAAATAAATTGACATAGTGATTTGTTTACTAATGGGGAAAACCTATACGGCAAAAACCCCACCAGGTGATTTTAATGTCACCACTTCCGAGAATTCACTATTATCACAATAAGCGGTTACAAGTAAAGGAATCCTAGTACCTTATACCAACCTACAGTTGAACCCTTACCCCAATACCCAATTGGACTTGTTTTATAGTGAAAATCTCTTATTTTAATGCACGGCTCCCAGTACGTGACTAACCAATTCAATGCGCGGATCCCAGTACGCGGATCCCAGTACGTGGCTTACTCACCAACTTGAGAAAGATGTTGGCTGCAAAGTTCTTTAGTTCATCACACGATGAAGATCACGAAACTCCTTAGTTACAAACCCTACGGTGTATAAATACAGCAGCTTCTTAAAAAGAAAGATGAATTAGGACAAATTCTGTCTTTGGTCACAATTTGCATGAACACAACTTTGCTTCACAATTGCGTAACTTTTGACAGCCCTTAAAACAATCCTTATATATGTTTAGGATTGTGAGAAAAGAAAGCCCAAACATGTATTCACGGATTGTATTGAAATCAGTTCTAAAAAAATGAATTTCATAAACCTCGATAGATAGCTTATCTGTCGAGATAGCTGTCGAGCATCAGGCTTCAACAGCTTTTAAACCTCGATAGATACTAGCTGTCGAGCTTTAAAATCCAGCACTTCTTCACTTGTTTTTTGGACAGACTTGCATGACTTTAACACTTGATCTTGAAACCTTGTTCCTTGAAGCATTAAACACATCCTAGATCTACCTAATTACAAGTAAAGTGCGTTTTGTCGAAGGATTAGTCAATTCTAATTTGATATATGTTCCTAACATTAAATCACATATGTCCTAATAGAAGTAAAAAGGTTTTCTTTCTATGGAAGCAAGGTCTATGTTATGTACTAAACCCATATGTGAAAGAGGAGAAAATATAGACCTAAGAGTTTATAATAAAACAAGAGGTGCACAACTTGAATAAGAGAGTCAAATGGACAATTTTACATAATTCCATTTTAGAGAGATGGTCTAATCAATTATCAAAGTCCATATAGAACAATAAAGGGAAATTGACTCGGTTCATAATTCAAAATTAGCAAAAAAATTGTTGGCTAATGAACAATCACTCTCTTGGTCTAATGACCTACTGTTCATGAGCAAAAGAATTAATTCGAATAAAAAATTCAACCACCGATTAAAATATTTAATTTTTACTCAATATTCACAATTGTGTCAACAAAACCATTCTAGATCTTTTCTCTCTCTCAAACATATCTAAACTCAATGTCAATCAAAATACAAACTCAAATCACAATTTTAAAACTAATCAAATTAGAACAAAAAAAAAGAAAAGAAAATCTTTAGCCTTTGTCATCTGTCGGTGATCTTTGAGAGAGAGAGAGAGAGAGCATCTGGTCTATCTTGGAGTGGTAGAGAAGAAAAGCAAAAAGAAAAGTGAAGATAGAGAAGGAAAAGAATACGTGCGTGGAGGAGAAAAAAAGAGGAAAAAAATAAAATAAAGAGACATGTGGATGAAAAACAAAATAAAGAGATCAAGGAAAAACAAAATAAAGAATAAGAAATTAAAATTGGGAAATGCTACCACAATATTTTTATAATACTTTCACAATAAATTTTAAGTGATGGGTTGTTACTAGTTAATACTGGTGAGAAAAAAAAAACAATTTAAGTGGTGTGTTCAAATTAAAATCAGTAACAACTTACCACATATGATTTGTTGTGAAAATATTGTAAAAATGTTAAGAACGTAGCACTTCTCATTAAAATTAGATGATTCTACAACTCATTATATCATTACCACAAGTGCTCCACTAGATTTGTTAAAAAAACATCATTGGAAAATTTAAAAATATTACCGTTGGGAGATTTAAAAAATATATTTGTTGAGAATTTGAAAATTATGATGAATGAAGGAAGATTGAAAAAAAAATATTAAAAAAAGAATGAAGAAATAATATTTAAATAGGATAGAAAAAGGATAGAGAATTTGTTGGAAAGTGTATTTGAAAAAGTAAGTAGACAAAAGGTAAAATAATCTGTTCACTCTTTAAGTAGCACAAAAATTTGAAGAGGCTATTGGAGATGCTCCATAATGCATGTATAAATTCAAATTTTTGGCACTTTTTTTTTTTTTTAATTATTTTATAAATTTACAAACTTCTTTAAGTATCTGACTGTTTCCTCGTGTGTATACTGTCCTCCCGTTCCATACACACACACACCATCAAATTGAACACCTATGCTCACATATGACATATCTATGTGAAGCAATGGCAGTGCAGATCAAGTTAGGAGCATTGCCTGTTCTCACATGGCAATGGCAATGCAGTATATGTCCTTTGCTGGGACTTCATGTGAAGTTAGCTTCATGGAATACATCCAAATTATTTTGAATGATTGTCATCCTGGACTTGTTCTCTACCACTAGTAGATCTTGTTTGAATGCCTAGGCTTTTGTTGTAGTTGTTATAAAGAAATAGTATTGTTTGCATTTGGGAAGCATCCTTTGTGCTTTTAAAGAGCTATAAAAAAGTCTTTTTTTTTTTTGCTTTCAAAATAAATAAGTATTTTGGAAATGCCAACATAGCATTACCTAAATAATTCAGATGGGAAACACCTTTGCTTTGTTGAGGAAAAGAAGAAAGATTAGTATTAATTTAGTAGAAATCCTTAATCACATATAACTTGGGCAAAAAAATAGATACATCATATATATCATAGCACTTCATAGTCCATATGAACTTGGGTTGGAAACATATTTGGGATGAAGCCTCCCATGTATAAAGAAAAAATATAAGAATTCTTTTTAAATTTTCCTAACAATGGAAAAGACCATCACTCCCTAACCTTCACCAGTAGAAGTTCAATTCAAGGCCTTGTTTGAAGGAAGAGCTACATACCACATGGCTAGTAAGATTTGATATACATTACATTAAAATGTGTCAAATTATAAGCATCAAACAAGCCAATGAAGCTAAAACAATTGACTTGAACAAAATTGAAGAGGGTATACAACCTTTATCATTGTGAATGAAGAGTGCTCGGTAGACTGGTATGTTGAGCATGACAAGTAGCAAGTTAAGACTAAGTTGTAGGATCAACTGGTCCAATACCTTGAACTCCAAATACAAAACAATCTTTTTGATTCCCCCAATTAAACTGAAGAAGTTTAGCATCGCAAGTGTTGCTATAATAGTAAATGTGATATTTGAGCTTCCAAACTCTATGATTTCTTGCTCATACCTCTTTGACACATCCTTTGTGACCACCTTTCCTGTGATCACAAATGTTGTTTCAGAGAGGCCTAAACTAATTGCCTAAAAATGGTGTTAATGAACACGAAAAGGTATTTAGTAGTCCTTCAGATCACCCACATTTGTTGCCAATTCCACCAAGCTTTAAGTGTATCCCCATAACTCAGAGCCTTAGCTATGCTACAAGAACTTTTGGCTACAATCATGTATGCAAAGGGCAGGAACCATAGGCTTTTAACCTAGAAAGAGGAGGCCATGAAATCAATAACTAAATGTATTACCGTAAATGGGTCAATATGAAATTTTAATACATTAATATGAGGAATGTGATTCAGCCTTAACGGCCTACATCCACAACAAAAATCTTTGATTGATGCATATTTACTATAAAGTTCTATGCATTATAATTAATTTATTGAAGAGTGTTTATAGTAGGATAAATTTAAGGCTAATCATAGATTAAATTCAAGGTTACAATACTTGCACTACAAGTAAGTACAAGTATGATTATAATTAATTTTCTTACACTCCAAGTAAGATTATGATTACTTTGCTTACACTTTAAATAAGACCAAATATAATGAATATGTACTAGAATTATATTACAAACTTGGACCTTGACTAGAATTAAACCTTGATATATTATAAGAAAAGAATAGTAAAGAGATAAACCTGAGGGAATGTGGAAATGCCATGGGGCAAGCAAAGGGGAGGAACAATCATATAATAGAGTGTTGGGAGGGAAAATGGAGCCCATAATAGATAATTACAATATCCCATTTGGGCACCCAATTTTATCTTCCCATGCCCATATATGAAAGGGCAATACTTGGAGAGAAATATTTGAAACATGCCTTCAGACCACCTCTTTTGTTGAATAAGAACATCATTTGAGGTAATTGGAGCAACACCCAAGAAGGCCTTTCTATTTGGGTGATAATAACGTGATTTCCAACCCCTACATTGGATAGCCAAGCCAGTTATAGAGTCTTCAGACAAGCACCCATAAATTAGCCTCATTTGCAAATTTATAACTATCATGTTCAAGATTAAAAGTTTCATACATATACACACACACTCAAAGAGAGAGAGAGAGAGAGTTCCCCCCCCCCCCCCCCCTCCACTGAGTCTCCTTCTCAATGCTACAACTAGCAAGTATTTTTGATGTTGCTTCTAATTCATTAACAGTTTTATCTGTATTATTTTTGTCTTCTATGTTCCATTCTTTTCTATAATCCTTGGAATACACTTTTCCACAAAGACTTTCTCTTCTATGGAAACGTCCAGTACCACAATACGGAGTTGCACCATATCCATCCATTCCAGCAATCTTAACCTTCATATTCAACCAAGAGTATAATTTGTTACTCCACCAAATAATCCATATAGTTTTGTCTTTCTGAAAACAAAGCTATAGTCTTGGATTACCCACATTATTAATTACTAAAATAGTATATGCATATAAATCATTTTTGGTGATATTGTCATAATTTTGTGGAAATTGCACGAAGGAGATCTCATGGCCTCTCTTTTCATCCAAGAAAAAACATAGTGCTTCTTGTATTGTATCTGCATCATTTGCATACATGTCACAATCCAAGTTGTGGATGAAAGGGGCATTGCTTATCTCTGATGACATTTTTATCTGCACTTTTGAAATGCAAACTTCAAAATACTAGGAAACTAACAATCAATAACATCACCTAGTGGACAAGGTCACAAATACTTACGTCATTACTACACATGCTTACAAACTAAACAAACTTCTTTTTTGTATGCTTATTTTCATTTCGCTTTAGAAATATCATTACATTGAAAAAAAAATTTAAAGAACATGTGTTGCAAGTAGAGTTCTACTGGGAGAATGTAAAGTAAATGTATGTACATAAGTTGAAAGTTTACTAGTGCATTCATAGCTCCAACTTTGAAGTTGTGAGGCCATTGGGGTCTTTTTTCTCGTGCCATGTACACTAGTGTTGGCAATCGCCCTCCATATATATCAACCGCATTTTTGTCCCTTCCATCAATAATAATCTTTAAAAAAATGATAATAAATAATTTTTTTAATTTTTTTTAATTTTTATAAAAGGGTGTATTATGAAATTTTTGGGAAGAATACAATAGTTACCTTCACAATTGACTGGTGATCTTGCTTTGTTATTTTGGAGTTCCATTCTGAAAATCCTTTGTGTTGGTCCCTTATTTCTTTTGTAATCTCTCCCATTTCAACAGTTGAGTCAATCTGATTTTCCATTTCTTTGTATAGTTTCTTTAAGAAACATAAAAAAAAAAAAAAAAAAAAAAAAAAATTGATTAGTAGTTTATCATCATGAAAATTCAATCATTCTAGCTTAAGGGTAATGCATATAGTTAATTGATGTCACATTGCATGGATTAAGACTAAGTATTTGGTAATTCAAATGACCATGCTTGTGAACTAACCATATAATTCATTAAGTCATCTAAACAAGTCTCATGAGGATTTAGATTGTTAATTGAATCATTTGGATTTGAAGAATTTTTCTCTAAATTTATTTGAAGGAGTATTTAATCCAACGTAAACTCACTACCATTCAACTTAAGGGTACTATTAGAATAATGAATTTGTATTATTTTAAAAATTATACACATAATTACACTTTGTATCATAAACTTTTCGAATTCATGTTTTGCCCCTTAAACTATGACTTGTTACACTTGGCATTATGACGTTAAATTTACCGTTACCTTGGATGGAAAAATATGACATCACATGAAAAGACTTAATTGTCTATCTTCTCAATCCCTTAAAAATAAAGGAGAAAATACATTTCACTACTCTAAACTATACTCTTAATTAAACTTTGTACCTTAAACTTTGGATTTCCATTTAAGTCAATAGCAAACTGGATGTCAGGTGTAAAGCGTAACAAGGGTCATAGTTTAGGATGCAAAACATGCATTTGAAAAGTTTAGAGTACAAAATGTAATCAAAGGTACATTTCAAGGTAGTAAAGTGTTATTTCTCTTATTATTTAAGTGGATAAACTAGTCTAACTAAATATACCATGAACTTACCTTGATAGCCAACAATTCTTGGGCATATGTCATGTCTTGAATGTCAATTTGTTGAGCAAAGTAGGCGCTTGGGGAGCCTTGTTGGATATTGAATTTTTTGCAAAAGGGTATCCAATGCTTAGAAAAACTAAAGGCCTCTAGGAGAGCATAAAATGTCAACTCCGACCCACCATCATCTGAAAGGTAAATACTCAAATTTTCAAGTGGATAATTGTAGGACATGACTGATAAGATTGTATTAATCACCATAGTTGGTGGCTCCTTCTTGGGGTTTGCCGTGCACACGAAAATGTCAATACATGGTAACTTGTCTTTGTATCTGTAACATGCAAAGAAAGTATAAATTGAGGGGAAAAAATGGCACAATATTTTCAGATTTTATCCCAAGAATGTCATATAGCCACTATGATGGTTCACACTTACCATGTGGAATTGAAGTGAAATAAATAATAAAATAAAAATTTTCTTTACTGAACTTGTTTTTTAGAAAAGATTTTTCACTCTTTGAATTTGAATTTGCTGAATAATTCTCTATTTAATGTTTGGTTGATAAGAAAATGTTTGGCATATACAAAGATGTATTTAAAAAAAGGAGCAATCATTTTTGTTAGGTTCTAAGAAATAAGGAACTAATGTATTAGAACTTCAATTTGTATTATGTTGGCAAACCATGATCAAAACATAGAGTCTAGGTTTAGGCTTGCTCAAAGTATGTTTATTTGTAAAATTGGAATCGAATGATTGCAGAATTTATTGGACTAAATCTGTAAGGCTCGATCGATCGAAAATTAGACTCGATCGATCAAACCACGTGCAGATTTATTTTTCTGCAGAATTCCAGTTCAACCCAAACTCTACTTAAATGTATTAGGGTTCAAGTAAAACTCTCCTATATATAAGGGAAACCCTAGAACGTTTTTTGAAGTTGTTTTTAGAGAGATTAGAGTGCCTCTTGTGCCTTTTTTTGTATTTAGGGTTTTATATCCAAAGGCTTTCAAAAGGTTGCTCATATTGCTGTTTGTGTAAATCTCTTGTGAGATCTAGAGGAGCTTTCCTTTACACAAACTTAGGGTTTTCAAGGAGGAGATATTATCTACACCTTGATGATCATCTCAGTTGCTGCCATTGAAGCTTAAAGAAACACAAGCGGGTGTGCTTGTATCTGGTGGTGAATCCAAGAAAGAAGGAGTCCGTGGATTCGGAGCTTGCACGTGGTTGTGTTAGTAAGTTCTACTGGTGGGTAGCAATAAGAAGTCGAGCGTGGGGGCTTGTAAGTCTTATTGTATGAACTTCGATTCTTTCAAGATAGTGGATTCAGGTTTACCTTGAGGATAGTTAGGTTAAATCCTCCCCAGGTTTTTACCGGTTTGGTTTCTTGGGTGATCATATCTTTATGTTATTTATCTTTCCGCTGCTATGCATGATATGATTATTGTGATTGTGATAACCTAGATTTGTTAAATTGGACTAAGTAACAACTTGGCTAATTACCTAGGTTAATCCAATTGTGTTTTTAAGGGGTCTAAAAACTATCAATTTTATTAACTATTAAAAGTTGAAAGATTAAATTGTAAAATGAGACAAATTTTATGCACTCGATCAATTGATGAATCAAACTTGAAGGATTTGATTGTTATTTTTGAAAATTTTGAGACTGAATTAGATAGCACGTCAAATTTTATGGAATAAAGTTGATGTTTGCATATTAGTCATTGAACAAAGTTTAGCTACAAAATTGATTGTAGTATAAGGCTACGACATTACTTAATATCCTTTTATTGGAGGTAAATTTTGACAAATCTACTATTATATTACATTTTCTTCTTATATCCTTTATGCTTGCAAAATTTCTAGAAAATTAAAGATAAATAACTATGTCATTAACAAATTATTCAAATTGTAAGTTTTTGTAGTTTAAAATTATGCATAAAATATAATTTTGTAGATTATGTAGTAAATTATATCCGAATGACACAAGATTTGATATGTGTACTAAGAGCGTAAAGAACATATAATCCAGCGGTTAGATTTTTGAAATATGTAATAATGTTAATGATATTAAGTAAGATTGTAGCCTTAGACTACAACTAATTTTGTAGTTAAACTTTGTCCTTAGTTATTTTAAAATTTCTTAACTTTGGTCTTATTAAGAGTTCAGACAGAATATATCATGTTAATTGATTTGACCCAAATTATTTCAGATAGAATATATATTTACTATTTTATATCATGATATTTTCTAGGATTTATCTTAATAAAACTATGATTTGACCCAAATTATTTCAATTTTTTCTTTCCTTATTTTCATTTATATAATTATGTTAGGTTGATATTTTTGAGATTTTGGATAATTTTTACATATATTTTTGTTATATCTCAAATTAATATTGAATTAGTTGAGTTTGTATTGTGTGGATATATACTGAATTTCATAGAGAGCACATACTAGTAGGATCTGAGCTTTAAAAACAACCATAAGAAACCACAATTGTGACTAGACTACCATTCAGGACCAGTTTGATGCATTTAGGGGTTTAAGGTGAAAACTAAATTGAGGCATTTTATATATTTAAATATGATTTAAACAATTTTATAATATTTTATTTTCTTATTATAGATGCAAAATTACTAATTAACTTGAACCACATAAATTTTTATTTATTTATGAGAAATTCTATAGCCACAAAAAATTTGACAAAACTTTTCACACCTATTAAACCCACCACTTAAATTACTGTTTTGTCTACCAATAATAGCTAATAACAACCTACAACTTAGGATTTATTGTAAAAATATTGTGAAAAATGTTTTGGATGTAGATTTCCCACTCTTTTTTTTTTTTTTTTTTTTTTTTTTGTTTTTTATTTGATAATTATTTATTTATTTATTGACTTAATATTTAGACTTAATTAATACTATTACTATAAAATAAATAACCTTATTGGTTAAAATTTGAGTTCTTTTTTCTACTTGAGGTCTTATGTGACCGTCTCATTTTCCTATACTATAGAGCCATAGATTCGGCCTACTACCACTACAATTTTGGTCTGTATTTTATGATCTTTTTGTATGATTTAAATATATTTTTTTAATCAATATTTCATAACATGATCTCGATTTTTATAGCAAAAACAGAGATTTTGCTAATATTGAAATCATTCTTCATATATATATATATATATATATATATATATATTACTTTTCCTTTAAATTCTCCAACCACATCAAATTTACTGTATCAATTGGTTATCTTGATTGAGGTAGGTGCAAAATTAATTTAGGGACCAAAATGAGATTAGGCTCAAAATGTAGGGACCAAAAATGTGTTTTCACCTTTTTAGTTCCTTATATTTTCTAGGATTTCTACCAATCTATATCTATATTCTATATATATATATATATATATATATATAAACTGAAACGTAGCATTTATTGTTGCTATGCTCTTGTTGAGCTACATTAGCGACCACGTCGTTATTTTTATTAATAAAAAATTATTTTATTTTCATTCATTTTCTATTAGTGTTTTAAAAATTTCCACTTCAAGTTCCATAACACCCATGCCTCCCTATCTCCATTGTTTTCAACTTCCCATGTAACTTCTTTAATGTCTAAAACTCACCATCTCCCCATTTCTTGCCTCTCCCTCTTCTCATTGAACCCAACCATTTCATACCTGTTCAATTGCCATTGTCCCTATAAAATCAAAGAGATCATGTATAAACAGTTAAATGTCCTCTATCTCTCTTAACTGAAAGAGGAATAGTTTTGGATTTAGCTCTTGCAAAAAGCACAGGACCAGTGGTATTAGAACAATGGTTAAGATTATTAGCTCTCTACTTCCTCACTCTAAATCCCAACTCTATATGTCAATCAAATTACACCACCTAACTAATAATATCCTACTTTCATTTCAATTTGACACACTCTATCTCTCATTGGGGCTTTGCTTTTATTTGATGGTGATCTATGGTTTTGAGGTTTTTTGGTTGTGACCCACAAAGGTAAACTCTTTTTTCCTGGTCGCTTTGGTGGTTTTGTGAGGTTTTCTCATGTGGGTTTTTTGAATTAGGTTTATTTATAAGGTATATGTATGCGGGTTTGCTTCAAAGTTGTGCCCTTTGCTTTGATTTTGTGGTTGCGTTCTCTTTTTGCTCCATGTAATATTTGAAAATTTAAGGTTTTGTTATGTGGGTATTTGAACTTTGACCTCTACATGAGGTATTTGTAAATGGGTGCCTTTCAAAAACTTCAAGAGCTATTTTTTTATATTCTGTTTTGTTGGACTACCTTGGTTTTGGGGGTTTAGGCTCATAATTTCCTCTGATTTTCATAGATTATTTACTAAAGTTTTGGTCTTTTTGCGATTGGGTTCTTTGTTATTGATTTATATTGCTCAATTTTTTTCAACTTATTGAATTTTGGATTCCTTAAGCCAGGTTTATATGCAATTCAAGTTTTGTTAGTCATTCAAAAAAAAAAAAAAAAAAAAAAAAAGCTTTTGTTAGCTATTAATCTTGGATTTCTTAAAAAAAAAAAAAGTAGAAATAGATCGATTACTTAGTAACAATGCATTATAGATAAGAGTGTGTAAAATTAGAATATGTTTTGCTTCCTCACTCTAAGTTTCTATGCGTTCATGAGTATGCAATGGTATTGGAATGAAAGTCCAATGTGTATAAAATGTTTTGCCTAAGCCTAATGAGTTATAGGCTTCCTCTCTCAACTATTATAGTCTTTCACACATTTACATTCTATATGTCCAATGCATAATAGAAATTTAGGTTTAGAATTTTTTTTTCCTTTGCTAAGTTCTCTCAACTATCTTATGTGAAATAGGGAAAATGTTTTGTACAGAAACTATTGTTAATTCTCAATTTAATTTCTTCCCATTCTTGGTGTATTGTTTCCGACAATTTAAGTGTGTTCTATTTGTAAACACATGGGCTTTCTACTCTATTAGGAAATTATAGGCATTTTTATTTTCATTATCCACATCATATTTGAATAAACTATCTAAATATTATAATAATGATAATCAAAGTCTTTTCTAAAACGGTTCATTAAATATAAAAGTCGTGTGACTATATGAGTATATTCTTTATTGTTTTAATTAAATTAAATGACAATCAATTGCCTCCACCATTATATATATATATAAAAAAAAACGTTTTAGGTTTTAATTTTTTTTATTTATTTATTATCAATAAACCACAATAATCATTCAAATAATAGTTACATTCTTACTATATATGAAAATATATAGTCCACAAGTATGAGAGAAATATTCAATAGCACAAAAATTTACACCATGATTTTTCTTCTTTTCATTTTTCTACTTCTTTTTATTTTTTATTATTATGTCAATTTGAATTCATTGTTTAATTTTTGTAAAATCTATGTATTCTCTACACTATATTTAATTATGACGTTTCTAGGGTATGCTATATATTTGATGTCTGATTCAAATGATTTCTTGACAAAATAGTTTTTGAATAATTTGATAAGTTGTGTTATATTTCTTTGAATTTTTTTTAGTAATGGTAATTTATTAATTTATGCAGTAAAAATTTTCTTTTGACAATTCACAAAATGATCCTTAAAGAACTATTATTATAAATTTTTTACTTTTCAATAAGTTTAGCCACAAATGATCATTAATAATATTCTCATGCATCGTGTGGATTTGCGGCTAGTAAAAAAAAAAAAAAAAAACTCAAGACTGTACTAAGATTAAAATCATGTTTCAGAGGGATACATATACACAGACATACTGTATCAGTTGGTCACCTTGATGGGTTGCCAAGGAAAATTATGAAAAAAAAGCCTAGAAAATAAATAAATAAATAAACTAGGAAGTTGCATCAAGATGAAACTTTCCCTGTATTCAACTCAGATTATTGGCTACAATTTCTCATGATAGGCCACAAACTGAATGATCCCTCTTGATAGAAATTAATTAATTAATTAGCCAAGTTATTAATTAATCAATTTATCATGCAAACGCGTGGTAACACAAACAAATCACCAATAAACTAATTAAGCAGTAGAAAATAAATAACACGGTGATTTGTTTACGAATGGGGAAAACCTAATGGCAAAAATCCCACCGGGTGATCTTCAGGTCACCACTCCCGAAACTCCACTATTATCACAACAAGCGGTTACAAGTAAAGAAATCCCAAGTACCTTACCAACATACAGTTGAACCCTTACCCCAATATCCAATTGGACTTGTTCTATAGTGACAGTTCCCTTTTCTGATGCACGACTCCAAAGTACGTGACTAACCAATTGCGCAGATCCCAGTGCGCGACTTCAATCACCAACTAAGAAGATTGTTGGTTGCAAAGTTTTTCAATTCATCCACACGATGAAGATCAAGAAGATGCTTGGTCACAAAACCCTACGGTGCACATACACAACAACTTCTTCAAGAGAAAGAGATGAACTAGGGCAAGAACTTCATCTCTGGTCACAATTTGCTTGAACAGAGTTTGCTCAAAGCTTGTGCAACTTGTGAACTGTTTGACGGCCCTTAAAACAATCCTTTTATATGTCTAGGGTTAGGAGAAAAGAAAGCCCAAAGACATATTCACGAATCCCAAGAAAATCATATTAGAATTCTGAAATTCTTAAACCTCGACAGATAGGAGGTGTCGAGCAGCTATTGAGCAGGTGTTGAGCACATCGGGCTTTGAACAGCTTTCTTAAGCTCGATAGATGCAGCTGTCGAGTTTTAATGAATTTGCACTATCAGTTTGTTTTCTTGGACAGACTTGAAGGCTTCAACACTTGATCTTGAAACAAGGTTTCTTGAAGTATTTAAACACATCCTAAATTTATCCAAATACAAGTAAAGTGAGTTTTGTCAAATGATAAGCCAATTACATAAAATCATGACATATGTTCTTAACATGTGAAACACATATGTCCTAACAATCTCCCCCTTTGGCAATCCGTGACAAAACCACAACAAACAAATGAGCATATGAGAGAAGTCATAAATCACTCAACTCATATTCACTTGTTGAATACAATAAAATCTATCCTAACACAAACTCTTGAAAAACTTTGCAAGAAGAGAGTTTATGGCAAGTAGACTTTGACAATCTGTATTTCTGAAACACTTTAAAAAAAACTCATCAAGGCATTTTTGTGTGAAATAGAAATAATAGATTGCATACAAGAAATAAGAAGCATGTGTATAAAGGGAGAAAAGAAACAACACATGAAGGGTAGGTGAAAGAAAAACATACATCAATATAAATAGGAGTAAAGTACAATGTATGTCAATAAATGGTCACAAGACCTCATGTACAAGAATAATGTATCTAAAAAGAAAGAAAAGAAGATACATAATATCCTCACTACATCCCTCAAATGATCATATGAACACTCCCCCTAACAAAATGGTCCTATACTAACTCTCCCCCTAAGAATGACTACTCTCATATCCAAAACTACTCCCCATTTTTGTCACGAGTGACAAAGGGTAAGAGTGTCAAGTAGACATCTAATCGGTAGAGCTAGCATCTCCATCAGCATCATTCGAAGCATCATCGTCATCACCATCATCATCATCCTCATCCTCAGAATCAGAAGCCACGGGAGAAGGTAGTGAAGGAGTAGCTTTATGTGCAAAACCACCCATGGACGTCTGACGCCGTGCAATACGACCGACACGAACGTTCACCTGATACAACTCCGTAGAGAGTGTATCTAAGTGAGCATCCATGCGTTGTAGCTGCGTCATGATGTCTCCTAAAGTCACATTGCCCGAAGAAGAGGGAGGAGCGGATGTGGATGGAGCAGAACGGGATGGAGCTGAACGGGAGGGAGGAGCTGCTAAATCCGACTGCCGCGATCGAAACTGGGCCTCGCTACGTTTAACGGTAGCGTAATCTATGGCACACATGATGGTGAAATGGTCGAAAGAGGGAAAAGGAACGGAAAAATGGCGTAAGATCCTCGTGATAGCGGAAGGAAAAATGAGCTTATCACGGGAATCCGAATCTAGATGAACATCTATAATAGAAAGAATGAAATGAGAAGGGAAATCTATAGTAAGATGCTCAAGAAGAGATAATAAAAATCGAGTATGAGGCTCTGTAATGGAGTTATAGTGAGAGAGTGGATGCAAAACAAAAGTCATCACCATGTTCATGAATCTAGGACCTTTAGCAAAAGGTCGACATGGTGTAAACAGATGCTTACCCCAAACAGAAGGGCGCTCACAGAAAGCAGACATGAGCTCATCCCTGGACATAGTCCTCAGACGCTCACAACTAGCATAGTCAGGAAACTATATCCTAGGGACCTGAAGCACATCCGTAACAAGTTGCAGTGTGATAGGAATGCGCGTACCTCGAACGCGAGTGAAGAAAAGAGGTACTGAACGATCAATCCCGTGCATGTTGGAGTAAAACTCATGGATAAGCACGAGAGGATAGGTGATCGGGACGTGACACAGTGACTCCCATCCCCTACTGTGAATGACAGAGGGAAGGTCAATGTCGGCAAAGTTCGACAGAATGACTCAGCATTTCGAATGAATGCCTCGTCTAGAAAAATTCTCCGAGAATGCCTTAAAGGCATCATCATGACGGAACCGAATATGAGATAGTGTAGGATCAGAGGATGAAGAAGCTCCGGAACGAAGAGGGTTCCGGGCTAGAGTGGATTTACGCTTAGGTGTCATAGACACGACTAACGTAAATAGAAAGAGAGGGAGAGAAAAAAAGACAATCAGAAAAGTCCCAAAAAATTTCAAATATAACAAGTATATTGAAAAGAGAGTACGTATGCATGGGAAAATGCATGAACATGTGACATGCAAAAGAAATTGCATCATGGGCTCAGCCTAATCCAAACTTATCAGCACACAAACAGATAGCACATATCTAAATAAATGAAAATACTATTATAATGCTAATGTGATGCAATGTATGAGGTTTTAAACTCATTTAAGTGAAAACCCATCCCAAAATTTCAATAATAACTCATCAATTTTGAAAAACCCCAAAATTTTTCAAAAACCCTAAAACCTAGGTTTCAAAACATGAAATGCATGAATGTGAAAGGATTAAAAGCTTACCAAGTGAAGAAAATCTTGAAAAAGCTTGAAGAAACCTTGAGGAACAGTTAAGGGAGTGAGATGAGAGAGTTTGAAAGAGAAATCAGAGAAGTATCGAGAGAGAGATCGAGCAAAATGATTTTCGGATCGAACAGAGAGCTTAAATAGTGTAGGAGTAAATCTTGACAGATGAAGGTGTCAGGAGGTGTCGAGATATCTGTCGAGGAAGGTGTCGAGAAAATGAACATCGATAGATACATGTATTAAGGAGGTGTCGAGGAACAAAACAATAGACACCTGATCAGAATCTCAATCGATCCATCAGGTGTCGAGAAGCTATCGAGGAGGCAGAAGCAATCTCGATCGATCCAACAGGTGTCGAGAAGCTATCAAGGAGGCAGAAGCAATCTCAATCAATCCAGCAGGTGTCAAGGAGTTGTCGGGATTGCGATAAGAAAAGGCTGAAGAAGCTTGACAAACAGCAAGGTATCGAGGAGGTGTCGAGCCAGCTTTTAAAAACAGTTTTTCAAGATGAGAAAAACACAGACATAATGCAATCCAACATGCAACTCAACCAATGATCCAATCAACATATTAAGCTCTCAAAATCATCTCTCAATAACAATTTTAAGCACATGGATCTTCAAAAAGAAACACACACACACACACACACACTAAACAAGTCTAACCAATTTTATATTTCAAAAAACAAGTCAAGACAGTTTAGTGAGCATATATTAACACATGTAAAACCTTGTGATGGCCAAATCACATTTTACCTGCACATGTATCAAGAATAGCAAAGAATATTGCGCGTTGTGTGTGAAAAACATTGCAAGATTGCATATGTGTATACATGTTATGACGATTTGAGATATGAGAAAATCACTTTAACTCACACACAATCATAACTGCTTGATGGGGACTATCACCTTCAAGGTACATCCTATAACTCCCACATCTCCTAGAATACACGCTTGCAATCATTTTTAAAGCATTTTTGATCTTTTTACTTTTGATTTTTCTTTGCATATTTTTCTTTTAAGCATATCATACATGGTTATATTAGAGAGAGAAAAGAAATACCCAATGATATTTGACATTCCAATTTTGCTATGCCTAAGCACACAAATGTCATTGACACTGCACTTTTGCTATGCCGAAGCATACAGGTGTCATATTATGATTGGCGGGCAACAGTGGTGAGATGGTTATTAATGCCTTTCTCTCAGAATTTTTTAGTCCTTCCCGTCAAAAAGAGTGATACGAGTGTTAAGTACAAGAGATAGCTTAATCTTACTCATCACAAACAAGAGCCACAAAGCTCACTTGCTTAGTTGTGTACAGATATGCTTATCTAAGCTACAAATGATACAAAGTTTAGAAAACTTTGTTTCAATGGCCATCCAAGGTACACAAGTACCAATGTACACAAAACACACACTGTTTTTGTATTTTTCAAAATTTATTTATTTATTTTTATATGAAAAACAAAACAAAGCAAAACTTAAAAAAACAACGAAAACATGTTAAACAACCAATGCATAAAAACTAGACTGACTCAAAACTTGAAAGCAAAACACATAAGTAATGCACACACAAAAACAAGAAGAGAGAGAGAGAGAAAAGTGACAGAAACACTTGGAATCCTGTTCCTTCCACACCTTGGAAGAAACTTTCCTTTGATTAAACCCTTGAACCGACGGTGAAGGGGAAAAACTGTTCAAGTTTGAAAAGAACATGAGGGCTTTAAGAAGATCTCCAAGGGGAGCAAAAGAGGATTGAAGCTGATTCTAGTTCCCAGATGCTATCATACCGTTGCTCTATTAAGTGGTAAGCCACTTGTAGCAATTTGGTCGAGTATGACCGGTAGCTCCACAATGATGACAGAGATGCTGCTTCTTTTGTTTAGGCTTTTGAGAGTTAGCCTTCTTAGCTCTAGGGTTTTTAACATCTTTCTTCTCAAGTTTAGGGGGTGCTCCTAAGATAGATTTACCCTTGTCTATGTTCTCACTAGCTAATTCAGTTTTAATCTCATTGCTTAGTTGTGCACAGAGATGCTCATCTAAGCTACAAATGATACAAAGTTTAGAAAACTTTGTTTCAATGGCCATCCAAGGTACACAAGTACCAATGTACACAAAACACACACTGTTTTTGTATTTTTCTGATTTTTCAATTTTTTTTATTTTTATATGAAAAACAAAACAAAACAAAATTGAAAAAAACAACAAAAACATGTTAAACAACCAAAGCATAAAAACTAGACTGACTCAAAACTTGAAAGTAAAACATATAAGTAATGCACACACAAAAACAAGAAGAGAGAGAGAAAAGTGAAAGAATCACTTGGAACCCTTTTCCTTTCACACCCTGGAAAAAACTTTCCTTTGATTAAACCCTTGAACCGGTGGTGAAGGGGAAAAACCGTTCTAGTTTGAAAGGAACATGAGGGCTTTAAGAAGATCTCCAAGGGGAGTAAGAGAGGATTGAAGCTGATTTTGGTTCCCAGATGCTATCATGCCGTTGCTCTGTTGAGTGGCAAGCCACTTGTAGCAATTTGGTCGAGTATGACCGGTAGCTCCACAATAATGACAGAGATGCTGCTTCTTTTGTTTAGGCTTTTGAGAGTTAGCCTTCTTAGCCCTAGGGTTTTTAACATCTTTCTTCTCAAGCTTAGGGGGTGCTCCTAAGATAGATTTACCCTTGTCTATGTTCTCACTAGCTAATTCAGTTTTAATCTCATTGTTCTCAATTTTAACATTATTAGCAGGATGAAGAAAAACAGTAGTACTAGTAGAAGCAGTATTAGAGGAAGAAAGACCATACCCTAAACCTATTCGATCTGAAGCAGATTTCTGAATGCTGAGCATATCATCAAGCTTTGCACTTGAAGTCCTCTCCAATTGAGCTCTGACTTGAAACTGCTCCGGTTCAAGCTTCTTGGTCTTCTTAGCCAAGAAATTGTTCTCGAACCTCAGTGCTCCAATAGTTTGATTAGCCTCATCAAAATTTGTGGAAAGCTCCTCACGGTCAAGTTCCACATCACTGAGCTTCTTGGTGGTTGGCCTATACAGTTTCTCATGCTTCTCAGAAAGCTTGTACAGTTTCTCATAGGCTGTATGTATGTCATCTTGATCATCCATCTTCTCAAATTTGGATTCCACCAATTTCTCCTCTTCAACCACATCTACAATCCCATCAGTAGGATTAACACTGGCAGTGAAGGCATTCAAGATTCCGTCATCCTCATTGTCGAAATCATCCTTAGGCTCGATGTCGCTTAAGGTAGTAGCAAGTGCCTTGCTCTTCCCAATACTCTTGAGATATGTAGGACACTTATGTTTCATGTGACTGAAGCCTTGACACCCAAAGCACTTAGGTCCTGTGGGAACAGTGTACTGACCACCTTCTTTAGCATCCTTCTTCCCTTTGTCTTGGCCTTTAAACTGAGAAGAACTAGATTGCCTGCGGTCCTTGTCGAAGCCCTTTCCATTTGTGTTCTTCATAAACTTCTTGAACTGCCTGGTGATGTAGGACTTCATCTTGGAATCTTCATCATTTGAAGGCTCATCTGTCTCACTGCTCTTGGCCTTTAAAGCCATGCTCTTGCTTTTACCCGACTTGCCTATTCTTGTCAACCCTAGCTCGTAGGTCTGTAAGTTTCCAACCAGCTCAGTCAGAGGAATCTTGTCAATATCCTTCGATTCCTCTATTGCCGTAATCTTGGCATGGAATCTCTCGGGTAGAGATCTGAGCACTTTTCTTACAATCTTGGGTTCAGGAATGGTTTCCCCAAGATTGAAGGCTGAGTTCACTATGTTCTTTAGCTTGACATAGAACTCATCGAATGACTCATCCTCCTCCATCTTTATCTTTTCAAAGCTTGTAGTGAGCCTCTGAAGCTTTGAGTCCTTGACAGCCTTAGTACCCTCATAGGTTGTCTAGAGGATGGTCCATGCTTCCTTAGCAGTTTTAGTAGAGGATATCTTCTTGAACTCCTCATTGGTGACTGCACCGAATAAAACATTCAATGCCCTGCTGTTGAAATTTGCCGCCTTGATCTTGGCTTCTTCCCAATCGGCCGACGCTTCCTTTGGCTTAGTCCAGCCAATCTAGACAGCTTGCCACACCTTTTCATCTAAAGACTGCAAGAAAGCTCTTATGCATACTTTCCAGTACGCATAGTTAGTGTCATCAAATGCATACTTTCCAGTACGCATAGTTAGTGTCATCAAATAAAGGAGGTATGATTAATGACTCTCCTCTATCCATGACAAACAGGGGTCAATGGATCAATACAGCAAAGATTAAACTCTAATCAGAGTGTGCTTGCTCTGATACCACTTGATAGGCCACAAACTGAATGACCCCTTGTGATAGAAATTAATTAATTAATTAGCCAAGTTATTAATTAATCAATTTATCATGCAAACGCGTGGTAGCACAAACAAATCATCAATAAACTAATTAAGCAGCGAAAAATAAATAACACGGTGATTTGTTTATGAATAGGGAAAACCTAACGGCAAAAATCCCACTGGGTGATTTTCAGGTCACCAGTCCCGAAACTCCACTATTATCACAACAAGCGGTTACAAGTAAAGGAATCTTGTTCGCGAAAAATAATCTTCAAGCTCACAGAATCGTAACAAGTAGTAAAGTGTTTTTAGAAAACGAATGTCGAACCCACAGGGATTAACTATGTTATTGAATACCAAAATTCACTAAATTAATTACTATTTGGAAAATAGAAAATAAAAGGAAGTTTTACTATCTAAATTAAATAAAAAAATTACGAATAAAAAAAAATTAACAAAGCGTAAAAATCTAAAAGTGTAAAAAAAAAATGATAAGAATGGATCTAGAGCGATTGATTTCACCTAACAAATCCCACACAATTTATTCTTCCTAGTTATTAAATTCTAATAATCTCCACTTGATGATTAAAAATTCCTCAACTATTCAATATCTTCTCTCGAATAATATCAAAAATATCTTCAACTAACAATTCCATATCTCTATGCAAATTTAATTAATTGGAGACTCATTATGTACTTTGAATTTTTTGAAAAATCACACTAATCGCGGTAAAGCATCTCTACTTTCGCTCAACTAATGGTGTTTAATTCTAGAACTAAAATAACAAATCACCTCTCGGTCTCATTGTCATTCAATTGATCAATCAATAATTCGTAAAAAGAAATATTAAGCATTAAGAATAAGAATTAAACACTCAATCATGGAAATATTAAAAATAAAATAACTTAGAATATAAATTGTGTGTTCATTGCTAGACTACATCAACGCTCTAGAAAATAAAATTTGGTTCATAATCAAATTGAAAAGAAAACAAATAAAACTTATGTCTTTCATTTGAATTGGTTGATCAAGCTCTCGCCCTTTGTCCTCAGAAGGACTCCAGAAAAATTCTTCAATGCGGTGCCTCCAGCCCTAGCACTAGCCTCCCTGAATTTTGCCCTAAAGAGCCTTTAAATAGGTCAAGGAATCCTATACAAGTTGAATTCCCATTTGGAGAAAATCCCAGATTTTTAGGCTTCACTTTACCGACTGTTTTGGCCCATTTAACTTCAGAATTTGGACTTTTGGTAAACTACAAAGTTGTAGCCCTTTAAATTAAATTTCCAGCCTAACTTGAATCATCTCGATTGGACATTTGAACCCAAAGTTATGCTGAAAATACTAACTGATGTGCAGGCTGAAATCCTAATCCGAATTGGACTTGGATTTGGTGCAAATTTCCTTTGATTCCTTACTCCAATTGGACTTAAATTTAATTGGGTTGGTCTTCTCTTAAATTCATGCCTGGCTGGATGTAAGTTGACTTGATTCAATTGGCCTAGTCCCACTTTGCATGTAAAGCCCTTGTAGATTAATATGAAATCTTCTCATTCCTTCAAAGCACAAATGAATAGATAAATACAAATAAAAATCAAATCAAATCAAAAGAAATAAAGGAAAACTAACAATTTTAATAAATAAGAGGATAATAAAAATCATGTAAAAATTACACTTATCAAATCCCAAGTACCTTACCAACCTACAGTTGAACCCTTACCCCAATACCCAATTGGACTTGTTTTGTAGTGACAGTTCCCCTTTCTGATGCACGACTCCAAAGTACGTGACTAACCAATTGCACGGATCCCAGTATGCGACTTCAATCACCAACTAAGAAGATTGTTGGTTGCAACCTGTATGAGAGTCTTTCCTTAAAAGGGTAATTGTAAACAACCTTAACACAACAAGACTGAGTGAGTATCCAGTACAAACCGAACCATAGCTCAGCCATGAACATACCAATCCAAGCCTACCTCCCTTGCTCTCCCGCTCTTGGAATGTGAGTCAATTTGTAAAACCATATCAAACATATTCCCACAAACACTGTGGAAGCAAACACCTTATATGCACCTCTAAATCTTGCTTCCTTTCTCTTAAACAGTGGAAGTAGTGCTTCTTCTCCACCACCCTCCTTTCCCATCTTCTGTGTGCATTTCTATGGTCTCTGTGTGATGTAATCAATCTAAATCTGGCAAGAATGTTTCTATCTATTGTTGAAAACCTGATATTTCTCTACTGAAAAGACAAAAGCTTTTTGTCTGGTAGTAATATTAATTAGAATAAACTACCATTCACATTTACTGTTTCTATTTATAATTTCATAACTTTATTTTTTAGGAAAATTATTACTTTGTATTTTACTATTAATGTTAAGAAGATTTGAATTGTAAATTGTGCTATTAATATAAGATTTGTATTGTAAATTAAATTGTTAGGTTCTAAAGACTTAGGTATTTATGTATTTAGAACTCTAATGTGTATTGTTGGCAAACCATGATCAAAACAATGCGTTTAGAAGTGTTTTAGTCTTGCTTAAAGTTTTATATTTTATGTAAAGTTGGAATCGAGCTAATGCAGAAAGTATTGTGCATTTCGGCCTAGCTCGATCGATCGAAGCTTAGGCTCAATCGATTGAATCTTAAGCAGAATGCGTTTTTCTGCAGATTTCCAACTCAGCCCTAATTGTTTAAAACGTTTAGGGTTTTCTAATTTGTCCTAAGTATAAAAGGCAAACTCTAGCTACGTTTTAGTGTTGCTCATATTGCTGTTTGTGTAAATCTCTTGTGAGATCTAGAGGAGCTTTCCTTTATACAAACTTAGGGTTTTCAAGGAGGAGATTTTATCTACACCTTGATGATCAACTCGGTTGTTGCCATTAAAGCTTAAAGAAAACACAAGTGGGTGTGCTTGTATCTGGTGGTGAATCCAAGAAAGAAGGAGTTTGTGGATTCGGAGCTTGCACATGGTCGTGTCAGTAAGTTCTACTGGTGGGTAGCAATAAGAAGTCGAGCGTGGGGGCTTTTAAGTCTTATTGTATGAACTTCGATTCTTTCAAGATAGTGGATTCAAGTTTACCTTGAGGATAGCTAGGTCAAATCCTCCCCAGGTTTTTATCGGTTTGGTTTCTTAGGTGATCATATCTGTGTGTTATTTATCTTTTTGCTGCTTTACATGATATGATCTTTATGATTGTAATAACCTAGATTTGTTAAATTGGACTAAGTAACAACTTGACTAATTATCTAGGTTAATTCAATTGTGTTTTAAGGGGTCTAAAAACTATCAAGTGATATTAGAGCGGGTTGCTCTCTTGTTGTTGATCTTTTGATCACTGAGCTGATCCTTGACCCCTGTTCTTATGGATTCTTGGAAAGTCTTTTTGCTTATTTATCAACTTGCTTACTTTGTGTATTTGTCACTTGTTGATTTTGTTAAATCTTTCCTTGGATATCTTGGTCTTATCATATGTGATAATAATTATTTGTGTTATACTGCCTTAACCGCCTTAAAGGCACGTGATTCTTGTCTTTGGTATTTGGATAGTGGTTGTTCCGGGCATATGACAGGAAACAAATGATTATTCAAGACCCTCTTTGAAGGAAAGATTGGGACAATCACTTTTGGCGATGGAAGCAAATCTGTAATCAGAGGCATTGGAACTGTGGACATTCCAGGGTTACCGGTCTTTGAAGATGTTTGGTATGTTGATGGACTGAAGGCAAATTTACTCAGCATCAGTCAGATTTGCGACAATGGACTGAATATTCTCTTCACTAAGTATGAATGTGAGATACTTGATGGAGGAGGTGACTATATGTGTGTTGGTGTAAGGACAACGGACAATTGTTATGGATTGACACCAGGCATAAGCAACAAGTGTTTTAGTGCAAAGATTGATCAAGTTGATTTGTGGTATCAACGGTTGGGGCATGCAAGTCATAAGCAGTTAGAAAAGATTTCCAAATGTGATGCTGTTGTTGGTTTACCTAAGTTTGAAAAGATAGATAAGTGCATATGTGGACCATGTCAGATAGGCAAACGGATAAAATCTAAACATCCGTCTGTAGTTAGTGTTCAAACTTCAAGACCTCTGGAGTTACTGTACATTGATCTTATGGCTCCTGCTCGAGTTCAGAGTTTAGGAGGAAAGAAATATATTCTAGTGGTTGTGGATGACTTTACCAGATATACTTGGGTTGTGCTTTTGAAAGATAAAGCTGAGGCTCCTAAGAAGATGATACATCTGTGTAAGAAATTGCAGGTTGAAAAAGATACTGTGATAGCCAGGATCAGAAGTGACCATGGAAGAGAATTTGAGAATCCCAATCTGGCTACCTTCTGCAATGAACAAGGCACACATCAAGAGTTCTCTTCACCCAAGACACCACAACAAAATGGAATAGTTGAATGGAAAAATAGGGTTGTTCAGGAGATGGCATGTGTCATGCTACACAATAAAAAGTTGCCAAAATCCTTCTGGGGAGAAGCAGTTAACACTGCTTGTCATACATTCAACCGGGTGTATTTCAGACCTGATTCCAAGAAGACTCCTTATGAACTCTGGAGAGGAAAGAAGCCGGTCGTTAAGTATTTCAGGATATTTGGTAGTGATTGTTACATTCTACGTGATAGAGAGAACCTAGAAAAATTTGATGCAAAAAGTGACAAGGGATATTTTCTAGGGTACTTCTCTACTAGTAGAGCATATAGAGTGTATAATCTGAGAACCAAAACTGTCATGGAATCGTTAAATGTTGTGATCAATGATGAAGTATGTCCAGAAGCACATTCAGAAAGTACTGCTCCGGTTCAAGATAAGCCTATGGAGGTTAATGACTCACTTCTTGTTGATTATGTTGGGAAACATAGTGATGAGGAGTTAATGGTGTTGAATGATGCAATTTCTGTGCCATTAAGTCCTGAACCATCCACTCCGGTTCATGAGACTCAATAGGCTTAATATGAGTTTAGTCCTTCATCAGAACAGAAAGGTACATCCACATCTCTAGTTAAAGGTCCTTCCTCTAGAGTAAGGCTTAATCATCCCTCCTCAAATATATTGGGAAGTCTGAATGATAACATGAGATTAAGGTCAAAAGCCTTAAGTGTAATTACATACTCATGCTAGCTGTCCCAATTTGAACCGAAATAGGTAGATGAGGCACTTCAAGATTCTGATTGGGTAAATTCTATGCATGAAGAACTTCATTAATTTGTTCGGAATGATGTGTGAGAATTAGTTCCTAGACCAAAGGGTGTAAATGTAATTGGAACTAAATGGATCTTTAAGAACAAGTCAGATGAACATGGCACTGTTATCAGAAATAAATCAAGACTTGTTGCTTAAGGCTACACACAAGTGGAAGGGATTGACTTTGATGAGACCTTTGCACCGGTAGCAAGATTGGAATCCATTAGGATACTGTTAGCTATAGCTAGTCATCTGAACTTCAAGCTATATCAAATGGATGTCAAAAGTGCTTTCTTGAATGGAATGCTGCAAGAAGAAGTATATGTTGAACAACCAAAAGGCTTTGTTGACCCTCACAGACTGGATGATGTGTATAAATTGAAGAGAGCTCTGTATGGTTTGAAACAAGCTCCACGGGCTTGGTATGATAGATTGACTGCATATCTCACTGAGCATGGCTTCAAAAGGGGATTTGCAGACACTACTCTCTTCATAAGAAAGGATAAGAACAGTTTTGTTGTAGCTCAAATTTATGTTGATGATATTGCTTTTGGTGCTACTAATGACTCTCTTGCTCATTCTTTTGCAGATGAAATGAAGGCTATGTTTGAAATGAGTATGGTTGGTGAACTAACTTATTTCTTGGGATTATAGGTGAAGCAAACGGACTCAGGGATCTACATCAACAAAGCAAAATATGCAAGGAATCTAGTGAAGAGATTTGGACTGGACAATGCTGCACATGCCAGAACACCAATGACCGCCAATGCAAAATTAACAAATGATCTGTCAGGTAAGTTTATTGATGTTACATTATACAGAAGTATGATTGGATGCCTTTTATATTTGACTGCTAGTCGGCCTGATATTGCTTTTAGTGTTGGTGTTTGTTCTAGATTTCAATCTAATCCTAAAGTTTCACACTTAAATGCTGTCAAAAGAATAATTAAATATGTTGGTGGAAATTGTGATTGTGGATTATTTTATAGTAAAGAATCTAATCTGTCTCTTGCTGGTTTCTCTAATTCTGATTGGGCTGGTAATGCTGATGATAGAAAAAGTACCACTGGTGGGTGTTTTTATGTTGGAGCTAATCTCGTTGCTTGGATGAGTAAAAAGCAAAATTCTGTATCCTTGTCTACTGCCGAGGCAGAATATATTGCTGCTGGAAGTTGTTGCTCACAACTTCTTTGGATGAAAAATGTTTTAACTGATTATGGGATATCCCAAGATACCATGGTTGTTTACTGTGATAACTCTAGTGCTATTGACATATCTAAGAACCCTGTTCAACATTCTAAGACTAAGCACATAGAGATTATGTATCACTTCATTAGGGATCTTGTTGAAAGAAAGATTGTGTGTCTTGAGTATATTCCTACTGAACGTCAGAATGTCGACATTTTCACCAAACCTCTTGATAGAAGTAAGTTTGAGACACTTCGTCAAGTAATTGGTGTGATTCTGTGTCCCTAATTTGTCTTGGCCTTCTTGGTCCTTGTGCTTCATTGCTCTACCCTTTGTGACCATTGTTCTTTGGTTTTATATTTTATTTTTTTATTTTTTTTCTTCTTCTAGGATTTGCATTGCATAACATTCATGCATTTCATTCTAGGTGTTTTTTTTTTTTAATAAAAAAAAAGGAAAAATGGAAGAAAAAGGAAGCAAATTGTGTTTTGTACTATTTTTCTTTGTTTTTGAGAACAAGGTTGGTCAATTTATTTTCACATAACATGTGTTTTGTACCTTGTTTAGCTTTGATGAGCTTACTTATTGCACATTACTAGTTGAAGCTTTGTAGTGCATGTTGTGTGGGAAAGATGTTTATGGTTTTTGATTACTTTGTCTTGATCTTGAAGTCACATGTTTTTGACTGTTGGACTTGATCTTTTAGAGAAAGGCATAAATAACCATCTCACCACTGTTTACTAGCCAATCATGAACACCTTAGTGCATATCGTAAGATTTTGCACTCGAGAAAGTGTATCACATGCACAAAAAGAACATAAGGTGAAACCTCGGTTTAATTGCTTAATACTTAAAATTGGTGTGTACTATTAGGCTTGATGCCAAAATCACATAATTAAAAATGGTGTGTACATTATCCTGACTTTTTAATAAGTTTCTGAATGAATTAAAATTGGTGTGTATATTATGAGGCATAAATTCAAAAAACTTACATGATTGCAAGCTTATGGTCTAGGAGATGTGGGAGTTATATGATGTAACTCTTTAGGTGATAGTCTCTTTTAAATTCTATGTGATGGATTTTGTAGACTTTGTGATTGATTGCTATTCACATATCACCTCACATGTATCTCAAACTTTTGCTAGTTGCACACACTACACAAGTTACTCTTTACTAAACATTGTACATGTTATTGTGTGTGTTTATGGTCTGACCAACTAAGTTTTGCAAATACTTTGAATTTTGTGCAAAATTAATTTGATGCTTCAAAATTTATGGAGAATGCAAGAAATTTTAATTTTGAGAATTTTGGGCTTAAATTCTTGTTTTTGAAAATCATATCATCACATACTCATGCATTTTGTTCCTCGATTTCAATGCTTTGAGTTGTTCCTAAATGTTTTTTTTTTCAAAAACTGTGTTTTTCCTCAAATTTAGTGAGCCTCTGCCAGTTTTGATTGATCCATTCTATTTTTCGATCAATCGAAATTTTTTAAAAATGTTTTAGTGAGCCTCTGTCTGTTTCGATCGATCGAAACTGATTTTCGATCAATTGAAATTTTTTAAAAATGTTTTAACGAGTCTCTGTCTTTTTTGATCGATCGAAACTGTTTTTCGATCAAACGAAACTCGTGAATTAGGTTTTTTAAAAACTCAGATTTGACTTGTTCAAACTACTTTTTCAAAACTTTTTCAAACTTTCCTCTCTCTCTCCAACTTGGCAAAGCTCCACTGAGATTTTTTGTCGTTTTCGGCCAATCTTTTTGTGAGGTTTTTCTCTCCCTAAGCCAGTATGTCCATTGTACCCTCTCTTTTTCATTTATTTTCTGTTTTACATGCATTTTTTCATGCATTAAAGGGGTATTTTCGGACTTGGCATATTTTGGGGTTTTTATATGATTCAAACCATATTTTGTGAAATTGATCATTGGGTTTTTGTTCTAGGATGTTATAATCATGATCCTTGTGGTTTAATTTGATCAATTTTGTGGTTTTTGAGGAATTGAAAATTCTAGGGCTTGTAATTAACCCGAATTGGGGATTTTGTTCAAATTTGGCTAAATTGATGAAATTGGCTTGTTGATTTGATGTAATTGGTCATTATTTTCTGAAATCCATCTTGTATGATGATCAATTAGTCAATATCTTTCAAATTGATCAAGTGGTTTTTCAAAATTTTGGGGTTTTTGTGTTAGAAACTCTATGCTCAAGCCAATTTTGTGAATTTGAACTTATTTGAACTTAATTGCACTGCATTAGGACATGCATCATGCCATTTAAAGTGTTCATGTATCATATAGATTTTTGTTCTATATTTTTTTTGTGCTAACTTGTAGTCTACCCTTGGTATTTTTTTTGTTTTGTTCATTTGCTTTGTGTTTTGGTCCTTATCCTAGCACCATGCCTAGGAAAACTAGAGCCCATAGGACCCCTTCCACTTCCTTTGGGTCTCCCTCTAGGAGTGAGGTGTTTAGGAACGATAAAAGCAGAGAGGCCTTTGAGACTTTGAACTGTAAGGGTAAGATTTGGGCTGAGCGTGCTGTGATTTTAGATGAGATTGATCCGGCCATTAGGGCTAACTTTGAGTCTAGAGGTTGGATGCCTCTCTTAGAGATAGATCATCCACCCCAACCGCCCAGATTAGAGAGTTCTTCTCGAATCTCTCTTGCCACGTCTATGATTCCAACACCCTTTTCAGGAGTTAGATACGAGGTGTTGAGTTCACCATTACCCTTCGGGTAGTGGCTGAGGCTCTTGGGGTTCCGGTTGTTCGGGAGCTTGACTATCCCTATGATGAGTCTCCTCCCTTAGATGTTGTCATGTCATACATCATTGGGTCATCTATCCAGTGGGGTTCTGATCCTCGGATCACGTCCGCTGAGCTTACCGAGACTGCCTATCTTTTCTTTAAGATAGCGTGTCATTCGTTGTGGCCTATTTCTCATCTCCACACCATCCCTCTAGAGCGATGTATGTTTTTGTATGCGTTCGTTTCTGGTGCGTCTATCAGTTTCCCACATCTGTTCCTTCGTTCTTTGAACGAGGTTCATAGGAGTTCTGCCGTAGGGCATGCTCTTATTCATCCTATTTTCATTCATAGGATTCTGATTTTTTTGGGTCTATATGGTTTCCCTTCTGGTGAGCCTATTTATGTTGTTGCTTTTATAGGTGCCACCTTTCTTAGACAGAGGGCTGCTCACTTGAGAGTTGCTCCTTCGCGTCCTAGAGGTGTGTCATTTGGTACTGTTCCCCCTCTAGGAGTGAGGTGTTTAGGAATGATAAAAGCAGAGAGGCCTTTGAGACTTTGAACTTTGAGACTTTGAACTCTAGGAGTGAGGTGTTTGGGTCTCCCTCTAGGGGTGAGGTGTTTAGGAACGATAAAAGCAGAGAGGCCTTTGAGACTTTGAACTGTAAGCGTAAGATTTGGGCTGAGCATGCTGTGATTTTAGATGAGATTGATCCGGCCATTAGGGCTAACTTTGAGTCTAGAGGTTGGATGCCTCTCTTAGAGATAGATCATCCACCCCAACCGCCCAGATTAGAGAGTTCTTCTCGAATCTCTCTTGCCACGTCTATGATTCCAACACCCTTTTCAGGAGTTAGATACGAGGTGTTGAGTTCACCATTACCCTTCGGGTAGTGGCTGAGGCTCTTGGGGTTCCGGTTGTTCGGGAGCCTGACTATCCCTATGATGAGTCTCCTCCCTTAGATGTTGTCATGTCATACATCATTGGGTCATCTATCCAGTGGGGTTCTGATCCTCGGATCACGTCCGTTGAGCTTACCGAGACTGCCTATCTTTTCTTTAGGATAGCGTGTCATTCGTTGTGGCCTATTTCTCATCTCCACACCATCCCTCTAGAGCGATGTGTGTTTTTGTATGCGTTCATTTCTGGTACGTCTATCAGTTTCCCACATCTGTTCCTTCGTTCTTTGAACGAGGTTCATAGGAGTTCTGCCGTAGGGCATGCACTTATTCATCCTATTTTCATTCATAGGATTCTGATTTTTCTGGGTCTATATGGTTTCCCTTCTGGTGAGCCTATTCATGTTGTTGCTTTTATAGGTGCCACCTTTCTTAGATAGAGGGCTGCTCACTTGAGAGTTGCTCCTTCGCGTCCTAGAGGTGTGTCATTTGGTACTGTTCCCCCTCCTCCCTCTTCTACAGGTGCTGATGCTGCTGAGACATTTGATGCTGCTGCTGCTGATGCTGATGTTCCTCCACCGACTACTTCGGATGATTCAGACATTCGACGTACGTTGGACCATGTCTTGACCGTTCAAGCGGCTCATGGACAGATTTTGGTGGATGTGCTCGATGAGATCCGTGCTTTGCGTGCGGAGTTGGCACAGTTTAGACATTCTTCGACACCACCTCCCTTTTGATGATGGATTTTGTTTGCCCTTTGGCATTCCGTCACAAAAAGGGGAAGTACATTGTAGAGAGTTTTTTTTTTTTTTTTTTTTTTCAGGGGAGAGTATTTTGTTGGGTTGGAGCTTGTGGAGTTTAGATGTATCTAGGTGCTTAACATTGTATTTTATCTTTTTTGCCCTTGCCATATTTTTGATGTGATATTCATGTTAGGGGGAGTGTTTTTTTTTTTTTTTTATTACTTTATTTGTTTCTTGTTTTCAACTGTTTATTGATTTATATTTATGAGTTTTTCATTGGTATATGTCTTTATTGTGTGTTGTTTGAAATCAAGAATTTATTTTATTTACTTGTATTTTTTCCACACATGCGGTTATGCATTTTGTTTAGTGTTTCAGAAAATATAGAGGTTGATTCAATTGAGCTGCTGTCTACACTTGCAACTGATGGATAGTAGTTAGGATTGAATTTGTTTTATGAGCATTATTTGTGTAAAGGGCTTTTATTTTGTAAACTTTGAGCTTCTAGTTGTGTTTTGTCACGGATTGCCAAAGGGGGAGTTTGTTAGGTTCTAAAGACTTAGGTATTTATGTATTTAGAACTCTAATGTGTATTGTTGGCAAACAATGATAAAAACAATGTGTTTAGAAGTGTTTTAGTCTTGCTCAAAGTTGTATATTTTATGTAAAGTTGGAATCGAGCTAATGCAGAAAGTATTGTGCATTTTGGCCTGGCTCAATCGATCGAAGCTTATGCTCGATCGATCGAATCTCGGGCAGAATGCGTTTTTCTGTAGATTTCCAACTCAGCCCTAGTTGTTTAAAACGTTTAGGGTTTTCTAATTTGTCCTAAGTATAAAAGGCAAACTCTAGCCACGTTTTAGTGTTGCTTATATTGCTGTTTGTGTAAATCTCTTGTGAGATCTAGAGGAGCTTTCCTTTACACAAACTTAGGGTTTTCAAGGAGGAGATTTTATCAACACCTTGATGATCAACTCGATTGCTGCCATTGAAGCTTAAAGAAAACACAAGCGGGTGTGCTTGTATCTGGTGGTGAATCCAAGAAAGAAGGAGTTCGTGGATTCGGAGTTTGCACGTGTTCGTGTCAGTAAGTTCTACTGGTGGGTAGCAATAAGAAGTCGAGCGTGGGGACTTGTAAGTCTTATTGTATGAACTTCAATTCTTTCAAGATAGTGGATTCAAGTTTACCTTGAGGATAGCTAGGTCAAATCCTCTCTAGGTTTTTACCGGTTTGGTTTCCTAGGTGATCATATCTGTGTGTTATTTATCTTTCCGCTGCTTTACATGATATGATCTTTATGTTGTGATAACCTAGATTTGTCAAATTGGACTGAGTAACAATTTCGCTAATTACTTAGGTTAATTCAATTGTGTTTTAAGGGGTCTAAAAACTATCATAAACAAATGAGTACAATATTATAAACTTCTTATAAATATAAATCTTACATTGACAATTAAATGTAAACTAATAATTATCCTAATTTTTAAGTTTTAGATATGATATATTTGAAGCCATACCACTTATTCGAGGATAATGAATTTAATAAATGTTATTGGCTCTAATTTCGTAAATATAAGCAACCAACACAAGAAAATGTGTGGTATCACTACCAACATTTTTTTGATAGAATTTCAACTTATGGCATCTGCTTTTGATTATTGTACTCTTTATCATCAAATCAAGACACTAATTAGTTTTTAGTATTGTAGACGGGGATTGAACCCTAAGCCTCTTATTTAACTATCAGAGATTTTATCAATTGAGTTAGTTGGAACCCACCACTACCAACATTATTGCACCAACATACCATCAATCACTCTCATCCCGTACTATTTTTTTTTGTCTTGAATGTTTCTCTCTCTCTCTCTCTCTCTCTCTCTCATTCTTTCTTTTCTTTCTTTACATACCGCCCTTCTCTATACACTTTCATCATTCTCTCTTCCCTCCTCTTCCATTGCAATCCTATCAAAAATTTTTTTTTTTTGGCTGAATAAGACATTGCATTAATAGAAAAAGGAAAAACACAAACAACACTAAACAAACAAAACCACAAGGAAGGGATGGGACTCAACCAACTCCTCCCTCTAAAAACTCAGAAACTACCGAGAAGGGTGGAGTCCTAAACCTGTCCAAAAAATAAGCCCATTGGCTAGGGAATAAGCTACATTTGTATGCTAGAATGCTTGTTTTGTATTTAGAGAGTCCAATCCCATCATTTATTATTATTATAGTGTAAAAATATATATAATTTTTAATTCTTTAAAATAATATGACATAAAATATTTGTGATGGGCTTATTGAAAAATCAAATAGATGGCCTCATTGACCAAAAGTCAGGGGTGGAGAGGTGGGGATGGATCATTATTGGGTTGGGGTTTTGGTGTAGTGATTGACCGAAATTATATGGTTACTGTCTGGCCATTTTTGTTTTCTTTGATAATAAGAACTAATCACAAATATTTTATCCTAAAGAAAGAACCAAATCATATATGTCACCTATAATGTCAATATCACCCCATCTCTAAAGCACATTCAAGTGTTTGTATTATCAAAAAACCACCTATGTTGTAAATTTTCTTGACCAAAATGTGTTTATTATAAAGTTAATTGGATATACTAATTAATTATTTTTTAAGCAGATTAATATTAACAAGAAAAAAGTGAAATTGCCATATTCTACAAAATAAATGGCCTAGGTTCGAGTTCCGTTGCCAGCAATCCTCCTTAGTGGGTGATCTATAAGTTTAATGTAAGTTCTCTTTGAGGCCCACGGTTTGCTTTGGCCCTGGTATAGGGTAGACTCCCCTCACCTAAAATTATTTTAACAAAAAAAGAAGAAAAAGATATAATAATATATATATATATATGTGTGTGTGTGTGTGTGTGTGTGTGTGTGTGTGTGTGTGTGTGTGTGTGTGTATGTATGTATATGTAATAGAAGGGTGGTGTATGATAGAGCCAACATGATCCAAGCATAAATTAGACCATCTCCTCCTAGCCTTTAGTAGTACTAGCTAAATCAAAGACCTTATCTTAAAAGGAAGACCTACTAAATTATAGGCATCAAACAAGCTAATGAAACTAAAATGATAGATTTGAACAAAATTGAGGATGATACACTGGTATATTGATCATTACAAGTAGCAAACTTAGAATAACATGCAAGATCAATTGGTCTAATGTTATGAACTCCAAATCAAGAAAAACCTTATTAATTCCCCTATTATGCTGAAGAGTTGTAGTAATGCCAATGTTGCTATAATCGTACATCAAATGCATGGCTACTAAATTACAGGTATCAAACAAGCCAGTAAAACTAAAACAACAGATTTGAACAAAATTGAGGATGGTATACAACCCTAATCATTGCGGATGAAGAGTGCTTGGTACCCTGGTATATTGATCATGACAAGTAGCAAGCTACAAGATCAATTGGTTTAATTTTATGAACTCCAAATCAAGAAAAATCTTTTTGATTCCCCCAATTAAGCTCAAGATGTGTAGTAATGCCAATGCTGGTATAATCATAACCATGATGGTTGAGCTTCCAAACTCTATGACTTCTTCCTCATACCTCTTCAACACATCCTCTGTAACCACCTTAGTTGTGATAGGAAATGTTGTTTCTGATAGGCCTAGTTGCTTGCTAATGGTGTCAATGAACCTGAAAAAGTACTGTAAGAGACCGCACCCCTGACCTGTTTTTTGGTGTTGGGCCAAATGCACGTGAATGGGTGGAGTCGTGTTATTGTCTCTTAAAATGGAGGTTCGACTGATTATATTTTCCCCTTTTGATTAAGGGCTTTACAATGGAATCACCACTTATTTAATTATTGGAATAAATAAGAAAACCAAAATTTAAAAATTCCTCATTTTATTGATTTGAGAAGAAATGTACATTGATCATACGGCATTACATGGCTTTGGTTTTAGATATAATCTAAGATAAAGTATATGGCTTTATTTCCTAGTTACAATCTAGAGATCGAAAATTACATGGATAAGCATTGATCTATTAACCCTTGATCTAAACTCGGAAGCTATGTTACAAGATGGGAAGGTGTTAGGCACCTACCTTACCTAGTGAAACCAGTCTTCTAGACTATGGTGGCTAACATTCATATTATATCATCCAAATCACTCAATTGCATGTTGAATTTTAATGTGTGTGCATGTGATAAACCCTAAATCAATTTATTAATCATTGCATTTGAAAAAAAAAAATTAAATTCTAGTGAATGTGTGTGGATGGTGATATCCTAGATTCAAGGATTTGAGAGAATTATGAAATAAACATGTTTTTCATATTTTTGATGTGGATTAAAGATCAAAGCTAGTGTTATGCATGAACATGCGATGAACAACCAAGAACATGTAAAAAACACATATGAACATTTAAGAACATTCAAACATATTCAAGGAATTTAAATAAACACTAGCATGCTATTATCTTAAATTAACATTATAGCAACATGAAAAATGAGTTAGGGATAAAGATTATACGTGCATGCAAGGTCCACACGGTGGAGGAGGAGACTTTTGGTGGAATTCCTAAGGGTGGAGTAGAAAAGAAGAACTAGGAGGAGAGAGTCTCACTCGATACCTTGAGTCTCAGGAAGACCCAAGATATGACAAGACTATTCAACTTCACTAGAACTCAAGAGAGAAGAAGAGAGGGGTTTTTTCGTGAAAGCATCCAGTTCCAATATATAGAGGGCCTCAACAACCGTCCAAACCATGGAATTCCAACTTCAACACCAAGCATTTGAATCTAACTCGATTAGAAAATTTAATTGATAGGCCAAAAACGAATTAACCCCTTGTGATAAATTAACCAATTAATTTAGCCAAGTGAATTAATTAAGTTAATTAACATGCAAACGCGTGGTAGCACAAACAAATCATCAATAAACTAAGTATGCAGCGGAAAATAAATTTGACACGGTGATTTGTTTACGAATGGGGAAAACCTACACGGCAAAAACTCCACTGGGTGATTTTCAGGTCACCACTCCCGAAATTCCACTATTATCACAACAAGCGGTTAGAAGTAAAGGAATCCCAGTACCTTATACCAACCTACAGTTGAACCCTTACCCCAATACCCAATTGGACTTATTCTGTAGTAGCAATTTATTCTTTTGATGCAAGGCTCCCAAATACGTGATTAACCAATTGTACAGATCCCAGTACGCGACTTCAATCACCAACTAGAGAAGTTTGTTAGCTGCAAAATTTTTCAGTTCATCCTAACAATGAAGATCAAGAAGATGCTTGGTCACAAAACCCTACGGTGCACATACATAGCAACTTCTTCAAGAACGATGAACTAGGATAGATTTTGTCTCTGGTCATAATTTGCTTGAACAAACTTTGCTCAACACTTGTGCAATTTGTGAACTCTTTAACGGCTCTTAAAATAATCCTTTTATATGTCTAGGGTTAGGAGAAAAGAAGTCCCAAAGACACATTCACGGATTCCAAGAAAACAAATCAAAAAATCTGTTTTTCTTAAACCTCGACAGATAGGAGGTGTCGAGCAGCTGTCGAGCACATGGGTTGAACAGCTTCTTAAACTTCGACACATGCTAGCTGTCGAGCTTTAATGAACTTGCACTTCTCAGCTTGTTTCTTGGACAGACTTGATGACTTCAACACTTGATCTGGAAAGACAGGTTCTTGAAGTATTAAAAACACCTAGATCTACCCAAATACAAGTAAAGTGCGTTTTGTCAAAGGATTAGCCAATTACATAACATAGTGACATATATTCATAACAAGTGAATCACATATGTCCTAACATTAATTGATATGGTACCAAATTTTACTAATAAAGAAATCAAATAAACTCATATGTTACCAAAATAATTCTTTGATTCTATAAATCTTTACTCACCTCAGAGCTTACTCTCAAAAAAGCATCATATAATTCATTCCACTAACAATCTTAAAATTCTGTGGAAACTGCACAAAAGCAACCTCATGGCCCTTCTCTTAATCCATGAAAAAGCATAATGCATCTCGTACAAAATGTGAATTGTTTGAGTACATATTACAGTCCACATTAAGAATGATCGGCGCATTGCTAATCTCTAATGACACTCTTATCTGCACAATGAAACATTAGAGGAAAAATAAATCAATGATACCTTAAAGTTTACCCCAATTTAAGTTGATGACTGTATATTCAAGAGAAAGATAACACACTCTCTAGATTCGTACCAAACTTGGGAATACTTTCACAGAAAAAATAAAATAAAATAAAGATTGCAGAATTGAAAACATTGTCAGTATTACAGCTATATTAGCCAACCCATTGCGCTATTATTATTATCATTATGCTTGTTGTGACTACTGCAATTGGTGTGACATACCTGAAGAATTGTGGCATGGTCTCGTTGAGAAGAATATGAATCCCATTGAGAAAAACCTTTGTGTTTTGAGTGTGCTTCTTCTGGGATTCGAGCTAGCTTGGTTTCATTTTCTATTCGACTTTCCATTTCTTCATATAATTTCTACAACATGAACATATGATAGAGCTGTGACTACTGCAATTACCAATGTGGCAACAAATGAATTGTTTTTAAAGTAAAATCTTGATAGGTAAAATCCTTTATAATTGATTTGAACGGAAGTATTTAAAAAGAAAGATTCGGATTTCAGAAATACTTTAAATGGTTTAAATAAAGTATGAAAAGTACTCCTTCGTCCTATATTGTTAGGCCTGTTTAGAAAATCTAAATTTTTATGGGAACATTATTTAACACATTTTCTTTTATATAAAAAGGTACAAGTTTTCAAAACCACCCTCTTTAATTTAAACCTTTACACTTTTAGTGAAAGAGGGGTATTGACTTTTTTAAATAAAGTAAAGGACATGTTAGAAACATTACTTATTTACTATTTAAGGAGGATTTTACTTTGGAACATTCCAAAATAGAATAGATGACTAACAATTTGGGACAAAGGGAATATGTATATTCTTATGATGAAATGATATTCAGGAATGGATTTAAATTTCAAATTATTATAAAAAGAGGATATAAAATCATTAGGCTTCATATATTATTTCAACTTCATATCACAAGTATTAGAGCAAAATCATCAAAACACAAACTCATTATATTTTGTTAAAATTCATATACAGGAATTTATGATAAAAATTGTTTTTTTTATAATTCCTTGATTTTAAATCCTCACATCCAAATACCATCTTCCTAAAAAAAATAATAAATAATATATAACCATCTATTTCAAGAGATGTGAGATAAGTCCATGCTTTAGAGCGCTTTGTACTGAAAAGGCTTTTAGAGCATCTCCAACAGATTAGGTAAATTTTTGTACTATTTGAAGAATGAATAATGACTTTTATCTTTTAGTTACCTACTTTTTCAAATACACTTTCCAACAGATTCTCTATCACATTTAAATATTATTTCTTCATTCATTATTTATTCTTTTTTTTAACAACTACACATCTTCTAACATTTTTTTTTATTCAATACCTGATTATTCTAATAAAAAAAAACATTTGAAGAATGAGCAATAGCCCATCAAACTTGATGAGCTACTGTTCATGAGCCAAAAATAATTCCGAGTATAGAGAGTCCATTGGAGACCTATTTTGTGGGTTTACTCTCTCTAGTAAAGAAGATTTTGTGTTTAGCTCTCTTGTTGGAGATGCTTTAAAGAGCTTAATTTAGGGTCTCAAAGAGTTCTAGCAGAAATTTAACTCAGTAGGAAAATTTTGACAAGAGCTTTTAGAGGGCTGTTAAAGAGCTTTGAGATCAGTTTTGACAAAATGGTTTTTATTTTATTTTATTTTATTTAAATTATTACCCAATATTCAGTTTAGCCTTTTCATGAATACTATGAAGTGCCAGAAAATAAAATAATAATCCAAGTATGAAAATAAGTATTTATAATATAAAATTGAAACACTTTTGTAATGCTCTCTTTTTTTTTTGGGGGGGGGGGGGGGGGGGGGCTTTTCTCACATTTAAAAGATCTAAATCCATTTGGTCACCAATATAATGTAAAAACTTTAAAGCACTTTATAATTATAGTTTGTTAAACACTAATTACTTTTTAATAAAGAATTCTTATTGCACAAACTCTACTAAAATTTTACTGTTCAAACTTAACACTGTACTACAACAATTCCAAACCACGCTTAATCAACTTCATCGCTATACCGTATGAATGACTCTATTTCTATTATAATAAAAATACTTGTTATTTTTATTTATTTATAAATCCTTAGTTTTGTTGAGTATAGTAGCAAACAACATCCTTCTTCCAAGTATCCCAAACAACATTAGGGAAGGAAGAGTTATTACAACATAAATTACAATTGACCGAAGTATTATAATAAGAACAGTTGCCATTATAATAATACAAGTCAACTCTTTGCACAATCAGCCTGTTCACAATGTGTAATGGATGACTTCATATATTGCTACTATAATAAAATAGTTGCCATTATAATGTGAGAAGCAAAACAATAGTTACCATTTTAATATTGTTTTGGTAGACAACAATATTATAATGGTAACTATTGTTGTTTTCTACCAAAATTCAACGCCTTGAATGTGTCACAACTCACAACTCTTTGAATGTGTCTAGTGTCTCACCGTTCTTCATTTTAGAATAAAAATATTAATTCTTTTTCACTAAAGGAATTTAATTTTACCTTGATAAGCACCGACTCTTTGGACTGATTAGCATCAAGTGGGTCATCACTTGAGTTGAAATATGCTGCTGGTGACCTTGGCTCCACCTTGAATTTCTTGCAAAATGGTAGCCAATGCTTAGCAAAGTGAGAGGCCTCTCTGAGAGCATAGTAGGTAAGATCTGACCCACCATCATCTGAAAGATACACGCTTAGCTTATCTGGTGGATAGTCATATGCCATTACTGATAGAACGGTATTGATCACCATCACCGGTGGCTCAATGACAGGGTCCGCTGTGCACACAAATATGTCCACCTTGGGCAAGTCCTTTTCATGCCTGTTATGTAAATTATCATAACAATAATATTTTTGAGATCAATAAATTTAGTGACACAAAATTTTAACATTTATTTTTCAATGTGATATTTGCAGTGAGATCATGTGAAAATTAGCATCACTCAAAACTTGATATATCAACAATTTGTGAAATAAATAAATAAATATAAGTTATTGGAAATAATTTGATATCTGTATATATTAAGAGGATTCAGAAAGTTAGTTATTGTTTTTTTTCCTGTAAAAAATACCCCTAAATTAATTAACCAACAACTTAAAAATTGGGTTAAAATAGTAAATTGGCAAAAGAAAGTTAGTTATTGTTTTTTCTACTGTCAAAAATACCCCCACCTAAAACTTAAAAATTGGGTTAAAATAGTAAATTGACTAAAATAATAAATTCCTATTTCTATGTTGAAATGACTTCCTGCTTCTAATAAACTCCTACTTTTACGTTGATTTAAATTCTTACTTCTACTCACTAACTCCCTACAAAATAGAATTACTTTTTTGTTAGTTTTAAAACTCCTCCAATCTACAAAACTCACCCCACTTATTTATATATATATATATATATATATATATATATTTTGTAATTGGGAAAAGTAGAAATCCTAAATTATAATAAATGTAAATTATTAATCTTTATCCAAAAAATAGAAAAGCCTCTGAGCACGCGCGTGAGCGCGTGCTTAGAGGCTAGTTATAAAGATGCCAACTTAAAAGGTTTACAGCATCTTTTATTTCCAGCTTTTGGTTAAGAAAGTTTCAATCTTTTAGGTCCTCTTTAAATTTTTTTCTTTCAGCATAAATTTCACTTTTTTTTCTAGTTAACTTTTACTAAATTTAGATATGAAATCACTAAGTATAATAGTTGGATGGTACTCCTGTTGGGTGATTCACTGAAGATGTAGTCCACTTAGCTTTTGCTGTAAAAATATAAAAATACAAATAATGGATTTCAGGGATAGATGATTGGCACTTTTAATGGTTACAAAGTTTTTAACTTCTCACCTGTTTTTTGGGTAGTTCTCACTATAAATATAGCACTACCAATAGAAGATCTTATATATATATATATATATATATATATAGCACTACCATTAAACTGTTTCTCCACTCCAAAAAAAAAAACTGTTTCTATTAATAGTTCATTAGTTCTCACTTGTCACGGTAAAGGAGTGACGGCAAATACAGATATAGAGGTGGACATGGAATTCTAAACCTGTTTTGCTTCCTTATAGGCCTATCCACTGGTTAGACCGGAGTGGTTGATCGGCTCGGGCAGGTTGGAGTTTCCATGGATGTCAGGCGGATCGGCCGGGGTTGATTATTTGGAAAACGGCAAGAATCCAGATAAGAAAAGATGAAAAACGGTAGAAATCCAGCCATATCTCACCAAATCTAGTGAGATCTTGGCTAGATCTAGTGAAATCTCGCCGGATCTAGCCTAAATCTTCCCGAAAAAATCCCAAAATATGCCAGATATACACCTCACCGGAAAAATAGATGGGTTAGTTGGATTGGGTTTCTCGGATTTGAGAGGAGGAGATACGATATCTGACCTGTTGATCTCGGATTTTGGAGAATGAAATCCATCGCCGACCGCCGGAGCAATCAGTTCAGTCGATGGCGAGTCAGGTTCGGTTGGCGGCAGTGGGTGGGTCGGTTCCAGTGGGTCCTTGGACAGCCCTACTTCCTTATAAATGTATAACTTTTTCAATAAAGGACCCCTCAGTTATTTACCTTTAATTGCTATTAAAGAAAAGTAATTGCTTGATCATAACCTTATTATTAAAGAAAGTACAACGAAAATGCTTACTGCTTGTACACCTTATACTAAAGTATATTTAATTTCCAGTAACTCTACTCTACTCCCCCTCCCTTCTCCTCAATCCAAACAGGCCATTAAAGTAAGCAAGAATTTCACGAAATGCATAGGGACATGTGAAATAAGTTCATCCTCAACTAACAAATACATAAAATGAACTTTTTAAGTACAAATATAAATTTATATCACATGCATATTCATTGGTGAGATGGAGAGAGAGGAGAGGGACAAACAAACCTCTGAGAGAGCCTATCCTTGAAGGTGCACCTATAGACTGGGTTCCACCGGTGGGCTTGAGTAAGCTGTTGGAGTATGTGTGTTTCAAACACTTAAGGTGTGTTTATGTCCCACATTGGTTAGGAATAAATCTTGTTATGAGTTTATAAGACTTTGCACATCTTAGGTGGTAAGTTGGATCACAATGGGCTAGGTGTTGGCTTGGGCTTGGGTTTGGGTTTATTACATCATTCTTGGGCCTCACATTTTTCTTACTTTCTTTTAGCCCAAACTTGACTTGATTTTGTTGTGTCCGTTGGTGAGTTTCTGAGCAGCCCGTTGGGCATCAAATCTGCACAGTAGCCGTTGGAGGACTTGTCCTTTAGTCAGTCCACTTATCTTCCTTTAGTTAGCATATAAACCCTACAACACACACTATTCATTCATTTATTTTTCTTCTCTTCTCCAGCCGCACATCCCTCTGTCTTTGCTCTGTTTTGCTGCAAAAGTTTCAGCTTCAGTTTTTTTTTTTTTTTTTTTTTTTTTTTTTTTTTTTTAAGGAAAGGAAAGGCAAGAGTAAGGTTGTTCTAGTTCTTCTTGCTTGAGTGTGTGATCAACTTGAAGAAATTACTATAGTCTAATCTTGGGGGGTTGTTCGGTCAAGAGAGCCACTCACACCAAGTTCTGCTCCGAGTGGCACAAATCAACCTTTAAAGACAACGCATTTTGCGTGATTCTATAGTTTGTGAGATCTTTCTAACTCTATCTATTTATTTTTGTCATTGCTAATTTTTTAGGGTTTGTATTATTGAATCAAAACTTGTTTATTTAGTCATATTTTCCAACATAAGCAACCAGCAAAGACCGAACCAGAGCTCAGCACCAAGCAAACCAATCCAACCCCATCTCCCATCTTCACCTTTTCTTGGTATATGACTCACTCTATGAATCCAAATCAAGCATATGCCCACAAACACACAGACCACAAGGAGCCTGTATAGGACTCTACCCTTAGCTCTCCTTGTCTCAAACAATGGAAGATACTCATCACTTCCCATCTCTGCCCCCCTGTCTCTCTTCAGTTACTATTGTCTATGGTATTTAAAAAGGTTCAATGCAAGGAAATTTATCATTAACATATTATGCCTGTTACTTGTTCAACAATTAATGATGTCTACAGCAATAATATAATACTAACCATATATGGCAGCCCCATGCAAAGTATATTGGGCTCCAATGTGAACAGTGAATTTTCTAAATTGTGGATATTTTTTAGCCAGGGGAAACAGGGATCTAGTCCAAACATTTAGGTGAGAATTCCTTGCCAATTGATTGCAGGGATGGTACCACTTGAGGAGGAAGTAGGGTCATGGCCCCCCTCAAATCTAATTTTCTATAATATTTGGGAGTTTATGTTCAAAAATTTTATACCTACCCTCCAAAAATTGAAATCCGCCCCCATCCAAATTTGAAAGTTGGCTTTAGAACCCAAAACACAATGGCTACTTGGCCCATTTCTGCGGTCGGTGGTCTCATCCCAAAAAAAAAATTGTTAAATTTATTTTACTAACAAAACAAATCTTATACTTGAGTGTTTAACTATTCCAATATCAAATGTTTGACTTTTTTATATTCAAATGATTGTGTCTGTGGCTAAGACAGCCATGTGTTTGGCTTTTTATTTTTTATAATGCATATGACTTTTGATTCTCAGTTATAAGAATTAAATAGTCGGTTTTGTGAGTGCGATTAGGATCTAGAGTTCTTAGTTTAACTTCATCTAGTAATGATCATAAAAACAATATCCTACCAACTTGTTTGTAGAGTGGTTGTACTTATACTTACTCTTCCGATTTCTACTGCAACTACAACATGAGTACTTTCAACCATGGATATTGTCAAAACTAGGCCTTGCAACAAGTGGAAGAAATTTTCTAACGGAATCTTTGATTTTGCAAATTAATGAGAAAATTGCTAGGAAGTTCAATATAAAATCAATCATATATGATTACAGGAAAACCTTGAGTTTAGTTTTGATAGATCATATACGATTGAGTTGAAATATATTAATAAATAGTTAGTTAGTGTCTTCTCTTTTCTTTAAAGAAAAAGTTACTGAAATAGAGCAACAAGAGAATAAATGTTTGAGATGACGAAGAAGAAGTTGAACAAGAAGAAGATGTCAATGATCAAATGATTTTAGAAGATGATGATAAGATTGACTTGGACTATGGAGATGAGGTTAATTAGACAAATTGATGAATATGATTATGATGAGAAAGAAAACATTATTTTAGCTTATATATCATGTATCATCACTTTTGAGATTGACCAATTTGAATGTATAAGTTATAAATATATTTTAATTTGCTTTATTTAGTTAACTTTGTTAAATATTATTGCATAAGTGATGATGAAATTAATCATTAGTAGAATATATGTTCCAAATTTATAATAAATATTCCTTTAATATTTGTATATCATTAATTTTTCTATAAATTTTATCAAGTGTTTGTCTACGTTATGATACACTATACAAATTACAATACAATAAACAATTTATTTACAATATGATTCATGTTTTGGCAACTATAAATATAGCTAAGGAATTATAGTTAAGTTTTTCCCTATCCATCATACGCCCGATTTGTACAAATAATATTTTGAAGTAAGTAAGTGTTAATGAGGGGCAAAAAAACTGAAGAACTTAACAAAACCAACAAATTTGAGCAAGGAAACATAGAATATTACCACAAGATTAGCACCATCATACACCCGATTTGTACTTATAATATTTTGAAGTAATTAAGTGTAAACGAGGGGCAAAAAAACTGAAGAACTTAACAAAACCAACAAATTTAAGCAGAGAAACATGGAAGATTACCACAAGATCAACATCATCTTGAGTACAACGCCAAGCTCCATTGACCTTAATTACAACGAAAGAAAGATGCTCCGTATCTACTTCATATTGAACATTGTGAGAGAAGAACTTTTCTCTATCAATCATAAACCTAATGACAAACACATTTTGCAGGCTTGACAAGAGTGCCAAGTGCCAACAACACAAACACAACAAATTCCGGTAACCCAATCGTCATCTGTAGATTACAAAGTGAGATTTCCAAGTCATAACAAAGGATAACACTATAGCAAAGGGGGAAGGGTGTGGAATAAGACACGAAAAACTTAACAATTCAAAGAATTTGTGAAATAAAAAAGAATAAAGGCTCATGACACATAAAATTTAATCAACGAAAATCTAGTACCCAATGCATAATATAAGTAGTAAATGTTAACTTTAACTCTTTAAGCAAACTTAAGGTGCATCATATAATTTTCTCCAAAATTCACAAACAACCATTTTTTTTTTTTGGTTGGTAAGTAATAGAAATTTTATTGATAAAAAAGTACTTCATGTTCACGATGATGAACATAAAGTAGTTGAAAAAATTACAAGAAAATCAAATAGAAATTCCACAAACAACCATCTATTACCTTGATAGTCAATTGAATATAAGAGCTTAAGCAGAATAACCCACAATTAACAATGAGAAATTATATAATCACAAAATGAACAAAAGAAACAATTTTTTCATAATAAAACTAAAAACACAAGAATTAGCTCTCATTTCATGCACAATTAGGTGGCTGAGAACATAAAGGAAAATAAGAAGAATCACGAGAAAACTTTAAACTTCAATCCCCCCAAAAAATTCTATATTTTAGAATTCAAAAAACCCAATAAGACATCAGATTCAAAAAAAAAAAAAAGTTAAAAAGTAGAAATTTTTACCTTTGAATATGAACAATCTGATAAAACTCAGAAAGGGAAAGGTACAAAAATTCAAAATTTGAACAATCTGATAAGCGCTCTGGTTGAGAGCGTTCAAAGGAGAAAATACAAGGTGTATTGGATGCATGAATCCTCTCATTCACATGAGGGTGAGTCCCACACTTGTGGGGACCACCCTCACGTGAGTAGGAGGATGCATGCATCCAAAACACCTAATACTACCTCGTTTTAAAGGGGACAAGAGCTTGAGCTTAGGTTTGTGGGATTTTTTGCACTTTGGCCTATGTTTGCCTTTTGGGCTACATAACAAAAATCCTAGGTTTGTGTTTCAAACCTAAAAAATTTCGAACAGGAACTGTTTGAGTTTAGTTCGATGTCTAACGGTTTAAAAAAGCTATGATTGTCTGAACTTGTGGTGCATGGAATGGCCTTGTGGCCCACATGATTGTCTATGTGTTGGACGGTTTTGATTGGCTGTTTTGATTATACCATTACCACTGAATAGCCTTTTTTTTTTTTTTTTTTTGAGAATCCCACTCAATAGCATTTGAGTTTACAAGACTCCAGGAATATTTAATAGATTATTTACTAATTATTATGATAATAATATCAATGTTGCTGAGGTTTAAGGTAAGGGTAATGGCATCATTTCTAGTATTTTATATGTGAAATTAGGCTTTACCACTATAAATTATACTCATGATTATATTTGTATCCTAAATTTTTTGAATGTACATTTTGTAACTTAAACTATAACCCTTATTACACTTTGTACCTCAATGTTAAGTTTGCTGTTAACTTAGATGGAAAAACATGGTTTCATATGAAAATGGTTAATTGCCCTTCTTATTAATCTCTTAAAAAACAAAAAAAAAACAAAGGAGAAATTACACTTTACCATCCTAAACTATACTCTTGATTACATTTTTCATCTTAAACTTTAGATTTCTGTCCAAATTAACAATGAACTTGATGTTAGAGTGCTAAGTGTAATAATGGTTATAGCTTACGGTGTAAAATGTGCATTCGAAAAGTTGAGAGTGTAAAATGTAATTTGGAGTATAGTATAGGGTGGTAAAGTATAATTTCCCCTATTTTATATTTGTGATTCAAACCCATCTCTCCCTCTTCACTATATATGTGTAATTATTCAATGCTCTTGGTTCACAACAAATATGTACTCCCCTCTCTAACATATAATAAGCTCCATTATGAATTTAATAAGTAGGATCCATTGTTACATAGGAGAAAGGAGTACACATTTATTGTATTCCTAGAGCACTAAATAATTACTCTCTCTCTCTCTCTCTCTCTCTCTGTGAGAGGTAATGAGTAATAGTGACAATTATACTATTACCACAAGACTATCACTTGAACTTCAAGTCTTCTGATTCATTAGAATTCAAGTGATAGTGTAGTGATAACAGTGACAATATTTATAATTTGGTATTCACCTTGTTTGTTAATGGATAGTCAACTATAGTCTTTCAGGTTCAGTTTATCCTACTGACATCTTCACCAATGGTTTACCAATTTATTCGCTGCTTTATACTCTAAATCGATGTCTCCTTCGCCAATCAATTTGTAGGGAGTAATGACTCTTAAAAGAAAAAGGGTTTGTAGGGGTAATAACAGAATATGTTCATGCATAAATCAAGGGGTGGTGTTATGCAACATTGATATGCAAAAATTGTACCTCTATAAATATCAGGTTTGACTTGTACATATTTTTGAATTATTCTCCACGTGTAAAACCAAAACCATACATGTAAATTTACATCAAATCATCAATATATAAATGTGTGCTCTGTTCTAATCAGAACACGACACACTTACAGCCAAATAGCTCTTATTTCACATATGAAACTGAGAAGATTAGTACAACAATGTAAAACTGATACAAGCCAACAGAGCTAATACAATTGATTTGGCTGCTAAGGAGCTTGGCAGCTTACCCTTGTCCTTCCTGAGGAAAAGGGCTTGGTACATAGGAAAGTTGATGAGAACCAAAATCCCACAAAGAACAAATTGCAAACTCATTGTCTCGTAAACTCTTATGATTCCATTACCCATCAATGCTTCTTTCAACACCCCAACAAAGCATACTAAATTTATCATTGCAAGTGTTGATAATATTGTGAACATTGGAGTGGAAGTTCCAAACTCCATTATTTCTCTCTCATATCTTTGGGACACATCTTGGTCAGCTATCTTGGTTGAGATTACAAATCCTGATTCAGCAAAGCCTAGTAACTTTAAAATGGTGTCCATAAAGCCAAAGAAATAGGAACTTGTTCTCTTGTAAAGCCACATTCTTTGGTTATTCCACCAACCTAGGATTGTACCCCCACACCACAGAAACTCGGCTAAGGCACAAATGTTTTTAGCAGATATCACATATGCAAATGGTATGAACCATGGGCTTGAGATCTGAATTGACAACACAAAACTTTATCACATACATTTAAAAAATAAAAATAAGAACTATAAATAATCTTCTAATAAACCAAAATTTGAAATTTTATTCATCTAAAAAAATAAATATGCAATTTCTATACATTGAGTTTGACCTGGATGATATGTAGCCTAATCCTCAATATTCCACTACACCCTTATCATATTTACCTTTTATTTAACTAGACTTTTATCAAGTGGTTTCTCAAATAAAAAAAAAAAAAAGAAAGAAAAAGAAAAAGACTTTTGATCAAGGGTGTTACACGTAATAAATTAATTTGTATGTTATATAAAAAAGAAAAAGAAAAAAGAGGCTAAATTTCAATTTAGCTCCTCTAAGTTGACCTATTTTAAATTCTCTCTCTCTCTCTCTCTCCTTTTTATTCAATTTCACCGTTAAGTCCACCAAAATAACCTCATTTTGGAAAGTGAAAAAAATACTAAAACTAATAACTAGATTATGTAGGACTAGACACAATAACTAAATTAAAAAACAAATATGAGTTAATGATTGAAATGAAAATTAAAAATGAGTCAAAGTTTATAATTTATAATTTATCCAAAAAAGCATAAAAAAAATTGTAAAGGTTTACAGTTTACTTTGTCATTTATATCTAAAGCTAACAACTTATAATTTGTTGTGGATATATCCACAACAAATTATAAGTTGTTAGCTGTTATTGGTTCAAATTTGAACTTATCACTGAGATTGCTTTTTTGCCCCAACAATAACAGCCAGAATCAGTAATAACTTACCACTTAAAATTTGTTGTGAAAATATTATGAACATTTCATTTCTCTTCGTTTATGATTCTTATGTTCACTTGTAAATTATTATTTCCAATATTTATACATTTTTTTTTTCAGATAGCACTATTAAGATTAGGGGAAAAGTTGAATTTGTTGCCCACAGTTTCCCCCCTATAATGTAAAGCAAATAAAATAAGTCAAAACATTGTAACAAATAAGAAGCAAAGAATCACACCTGTGGAAACAAGGAAATTCCTTTGAGGAGATAAAGTGAAGGGATGACAGTGTAATATAGTGTTGCCAAGCAATTAGGAGCCCAAAGACAATAGACGCAATATCCCATTTGAAGGGCCAAGCTAATCTTTCCATGTGCATACCATGCAGGACTGTACCTAGAAAACAAAATCTGGAGATCGCCTTCAGACCATCTCTTATGCTGCAAAAGTGCATCAGGGAGTGTAGTTGCGGCTATTCCTAAGAAAGCCGTTCTTGATGGATTAAAGTAGACTGATTTCCACCCCCGACATTGGATTGATAACCCGGTTATCACATCTTCTACTGGACATCCATATAGCAAGCCCATCTGCAATCAAACATCAATATATGTAAATTAAGAATGTGTTTGTGTTTGTTGTGTGTGTGTGTATGTTTGACAGTGAGAGAGAGAGAGTGACCTCTTTTCCCCATTGAGTGTTTTGGTCATAGGTAGAGCTTGCAAGACCCTTAAAATTTTTTTCTAATTCATGAACACTGTCTTTTCTCCTTATGTCATTCAAACTACTCCAGTCAGTCTTATATTCCTTACTGAACTTCCTCCCACATAGAGTGTCTCTTCTGTGAAAGCATCCAGTTCCAATATACAAAGGGCCTCCACAACCATCTAAACCATGGAATTCCACCTTTATCATCAAGCATTAGAATTTAGCCAGATTAGCAATTTAATAAATATGATCTAAAAATTCTTTGATTCGACAAGTATTTACCCACCTCAGTTATGACTCTCATTGTAGCGTCATATATTTCATTCCTAGTAACATTCTTAAAATTCTGGGGAAACTGCACAAAAGCAATCTCATGGCCCTTCTCTTCATCCATGAAAAAGCATAATGCATCTCGTACAGAATGTGAATTGTTTGAGTACATATCACAGTCCACATTAAGAATGATTGGTCCATTGCTAATCTCTGATGACACTCTTATCTGCACAGTGAAACATTAGAGGATAAATAAATCAGTGATACTTGAAAGTTCACCACAATTTAGGTTGATGACTGTATATTCAAGAGAGAGATAATATGCCTTCAAGTTTAGTGCCAAACTTGGGAGTACTTTCACTGAAAGAAAATATTAAAGATTACAGAATTGAAAACATTGTCAGTATTACTGTTATATTTGCCTGCCCATTGTGCTATCATTATTATCATTATGCTTGTTTTAGTAGTCTTATTAATAGTCATAGGATTAGCAGTACTATTCCTAGTAGGTCTAGAATTCTGTGCCTATGTTGTAACTAAATTGTGTGGTTATGTAACTAACTTATTTCACTGAGAAAATAACTATACTTTCATACAATGCGTGTCATTTGTCTGCAAGAATGCACATTACCAATGCATTCATTGCTCCAGCTTTGAAGTTGTGGTGATGTTGGGGTCTCTTCTCGCGAGCCAAATAAACCAGAGTTGGCAACACAAACCCATCTTTATCTTTGGCATTGGGGTCTCTCCCATCAATTAATATCTGAAAAAAAAAGGCTCAAAATTTTAACAGTACTTAAAGCAAAATTGATTTGCTTGAAAGTGCTTATAATTCATAGGTGTATAGTGTACTTGATTTTCATGCTCTATGAAAAAAGATAGAATTTTGGTTTGGCAAAGCTAGAATACTACATGTGTTCAAATTTTATATGCTGACCAAAGAAAAATAATATTACACATTGATCTTTAGAATTAATGAGATAGTAATAACATACTTGAAGAATTGTGTCATGGTCTCGTTGAGAAGAATATGAATCCCATTGAGAAAATCCTTTGTGTTTTGAGCGTAATTCTTCTGGGATTTCAGCTAGCTTGGCTGCATTTTCGATTCGATTCTCCATTTCGTCATATAATTTCTACAACATGAACATGGATATAGCAGTGACTATTAATTTCAATTAACAATGTGTCAACAGTTGAAAGACAAGTAAAATCTTGATGGGTAAAATTCTTTATAATTGAATTGAAAGGAAGTAATTAAAAAGATAGATTTAAATTTCAGAAATAGTTTAAATGGTTTAAATAAAGTATGAAACGTGTGTGTGTATATATATATATTTAGATAGTTTCAACCTATGACGCCCATTTTTAATGATAGCTCTCTATTATCAAACCAAGATATCGATTGGTTTTTAGTGTAGATAGGAATTGAATCCCAGATCTCTTATATATATATATATATATATATTTTACTAATGACATGATATTCATGAATATATTTAAATTGTTAATATGAGGATTCTTTTTAGTTTTTATTTTTGAGAAACCATTTATATGGTGATTCAATATCATTAGAGAAAAGTTTTCAAAATTCAAATTCACTTTATTTTTTAAAAATCCATATTAACTATAGAAATTTATACTAATATTTCTTCTTTAAATTCCTTGATTTTAAATCCTCACATCCAAATATTATCTCCTAAACAAATGAATAATTATAAATAATAAATCATTTTCTATTTCAAGAGATGTAAAATAAATATAGGCCATTGACTATTTCACGCTCCTTATTGTATATTGTCCGTACATATCACCCAATTACGTTTTAATAAAATATGGACATCTAAAAAATGGTAGACATTGCTCGTGAAATTATGAACTCTCAACAAGGAATTAGTCTTTTGCCACATAAAGTGGCACAACAAATGCCACAACTCGCCCATGTGGCGAGTTGTGGTTGATGGAGGGGTGTTCCCACATGGACCCACCATCATCCTTCCACCAACCACAACTTGCCACATGGGCGAGTTGTGGCATTTGTTGTGCCACTTTATGTGGCACAAGACTAATTCCTCAACAAGAGTAAGAAAACAATTAGAGATAAATATATGCTTTAGAGTGTGTTGGCTGTGTTAAAACTTAAAAGTCTCCTAAAGAGCTCTAGGGCCCAAAAAAGTTCTAGTAGGAATTTGAACTGTTTGATACCGAACACCTCTCTACACCTAGACCTTTGATTGATCTAATTGGATTCAGGAATAAAAATAAGTACTTATAAAATAATAAGTCAAAAACACACTTTTATAATATTATCTATTGTTATTTATTACATTTAAAAGCTTTTTTTAAAAGCTTTAAATCAATTTGGTTACCATATATTTAAAAAGCATTAAAACATCTAATTATAGTTTTGTCGAACACTAACAACTTTTTAATAAAAACTTTCTTTTACTAAAATTTTTATTAAAATTTAAACTTCAAAATTTTATTTTAGGGATTTACAGTTCAAGTGTTTTTATTTAAAATATACAATTTAAGCTTAAAACTATAGGCCTGTTTGTTAATAAATTTCTAGTAATGTTGTTTATATTTTTAGGAAATACGTGTTGGTGAAATATGTGTAAGTGAAAAAGTGTGTAAAAATACGTGTAATGTTGTTTAAACACTAAAAACTATTGTTTAAACAACAATAACAAACACGCTTAATGAGTTTCATCGCAATGCCTCATGGATGACTCCATTGCTATGATAGTAATAATACTTACCATTATAATAATATTTTAATAGCAAGCATATATAGTTGTCAACACAATCATTATCCTAAAAAAGAAGAAAGAAAAAAGAAAAAAAAAGTGTGAGTCAAATCTTTGCCCTTGATCAACTTGTTCACAATGCATCATGGATGACTCCATTGCTATTATAATATAAATAGTTGGACTACACTCTATTATAGTAGGAAGCATTAAAATTGTGACTATTATAAGATTGTCACAAGGAAATTGAGGTTTTCTCGATGTTAGCTCAATAGATTTGGAAGACGTATCATAAATTCGAAGATCTCAAATTCCATTTATTAGACTATTGATTCGAAGATCTCAAATTCCATTTATTAGACTATTGATTTATAGACTTTTCAAAGAATTTTATAGATAGGAATTAGAGTATTTTAACCAGATGCTTGGATACCACTTCTTAATATATATATATACACACACACAAATCATGGTTGGTAAAACATGGTTTGTATCACATATAAATCATATGCAGCGAAAAATTAACAGATCTATTTCATTCGCAATTGATAACATGTATTATGTAAATTTCAGAATTTAAGAATAAGAAAGCGTACTTTGGTGCAGTGAAATTAAAAACCAAAGATTAGAAGTATTTGAGAACACTTTTAATCTTCACTCCAATTCCACTTATGCTTAAGAAGTGTGGTTTCTCAATCAGTTTATATGTATGTGTTCAAGGGAGAATAAGAGCGTGGCTTACACTCACATACACACAATTTCATTCAATTACAAAAATTTTTATGTTTCTCTCCTTATATATAACTGATTATCTAATTGGGTTACCCTTTTGGACCGTTTCAATTGGGCTTTAGTATGTGGCTTGGAGTGGGAACAAAAGGGACAAATAAGATACTAGCTCCAATGGGTTTTGGCCCTTTCTGTTAACTCTTGACAAGCCCAAAATTACCATTAATTATATTTAATATCATTATATAAATATAATTGCACTCTAGGCCTTATTAATAAATTATATTTCAAGACTTTATTATACATTCAACATCTTTATTAAAATATTCATAGTAATATAAAATCATGAATGTCAACCGCCACTTTGAAGATTACTACATCTTAATCCTTGAGTACTTGATATAATTCTTTAAGTTATTCATCATATATTTATGAAATCTAATTTCATAAATATATACTTTAGTAACTCCTTACTAAAGTAGTTAGGCATAACACTCTAAATAACCAAACCCATTAAACTTATCTCAAGGAAATATTTTATATTTCCGTTAAGAGATTATAAATTCTATTTTGAGAACATATGTTCCTTCAACACTAAATGTGACTGCCTAATATACTGAGATTTTGATCATGACTTTAGATCTCACTCCTGATATATCAAAGTAACCTACACTTTATGATTATGTTTATTATTCTCTCAGGATTAAGAGTTGACGTAAATAGAAGTCGTGAGATTTATTATTCATTTGACAGTCGTTAGTAGAATAATAAATCTTACAGCAATCCAATTCAATATGTCTTAACACTTAAAATATATCAACATATCAATTAGAAGTCTTCACTTCTATGATCAAGACAAATCATCTTAGTTGATATATTATAGTTTTCGCAGATAAAATGTCCAATTTCATCACCGACTACGAACTAAAATTATGAGTTTGCAAAGAATTTGTAATTTATATCTTCTGTGACTAAATCACATAAATCACATACTATGCATCTCATTGACTATATGATAATGTCCAAATATTCATGTTACCATTATTTTAGATAATAATAAAACAACTCTATTACATAGAACATAATATCAAACATAATGTCATATATGACATCATATAATAGGATTTAAAGGGCACATATTCTAACTAATTAACTAACTAACTAACTAACTACATATATATATATATATATATATATATTATCTTTGCATCTGAACTACCACGGCCTTCATTTTAAAACAAAAAAAGAAAATTCATTTGCCATAATCTAATTTACCTTTATAAATGATTCTCAAAAAAAAAAAAAAAAAATTTACCTTTATAAACACCAACTCTTTGGACTGATTAGCATCAAGTGGGTCATCACTTGAGTTGAAATATTCAGCTGGTGACCTTGGCTCCACCTTGAATTTCTTGCAATATGGTAGCCAATGCTTAGCAAAGTGAGACGCTTCTAAGAGAGCATAGAAGGTAAGATCTGATCCACCATCATCTGAAAGATACACACCTAGCTTTTCTGGTGGATAGTCATATGCCATTACTGATAGAACAGTATTGATCACCATCACTGGTGGCTCGATCACTGGATCCGCAGTGCACACAAATATGTCCACCTTGGGCAACTCTTTTTCATGCCTGTTTTGCAAAACATTCATATTTATAATAAAAGTGAGAAATTTTTTTATGCAGATTGTTATGACATGAACAATTTTGATTGTTATGAAATGGACAATTTTGAGGTCAACAAGTTAGTTTGTTGAAACTCTCTCTAAAAAATGTTCATTATTGATTAGATGACACATATTATGTTTGTGGTGTGATAGTGTGTAAGTAATGTAACATCACTCAGTAATAAAAGATCAATAAATTTGTTCCAAGTTTGGTTTACAGTTTACTTGATAAAATATAATAAATCCCAAAGACATTGGATTTACTTCAATATAAAATATAGAAGGATTAAGAAAAATAATAATTAAAAAAATATATTTTATTGATCTTAAATCTAAATCCAAATCTAAATTTAGGTACCCAAACAAGAGATTTCAAATGATGAATTTCAAATCCTTCATTTTTTAAAATGACCCAAACAAGGAATTTTTAAATCAATGAATTTCAAATCAAGGTATTTCAAATCAATGAATTTCAAATCAAGGTATTTCAAATCAATGAATTTCAAATTCAAATCCAAATCCAAATGTCGTCATCCAAACACAACCTTTGGGATAAGGCTTACAAAATCTTTCTCTAATTACCACCTTCTGGTTGATAAAGTTTCAATCTTTTATCTTGTGAACTTTTTTTCCCCTTGCAATATACATATTTCTCATTTTGCTCGTAACTTTCACTTCATCTAGGTAAGTGATATGAAAGTATGGCAATTGAGTTCCAAGTATATATAGATGACGAAGAAAACTTTTAAGAGGTGTTTGGTACATCCACTCAAACACATATTTTCAATTTTTAAACAACATTATATGCATTTTTATATACTTTTTCACTCACACATATTTTCACACATATTTTCAAAGAATAAAACATATATACCAAACACCCGTTTAATGGTTACAAAGTTTTTGACTCACATATTTTGTTTTTGACTTTTTGGTAGTTCTCACTGCAAATTTAGCACGACAATAAATTGGTTCAATGCATGGTTGTCACTTCTCATGGATAGAATCTCTGAAAAAAAAAAAAGTGACGACAAGTACATATCTAGAGGTGGAATTGTACCTTTTCAATAAAATATCCTCAATCAGTTACCAATAACTGGTTTATGGTAACTATTTCATCAAGAAAAGTAGAAAGAAAGTTCTTAATGCTTGTACATTACACTAAAGTACAGTCCTTTTTTTTTTTTTTTGAAAATAAAGTACAGTCCATTTAAAGTTGAGCAATAAGAATTTCATGAAATGCATAGGGACATATGAAACAAGTTCATCCTCAACTACTTCATCAAAAAAGAGTTTACCCACATCAACTAACAAATACATATATAGAATACCATGCTTTTTAAGTAGAAATATGCATAAATATATTAGGTTTATGTCAGATGGAGGTAAAAACAAACCTCTGAGAGAGCCTGTCCTTGAAGGTGCACCTATAGACTTGGTTCCACCGGTGGGCTTGAGTTAGGACCCAGTAAAGTCCAAACCAGAACTCAGCTCCAAGCAAACCAATCCAACCCCGTCTCCCATCTTCACCTTTTCTTGGTATATGATTCACTCTATAAATCCAAATCAAGCATATGCCCACAAACACAGAGATCATAAAGAGCCTATAGAGGACTCTACCCTTAGCTCTCCTTGTTTCAAACAATGGAAGATACCCATCACTTCCCATCTTTGTCTCCGTGTTTCTCTTCAGCTAGCCTTTTTAATCTACTATTCTATTATTGTACTCATACATTTAAAGGAATCTTTATCTGGAGTACTTATGCCTGGTTCACGTTCAACAATGATGTCTAAAGAAACAATATAATACTGTCCTTCTCAGCAAAATATATATATATATATATATATATTGGGCTCCAATGTTGACTAGTCAAAGTTGTGGAAATTGAACCTAGTCCAAATTTTTAGGTGGGCTCTGTCCATTTTGCTTAAATAGAACCAAGTCTACAATTTTTATTTTTGTGCAACAAGTTAGGAAAGCAGATTTGAATTCTGATTTTATCTATGAAAAGAAGTAAAAAGGTTTTTTTGACCAAAAAAAAAAAAAAAGAAGTAAAAAGGTTTTCTTTTCTATGGAAGCAATGTCTATGTCACGTACTAAACCCATGTGTGAGAGAGGAGAAAATATAGGCCCAAGAGTTTATAATAAAAAGAGGTGCACAGCTTGAACAAGAGAAAGTCAAATGGACAATTTTACTTAATTCCATTTTGGAGAGACGGTCTAATCAATTATCGAAGTCCATATAGAACAGTAAAGGGAAATTGACTCGGTTCATAATTCAAAATTAGCAAAAAATTGTTTGCTAATGAATAGTCAATCTCTTGGTTTAATGACCTATTGTTCATGAGCAAAAAAATTAATTCAAATAAAAAATTCAACATCTGATTAAAATATTAAATTTTTACTCAATATTCACAATTGTATCGACAAAACCATTTTGGATCTTTTCTCTCTCTCAAACATATCTAAACTCAATGTCAATCAAAATACAAACTCAAATCACAATTTTAAAACTAATAAAATTAAAAAAAATTAAAAAATAAAATAAAATCTTTAGCCTTTGTCATCCATCGGCAATCTTTGAGAGAGAGAGTGAGAGAGAGAGAGCATCTGATCTATCTTGGAGTGGTAGAGAAGAAAAGTGTAGATAGAGAGAAGGGAAAGAATGCGTGCGTAGAGGAGAAAAAAATTAATAAAATAAAATAAAGAACCATGCGAATGAAAAACAAAATAAAGAGATCAAGAAAAAATAAAGAATAAGAAATTAAAATTGGGAAATGCTACCATAATATTTTCATAATACTTTCACAATAAATTTTAAGTGGTGGGTTGTTACTAGTTAATACTGGTGAGAAATAAAGAATAAGGAATTAAAATTGGGAAATGCTACCACAATATTTTCATAATACTTTCACAATAAATTTTAAGTGGTGGGTTGTTACTAGTTAATACTAGTGAGAAAAAAAAATTAAGTGGTGTGTTCAAATTAAAATTAATAACAACTTACCACATATGATTTGTTGTAAAAGTATTGTAAAAATGTTTAGAACGTAGCACTTCTCATTAAAATTAGATGATTCTACGACTCATTATATCATTGCTACAAATGCTCCACTAGATTTGTTAAAAAAATATCATTGGAAAATTTAAAAATATTATCGTTGGGAGATTTAAAAAATATATTTGTTGAGAATTTGAAAATTATGATGAATGAAGGAAGATTGAAAAAAAAAATATTAAAAAAAGAATGAAGAAATAATATTTAAATAGGATAGAGAAAAGATATATAATTTGTTGGAAAGTGTATTTAAAAAAGTAGGTAGGCAAAAGGTAAAATAAACTGTTCATTCTTCAAACAGTACAAAAATTTGAAGAGGTTGCTGGAGATGCTCCATAATGCATGTATATATTCAAATTTCTAGCACTTTTTTTTTAAAATTACAAACCTCTTTAAGTATTTGATTATTCCCTTGAGTATATATTGTCCTCTTGTTCCACACACACACACCATCAAATTGAGCACCTATGCTCACATATGACATATCTATGTGAAGTAATGGTAGTGCAGATCAAGTTGGGAGCCTTGCCTATTCTCACATGGCAATGGTAATGCAGTATATGTCCTTTGCTGGGACTTCATGTGAAGTTAGCTTCATGGAATACATGCCAAATTATTTTGAATGATTGTCATCCTGGACTCATTCTCTACCACTAGCAGCTCTAGTTTAAATGCATAGGTTTTGGTTGTAGCTGTTATAAAGAAATAGTATTGTTTGCATTTGGGGAGCATCCTTTGTGCTTTTAAAGAGCTAGAAAAAAGTCTTTTTTTTTTTTTTTTTTGCTTTCAAAATAAATGAAGTATTTTGGAAATGCCAACATAACATTACCTAAATAATTCAGATGGGAAACACCTTTGCTTTGTTGTGGAAAAGAAGAAAGATTAGTATTAACTTAGCAGGGATCCTTAATCACATTTAACTTGGGCCAAAAAATAGATACATCATATAAATCATAGCACTTTATAGTCCATATGAACTTGGGTTGGGAACATATTTGTGTTGAAGTCTCCCATATATAAAGAAAAAAAAAATTCTATTTTAATTTTCCAATAATGGAAAAGACCATCACCCCCTAACCTTCACCAGTAGAAGTTCAATTCAAGGCCTTATTTAAAGGAAGAGCTACATAACACATGGCTAGTAAGATTTGATATACATTACATTAAAATGTGTCAAATTATAGGCATCTGAAAGCTCGAATCTGTGTGAAAACACAAGAGTTGTTTAGACCCCCAAATTAAAATTACGGCTCGGTTGATTTTACTTTAACTTAAACTAAGTGCGGAGTAGAGTAAAAGCGAACGAATAAACAATATAAATTCTCTAAGCCATATTCATCAAATCACAATAGTAAAATGAAAGCCAAAAGAGTAGGGAAGAAGAATGCAAACACAAGATAACACGCCGATGTGTTATCAAAGAGGAAATCGAAGAACTCGACGAAAAACCTCTTTGCCGCCCTCCAAGCGGTAAATCGATCCACTAGAGAATAAGTTGGAGTATACGAATAACAAAAGACCCTCCAAGCTTAGTCTACCGCATGTACTTGAGTCCTCCAAGCTCTTGCTACCAACTGATTTAACAAAGCCTTGTCTTCTCTGGCTTTCCAGATCATGCAATTTAGCCCGATTGCATCCACCATACAAATGACTTCTTCCAATGCTTCCCAACAACACCAAAACCTCACTTTACACTTAGAATGAGTGTGGTAAGTGTTTGGGTTGTTAGGGTTGTTAACCTCTCAAGGATTTGGAAATTGAGAGGTAGGAGTTAAGGAAAACCACAAAAGATTGTATAGAAGATTGTGGGTATGACAATCTCTCACTCTCAAGGGTAGTGGCTAGGGTTTTCTCTTTGAAAAGCACTTCTCACAATATGTGGGTAATGTGGGTATATATAGTGTGGGTAGAGACAGGGTGTATCAGATATGACAAATTGGCAAAACAGAATGTTTTGTGGGTATCTCGGGAGAAGGCCTTACTCGCGAGACACTCGTGAAAACCAACTGTCACCATCTGTCATGACTCTTCACATTCCAGTCATGTGGCGGGAAGGCTTCTCGCGAGTTACCCGCGAAAACTTCTTTGATCTTCAGTTTGCCTTGAGTCTTCACACTCTCTCACATACAAAACCTTTACAATGAAATCACACATAAAATACAGGGTACAAAAAATTGAACAAAATTACAATCAAATTTGGCACGAAATTAAAGCCAACACAAAATAATTGTAAATTACAACTTTACAATCTCCCCCTTTGGCTATTCCATGACAAAACCCCTAAAACAAACTCTAGACTTAAATGTGAGTTTGGGAACAATGGTAAAACTCACTCACACCTAATCTAGAAGTTGTGAAGCACTTGCATGTATATACTTGTAACCTGAAACACTCGCACACAAACAAAACTTTCATTAAGCTTATGACAAGTTGAATACACGGTACGTATATAAGCAAGTAAAATGCGATCAAGGTAATAAACACTATATAAACAGTTAAGCATATCTTGATCAAACAAGAACAGTCATTAAAGAATGACTACAATGAACATTTAGCTAGTAAATGATCATCCGGACACGTAATACAATTAAGAGCAACGCAAAAATCAATTGCATGTCCATCACACAACCAATGCGAAATACTAGAAGTATTTGCATCAAGGATACAAGATCCAACAAGGGCACAAGTGTGTAGAACTCAAGATAATGCAACAAAATCTAAAAGTACTTAGAAAAATGCTACAAAGAAAGGATATAAAAACAAAGTACTAAAAATAAATTGAAAGTTTTTAAACCAAAGTGCTTAAGGCTTTAAAAGAAAGCAATGTAAATATCCAAGAGTTATAAAAACAATAAAGGTAACAACAAAATTAAACCACTAAACCACCGAAATGAACCAATATCTATGATTTGCTCTACTCCCCCTCTAATTGTACATCTCCCCCTTAAAATGTTTCTCCCCCTTTTTGACCGGAATAGCCAAAGAGGCTAAAACTACTCAGATTCTAATTCAGATCCCTGCTCCATCGTCATGTCTTCAATCTGTGATGATAGCGCAGTAATCTAGCCTTGGATATAAGCAAATTGATCTAAGGTGTGCTGCAAATGGGATTCGATCATGCCATACATTTGCTCCGCATAGGTTTCAGAATCAGATGAAGTAGATATATATGCTAAATCTTCTACAACACTTGGAGTATCGGGAGTACTAGGGGATGTGGGCTCTTGTTCAACAATTTCTTGAACTTCCCTGGGCTCGGGAGGAAGAACCTCTATGGGGATTTCCTCACTAAATTTCTTAGAACCAGAATCCAAAGATTCATCAATAACAACATTTACTGTTTCCATTACTTTTATGGTTCTTTTATTGTATACCCGATAAGCCTTGCTTGTAGAGGAGTATCCCAAAAATATTCCTTCATCACTTCGAGAGTCAAATTTCCCCACATTCTCTCTATCCTTGAGAATGTAACAAGTACTTCAAAAAATTCTGAAATACTTCACATTTGGCTTTCTTCCTTTTCATAACTCATGTGGAGTCTTCTTGGTGCCGAGTCTAAAGTACATCCTGTTTACCATATGACATGCAGTGTTAACAGCTTCCCCCCACAAGTTTCTAGCCACATCCTTGTCGTGCAACATGGCTCTAGCCATCTCTTGAATAACCCTATTCTTTCTTTCTATTACACCATTCTGTTGAGGAATAATAGGAGCAAAGAATTCTTGAGATATACCTGATCTCATGCAAAAGAACTCCATATATGAGTTATCGAATTTCTTACCATGATCACTTCGAATTCGATCAACTTTTAGGCCCTTCTCATTCTGCAATCTTGTGCACGAGGCTTCAATGTGCTCAGGAGCATCAGACTTAAATCGTAGGAGGATAACCCAAGTGTACCTAGTGAAGTCGTCTACCACAACCATGATGTATCTCTTTCCACCAAGAGACTCAGTTCTTGTCAATGGTTTAGATGTAGCAGATATCTGAGTGTCTGGATGTTTAGCTTTCGTCTGTTTCCTAAGTTGACATAGTCCACACACCACATTGCGCACTCTACTGAGCTTTGGTATCCCCAAAACTGACTCATGCTTAGATATAATTGAAAGGTGTTCGTAACTAGCAAGTTCCATCCTTTATTGCCATAAACGAATGCTATTGCACACAATATTAGTGTCAGGAACCAAGCCATAACAATTTTCTAAAGTGCGAACACCACTTATGAGTTTTTTTCCAGACTCATCCATGATAAGGCATTTTCCCTTTGAGAATAATATTATGAATTCTTGATCACATATCTGACTTATGCTCAACAAGTTCACTCTCAGACCTTCTACATATAGAATATTTGCAATGTCTGGCAATCTAGGTAGAGAGATGATTCCCTTTTCTTTAATCTGTGATTTGCTCCCATCACCAAACGTGACATTACCACATTTCTTAGACTCGAAAACCTTGAAGAGAGATTGGTCTCCAATCATGTGTCTTGAGCAACTGCTGTTAAGGTACCACAAACACGTGTCCATAACCTTAAATGCAGACTTTATCATGAAGCACACTTCATGCTTAGATGACAGATCAGTGGAAATTGTGTTTTCTCTCATCTGCCTTTTATAAACTAAACCTTTAACTTTCACTCTTCTCAGATGAACTCCTTTGCACATTTTCATTCTGAGACAGTCTAATTTCTTCTTTTTCAAGCTGAGATCTTTTCTAATAGTCATTATAATAGAATTCAAATAACTTTTAGACTTGTATTTTCTGATACACTCAAACAAGTAGAGATTAGAAAAATAAGATGTATTTGAAAACAAAGATCTCTTCAAGTCGGTTGCAGCCATGACAATAGGGGTCGATGGATCACACATCAAAGGTTAAAACCTAATTAGAGTGTGCTTGTTCTAATACCACTTGATAGGCCAAGAATGTATTGACCATTTCTGATAAATTAACCAATTAATTTAGCAAAGTGAATTAATTAAGTTAATTAACATGCAAAGCGCGTGATAGCACAAACAAATCATCAATCAACTAAAGTGTAGCGAAAATTAAATTGACACGGTGATTTGTTTACGAATGGGAAAAACCCACATGGTAAAAACCCCACCGGGTGATTTTAAGATCACTACTCTCGAGAATCCACTATTATCAAAACAAGCGGTTACAAGTAAAAGAATCCTAGTACCTTATACCAACTTACAGTTGAACCCTTACCCCAATTCCTAATTGGACTTGTTCTGTAGTGATAATCTCTCATTTTTAATGCACGACTTCTAGTATGTGACTAACTAATAGATGCGTGAATCCCAGTACGTGACTAACTAATAGTCCCAGTACTTGATCACCAACTTGAGAACGATGTTGACTGCAAAGTTCTTCAATTCATCACACGAGGAAGATTACGAAGCTTATTGGTTACAAAACCCTAAGGTGTACAAACACAGCAGCTTCTTCAAGAAAAAGATGAACTAGGGCAAATTCTGTCTCCGGTCACAATTTGCATGAACACAACTTTACTTCACACTCGCGCACCCTTTTATGGCCCTTAAAATAATCCTTATATAGGTTTAGGGTTGCGAGAAAAGAAAGCCTACACTCATACTCACGGATTGGATGCAAAACAAAACTAAAAATTTGTTTTTCATAGACCTCGACAGATAGGGTATCTATCAATTTAGCTGTCGAGTTTTAGGCTTCAGCAGTTTTTTAAACCTCAATAGATACTAGTTGTTGAGTTTTAAAATCCAGCACTTTCTTACTTATTTCTTGGACAGACTTGCATGGCTTTAACACTTGAACTTGAAACCTTGTTCCTTGAAACATTAAACATATCCTAGATTTACCCAATTACAAGTAAAGTGCGTTTTGTTAAAGGATTAGCCAATACTAGTTTGACATATGTTCCTAACATCAAATCACATATGTCCTAGCACACCTCTTTTGTTGAACAAGAACTACATCTAAGGTAATTGGAGCAACAATCAAGAAGGCCTATTTATCTAGATTATAATAAAGGGTTTATTTGAGATCTGCTTATTTTGCTGAAATTGAAAATTTTTTGTTGAAAGTACTATAAATAAAGGTAAATATTAGCTGAAATAGTATAGTGAGACCCATGAATAATACCAAAAAGTGCAATGAGACCCATGAATAATTGCAAAAATAAGCCGAATAGTAAAATAAGTTTGCAAAATTAATCATGCCAAATGGACATAAAGTGATTTGCAGCCAAGCTAGTTACAACATCTTCGATCGGGCACCCATAAATCACTCCCATTTGCAAATTCATAATTACCATTTTCAAGATAAAATTTCCATACAGAGAGAGAGAGCGAGAGAGAGAGAGAGACCTTTTTCCCCTACTAAGTGTCTTTCTCATAGCTACAGTCAGCAAGAAATTTTTGAAACTTCTTCTAATTCATTAACAGTTTTATCTGCATTCTTTTTGGCTTCTACATTCAATTCTCCTCGATAATCCTTAGAAAATACTTTACCATAAAGGCTTTCTCTTCTATGGAGACATCTAGTGCCACAATATAAGGTTGCACCATATCCACCCACCAGCATGCTCAATCTTCATATTTAACCATGAATACTAGTATATTAGTTCATCAATTGGATCAAAGTAAGCTACTCTTCTTGAAAACAAAGGTGTAGTCATAGATTACTCACGTTATTAACTACTGAAATAGAACACGCATAAATATCATTCTTGGTAATATTGTCATAATTTTGTGGAAATTGAACAAAAGAGATTTCATAGCCTTTCTTTTCATCCAAGAAAAAACACAGTGTTTCTTGTATTATGTCTGCATCATTTGCATACATGTCACAGCCCAAGTTAAGAATAAAGGGATCATTGCTTATCTCCGATGACATTCTTATCTGCACATTTAAAAGCAAATGTCGTCAAAATACTAGAAAAAAAACAAAAGAAACCATTTATATCATCACGTGGACATGGTCACAAATGCTCAGGTGATCATAATAGAAAATGTTTCAAACTAAACAAATTTGTATGCATTTTTTCATTTCAAATAGCAACATTTTTATGTTGCAGGGAAATTAAAGAACATAATTTGAATGTAAAGTTCTTACGAGAGAGAATGTACACACCATGTTACAAATATTGAAAGTTTACTAGTGCATTCAAAACTCCAGCTTTAATTGAATGTGAGATCATTGGGGTCTTTTTTCTCATGCCATGTACACTAGCGTTGGCAATCGCCCTCCATATATATCAACCGCATTTTCGTCCCTTCCACCAATCATAGCCTTTAAAAAAATAGTGATAATAAATAAAGTGAGTATTTACAAGGGTGTATCATGAAAATTTTTGGGAAGAATACAAGAGTTTCCTTCAAAATTGACTGGTGATCTTGCTTTGTTAACTTGGAGTTCCATTCTGAAAATTCTTTGTGTTGGTCCCTTATTTCTTTTGGAATCTCTCTCATTTCAAGAGCAAAGTCTATCCGATTTTCCATTTGTTTGTATAGTTTCTTTAAGAAACATAAAAAATGTGATCAACCAATTTGTCATCAAGAAAAGTCAATTATTCTAGGTTAAGGATCATGCAATAAGTTAGTTCACTTCATGTCTCTTGCAATGGTTTACGCCTAGGTACAGTGTACATATCATGTTAGTGAATTGCAACACATTTTAAAATCTCCTCCAACTTATTATATAATAATTCAAATCAAATATCTATTAGTATTCATTTTTTTAACATAAGATTAATTAAATCATCCAAACAAGTTATGCGACTATTAAGATGGTTATTTGAATCATGTATAGTGGGTTTGAAATTTTTGGTCTTTGAAATTATTTGAGGAAAAATTGATCAACCGTGAAGCTGACTGTAATTTGTAGATGACATGTGCCATTCATTGTTTTTTTTTTTTTTTTTTTTTGAGAAACCTCCCTTCTCAGGAAGGGAGAAAAAAACAACTACTGCAAATCTTTAACAACAAAGCTGAAAACATTTGGAGGCACTTCCTCCATCCAAACTCTTAAAGGAAAAGAAAACCTAGCATCCCTAGCTAGCGCATGGGCTACATGATTGCCCTGCCGCCTTACATGGATGATAGAGGAGGACTGAAAATACCCCCTTATAGACATAAAGTCTTTTACTAAGTGGCCTGTCAATGCATTTGAAGCCGACCTCGACTGCAAGCATTTCACCACTAACTCCGCATCCCCTTCAAAACAGACTCGGCTAAAGCCTAGCTCCCTTGCAAACAGAGCTGCTCTTAGTGCCGCCATCATCTCGAGGACCTCAACTATTGCTGGCAGCCTAACCTTTTTCGACAATGCCGCCAGCACCTGCCCTTCACAATCGCGAAGCACCACCCCGATACCGGCTTCTTGCTCCTCCCCGAATACCGCCCCATCAAAGTTAGCTTTAATGGAATTCTCTGCCGGGGGCTGCCAACGCACCAGGCCAACTTGCTCCTCTGCAACCCGCCTCTGTTTTCCTTGCTGAAACTCAGTTAGGGTAATGACATTTTTTACCTTTTAATTCGATCAACCTAGCCTGAATAAACCCGCCATGTTTGGGCATATCTGATGTCATGAACGTCAATTTGTTGGGAGAAGTAGGCACCTGGTGATCTTGATTGGACATTAAACTTTTTACAAAAGGGTATCCAATGCTTAGAAAAATTAGAGGCCTCTATGAGAGTGGATTTGGATTACGCTAATCCCTCTCATATAAATTTTTACCATTTTTAACTTTTAACTATAACAATTTAACCTCTTTTAACTATTTTTCAACTTTTTGTATTTAATGGTTGAGATTGAAAGTTGTTTTTTTCAACTTTTAATTTCAACCATTTATTGCTATTGCATCAGGTGCAACAATACCTAGGATATTGTACCTGATCTCAATCCCTATGAGAGCATAGAATGTCAACTTTGACCCCCCATCATTAGAATGATAAACACTCAACTTTTTAGGTGGATAATTGTATGACATGACTGATATGACAGTGTTGATCACCATAGTTGGTGGCTCCGTCTTAAGGTCTCCTGTGCACCATGGTTTTCAAACCCGGACCGTTCATTGAGCCGTAAAAGGGAGATGTTCAAGGTTTTTGAGATCGAACCGAGGTCGAACCGGGGTCGAATTGTGATGGCGTCATAATTAATTTAATAATTATTTTAAATATATATAAAAACATTAAAAACCAAACAGCCTACTCTCCCATGTAAAATAATTTCAACAAATTTCCCATGTAAATTCATTATTCGAATACCATTTCACAAGTATATATGAATCTCCAAGACAATTTTTCCAATTGAAATTTCAAGAAACTTTTCCAGTCATCAATCAACTAAAAGAAAACACCATAATACTACTTCCATCTACTATTACTTTTTGTGTGGTTAATGCAATCATAAAGCAATACTAAATTACTATAATAGAGGAGGCAAACGAAAACCCACAAGAAAAAAAAATTATTATTATTATTATTACCAAAAAAAAAAAACTGATGGTAAGTCCAAATTCTAAACATCCCTACAATTATCCTAATTAAGTAAAACCCATTTGATATTTTACCCATTTTTAGAAACCAGTAATTCTTATACTCAAAAAAAAAAAAAAAAAAAAAAAAAAAAACCCACTGAAAAATTCTAGTATACTCCATGATCAGAAACATTCCTTTCCGAACCTCAAATGTAGCGATCAAAAACCATATCTTGCACCCAAAAAAAAAAAAAAAATTGAAAATTTTTTTTACTTTTTCTTTTCCTGTATTTTCTTCTACAACCAAATGAAAAACCCAAAACAAAGAGCAAACCTCAAGAACAGAGGAATTATCAGAGTGAATACGAGGCCAGAATTTTTGAAACATGTCGTGGCTATGGTACACGGCACCAGGAGTGGTGGGCCAGCCGACGAGAGCCGAGAAGGGCCCACCAACACACATGAGCAACCCAGACAAGTAGAGCAGAGGAAGCACCACCAAGTACCGCAGGTTTCGCCGGAACAGAATGCCACCGTAAGCTGTCCTTTAAGAGCTGAGACTGTGCTTTGGACCGCACTCGTCGTCGGCATTGGGATATGCAGGAGCGAAGTAGTGGCGACGGAGGCGGGCTCAGCGAGCTGCTGCGATCTTGGTTGAGAGAGATGAGTGTGTGAGAGAGGCAGAGAGTGAGCTGCGATCTGGGCTGAGCTGCGACGGTGACAAGGGAGAGAGGTAGAGACGAGAGAGTGATTGAGAGAGTGAGGAAGAGGCAGAGAGTGATTGAGGGAGTGAGGGACCTGAGGGTTTCATTTCAGGGTAATTCAATCAGAATGCCCCAAACAATGCCGTATTAGGGAAAAAAAAAGGGACAAAACGATGCCGTTTTAAGCTAAAACAAGGCAGCCCGTTTGAACCGTGTGAACCGATCACGGTTCATAGAACCGGACGATTCCATGCTTTTTTCGCATGGAACGGTTCTTCACCTTAAATGGACCGTAGATGTGAACGGTTCGAGGGTTTTTCGGTCCGACCGTACAGTTCGGTCTGGGTTTAAATTCCATGTGCACACGAAAATATCAACACTTTGGTAACTTGTTTTTGTACCTGTAAAATGTAAAGAAAGTATAAATTGAGGGGAAAAAATGAGACTAAATTTTTTGATTTTATCCCCAAAAAAAAATTGTTTTAGGAAATTGAGGGAGGAATTTGATCTAACAACATATTAGATTATTAGTGGCCACCATAAACAATGGTCCTTTTATTTTTTCTTCCCTTCGCATCTATAAGAATCCAATATGCGATTCCTAGTCTATTGGGATAAAATTCATTAATTTGAGTCATTTGACAATATGTGATTCCTAAATAATACTAATAACAAATGATTCCATGTATAGTGTCCTGCGGGTAGTGGTCATACCATGGCCTCCCAAACTAATTAAATGGACAAATTTTTTTGGGCAGAAATCTCCTCCAATTTATTATATAATGGTTTATAAATTTATATACATATGTTATTTAAACAAGTGATATTGCTAATTAAATAGGTCTTGTAACTAAAATTACACGTTGATAATTTTATCAATCGTCATGTAGTGGGTTAGAGGAATTTTCCTCTAAATTAGTTTGAAAGTAAACTTTTATCTCCTCAAATTCTATTTAGATTTAAGGATTTAAAATTAATAGATTTAATAAATAATTATTATATAAAACATTGCCAAGTGGGCCCGACCCGAGGAGAAGGAAGGCCAAGCTCCTCATCAATTTTGGGCTAGTTCATTGATAAAAGTCCAGGTATTGAAACCAAAGAAGTCGACTGCCCGAGGAGCCCAAGGAGCCTCAGAAGGATTTAGACAAGCCACCTAAATCAAAAGCCAAAATACCGAGGAAGGAAGTAGAGATGTGCAAGTAAGGGAGAGGGGAAGTTTCCTGGCAAAGTATCCATCACCTCCGCATTCAATGCATTGCACCAACTCAACTGGCCGAATTAATGGCAGAATGACCCCTAAACATTTCACAGCTTATAGCACATTTTACCACCTCCAGTGAAGTCCTAATGGGACAAGCATCCAAATAAAGATCAGTAGTTGTTCAAGTGGAGGGTTAGGATACACTCTACATAGCTATATAAGGAAAAAGGGCTCTTAAAGAAAGGGGTACGGAAAAATTTAGAGAATAACCTGTATCTTGTAAGAGCAAACCTTGTAACCGAAACTCAAGGAATATATGAACCGTTGATCCTTGGACTAGAACTAATTTAGAAACTTTCTTCTTTCTTTTTGGAAACTTCTCGTAATCTTATTAATTTTATTTAAACCAGTAAGGCTTGAATAGGTTGACCTCGATAACCCATCTCTATAAATTAATTGTATTGGGCTGCCACATATAAGCCTTCCATCCAACGTGGCTTGGGTTAGCTGATTATCTCTTGCCCACAATAGTAATGACCAAAACGAAACATTATTACACATACAATGATCAAAATGAAGCTTATATTTCTATAAAATTAAAATTAAAATTAAAACTTATAAAAATAGAGGGGCTGAGATGAAAATGCCTCCAAAATATAGGGATTAAAAAAGTAATTTTTTCCTTAATTTTAAGAGGCCTCAGTCTTGGTGGGAGTAGAGTTTGTATAATTTAAATTTTATTATGGCTACCCTATAAAGAATGTATAGAGCTACCACTACATCTGGATTCCGAGTATATTCCCTTCAATTACTAGTTGAAAAGTGTATGAAGATTGCTCAAATTAATTAACAAAATATAAATCAATTTCAATAGTATATCAATACAGTAAAACAAGAATTTGCTCAAATTAACTTAACAAAATCAACAAGTATAGTAGCATACAAAATTTAGTATTAAGCAAACTAAGAGATGGTTCAATACGTAAATAAACTCTAGAATTTAAAGAAGAAATTTATGGATTTTTTGAACTGAGGCACAAAACTGAATCCATTGTCCTTAAGAAGTGATTTTGCCCCCATTAGAATGACTTTGTCAATGCAAATGGCTTAGGTGATTGTTCTTTAGGATACAATGACAACTTTATTAGTGTGCACTTACAAACAGAGTTTTGAACTCATCTTAGATGCCCAAAGAGAAAGTTATAAGTATAAGATAAAGAGTGAAAAAAAAAAAAAAAAAATCAGAGTATTGTATATTTGATCTTCGAAAGCTAATCTTATATAGAACAAAGTAGTGTACGTCTAGTAGGAAAATAGCTAGACTTACGCAACGACAAGCTTGATGTAGGACGTGCTCTACATGAAAATTATCTCCAAATGAGTAAATCCCCAAATTCAAAAACAATGACAACTTTGAAGGTTTGAAAGTTTTTAACTTTCCAAGAGGGAAGAGAATATATATAAAAAACATTAAAGTGTGATTGATGTCTTAAGCAAGAGTGTGGAGGGAAAATTTCATTTATTTTGATGTCACAAATCACAATCTGGAAGGGCCCGTTTGGATTGAGGAGGAAGGGAGGGGAAGTGAAGGAGAGTAAAGTAGAGTTAGCTGAAAATAAATTAATTTTGGGACAACTCTACTCTATTCCCCCTAAATCCAAACGAACCATAAGAAACCGGTATATTTTTGAAGAGACTGGTATATTGTTGAAGGAAAGAGAAAGAGAGGACTTATAGGATTTTACTGCCACCAACCCCAACCTAACATGCTGGGTTTTTTAGAATAGGTTTGTGGGCTTGGGCTTTGTAAAGTTATTAATGAAAGTGGGCCTCTAGCTTAAAAAAATTTTATAATATATCCGACAATCCCCTATACATGTTATAAAAGTTTATATTGGAAAGAATTGGGCAATCACAAGGTATCTTTGTGTTGATGTCTTGTGTATTTAAATCTACACTTTGGTGTTCATGATCAATAGTTCACAAAATCTTGAACCAATTTCATGAATCACAAGAATATAAACGTGTTTTCTTGTGAATCCTTTGACGTGTTCTTGATTCTCACATAAAAAAATCTATAAATATTTTTATCAATTTTAATTTTTTTTTTTTTTTCACTTGAGAAAAATATTGTTTTAATGAAATTTTTTTAAAAAGAAATTAGAAGTAAAACCTAAATTGAATAAATTTGAAACTTAGAGAACTCAATTGAATGAAGGTAAAGTTAAAGTACTGAAATTAATTTCAATCAAACTTATAGGATGCAATTTGCACTAAGAATGTATGAGCTGAAGTTATTTTACCTTTTTTTAAATGTAAATATATATATATATATATATATATTTATATTTAAAAATTGAAGCGTAGAGTTTAATGTTGCTACTCTCTTATTATGCCACATCATTCACCTATTTTCAGCTCTTACTCTCTCATTTTTAACTCTTCTTTTCTCTATTAATTTCCCACTTTCTCCAACATTTCATCCTATCTTTTACCTTTTGATCTTCCCATTATCCTCTACCCTACCTTACTCTTTCTCTACCCATTCATCTTCCTTTTATTTTGACTCTTCTTATCCCATCTTCTTTACTAAAAATAAATTATTAGCTCTCATTCAATTCATATTTCCCACACTAGAATATGTTAACTCTCTCTCTCTCTATCTCTCCTAGTTTTTTTTTTTTGGTGGGTTTATAATTCTTTCTTTTGTCTCCACGATAGGGTAATGAATTTTTGTTTTGAACTCTTCTCCCATAAAAAAATGTGATTACTCTCTCTCTCTCTCTCTCTCTCTCTCTCTCTCTCTCTCTCTCTCTCTCTCATATATATATATATATATATATATATACATGTACATATTTCTTGCAACTCTTGATACATTTTGGTGGTGTTTTTTGAGTTCGCATCACAAGTCCTTTCACTCCCTCGTATAGTTTTGCTTTGATATTTATTTGAGTTAATATTCCTTAGTTTGGATGTGAGAGTTTGAGTTTATATCAAAACACAATCTACATGACTATCATGAATTTAAATGTGCCTATCAATTATTTGAATAATATCAATTGTAATTATGTGATAATTTTTTATTATCTTCATAGTCATGATAATCTCTTTGAGAGTGAAAATTTTAAATAATAAATTTGAAACTTAAAAATTTTAGTTGTACCAAAAGTAATTAAGAAAAATATAATTCATAATAACAATATTTAGAAGAATACGGACCACTTCAATCAAAAGGATAATATCAAACAAAAACACCAAAAATGATAAATTTCTATATTTGTAAAAATAGAGAGATAAAAATTATTTTTAGAAATTTTTTAATATTTCGGAAGAACTAATTATATACAATTAAATTTAGAGAATAAATTATATATTTTACCACATCTCAAAATAATCCTATATTCCCACGCATCGCAATACTCTACAACTAGTTGTTATAGAATTAGAGGAAATGTACAAAGCAAACATGACATATATACTGCACAACCTTAAAAAGAAACTGTGGGGCCCAATAATTTGTGACCTTGGCCCATTTTTACATTGGGGCCCAAGGCCCGAGCCAAGGAGGGATATAGTCGAGGACGTATAATAAAAGTCCAAGTAATCTTAAGACATAACCGAGGATGATTCTATCCTCGGCATCCCCGAGGCCCTCCTGAAAGAAAGGGCAAGAATGATATAGGAATAGTTTTAGGAAAAAATCTAAAATATCTATGTTGATAGAGAAAGGGCCGCTGGACAATATGGTGACCAAGGACAAAGGGAAAGCTACCATTACTGCCATTGAATACTCTGCACCTGACAGAACCATGTTTTTCAGCTTTTACAACCACCCCCAACCACTTTGGGTATGGGCTAATGGGACAAGTATCAGTCCTGGAAAGTCGAACCTAAACGTGGACGTTGGATAAGGGATACAAGCTAATATAAAAGGGGAAGCAAGCAATCCGGGCAAAGAGCTGGGAAAAAAGGCAAAAAACCAGAGCCTCCCAGACCGCATCGAGGAGAATGACTCCTCGAGCGAACATGACTTACTTTTGTATGAACACCATGACTAACCATCGACCGGTGACCAAGGCTTAGCTTTTCAAACCCACGCTCTACAAATTGTATTGTTTGGGCCATCAACGTGCGAACCCAATATCATTTTGGGGTCGATACAAATTGAGTCCTTACAATTGGCGCCGTCTGTGAGAAGGCTTGTGTGTTGGCACAGGCAGTGGGTCAAGAAAGTCTCCCCCCTATCACTTCCAACAGCCCGTTGTAGTGTCCTAACATAAAGTTCCATTAGGGGCTACCTTTTCCATTAGAGGCTACCTTTTCCATTAGGGGCTACGTTTCGAAGCGCCAGTAACGCGGATGGTTCTAGGGGCTTGGCCGAGGGGCTAATCCCCCCAAACCGATGTCCCACACCTTGGTCGAGGGGCTAATCTCCCCAAACTTAAAAATCAAGTTTTGCCAACTACTTAAAAACTAAGTTTTGGACAGAACCAAGGTATTGCATGGTTCTCGGACTCAAACCTACGGAGAAATCAACCACTTAAGGAGAATTCTAGATTGCTCAGACCTACGGGATGATTATATACTAAAAGTCGGATTAAGTCCTAGACGGAATGAAGATCCCGACCTGTCCTCGGATCCTTCGTTTTAAGGGAACTGATACAAATGAGCGTTCAAGTTCAGTACGATCATACTTCAATCCTCGGACCGGATGCCAAAAATGGCTAAGGCTTGGAAGGATATTAAGAAGGTGGCAAAACACCCTAATACTTGGCGACCCACATGGGCAGCTCATTTTGGGTTACCCCTCCTCGGATAATTACCTCCTACACAGTACCGAGCATTCAGCTGTCATCTTGGTTAGTCTTGGGTAGGTAACATTTTTCAAGTTGGCATTATTGTGCCGGATATTTTCAATAAGCTCGGAATAATATCTTTTCCTTAATAAGGGCCTCGGCCCTAGGTATCGTTTTTTTTTAGGTCGGCATTATTGTGCCGAATAGTTTCAATAAGCTCATAAAGATATCTTTTTCTTAACAGGGGTTTCGGCCTTAAGTATCGTTCAGAATGATAAAAAAAAAAAATCCTATAATAGCACATCCATTCACAGCATAACTATTGCAGAAAAGAAAGAATGCATAGAATAAAATAATGTCAACTTTTATTAATATAAAGAAGTAGTACAGTGTACAATGAGGGGCTTAAACAAGCCTATACAGGAAACTAATTACAGAAGAAAAAAAAAAATACAATGAAACGACAAATCTTTCTAAACTCTGCTCCAGTAGCGACCGTGTATGAGAGGGAGACCCCCTTTGATGGATGAGGAGAAGAAGAGGAAGAAGTAAAAGCACCAGGATGGATCTGGTGATGGGAAAGAAGAAGAAGGGGAGGCAAAAAGAGACACCAGTGAAGGAAGAGAGGAAGAAGCAGGGATACTTAGTCCTTGCGTCAGCCCTGACTCCTAACACGTTGGTGCCATATTAGCTATGCTCGAAGGAGAGCGGATGGTACTGATGGTGAGCAACCCCAGCTCAGTTGCACCAAAAGCTTGATACGATTAACACCTGCTTCGGATTTGGCTGAAGGAAGATGAGAAATATCTTGAGTCTCTGCCTACCCTGCCCTGACCGAGCCATCATAAGCTTCGGAGGGACACGGTGCTTTTGGAGAGGATGTGGTTCCTTCACCCCCACTTTTACCTCAAACATATCACACTCTAAGGTTTGATTGTGCTGATAAGGAAAACTTTAAGCGTAGCTTGAGGTTTAAGGCTTTAGAAAGGTTAAAGGGTCGCTATGCAAGGGAAGTACTCTCTTGTCTTGCTTCTTATATGGAAGGTAAGTTCAGTAGCATTTAATCCGTACAGATTTCCAAGAAATATTAAATTTTAAGCAAACATAATAAATACAAATAAATATAAGTATATAGCAATATTATAGTTGTTTTTTTTTTTTTTTTTTTTTTGGGAATAACAATATCATAGTTGATTTACTTATTATAAAAATTAGTTAATTTACTAAGATCATTACTAAAATAACTAAGGCCCCGTTTCGTAGAGTTGTTTAACAATATGTTTTTAGTTTTTAAACAATATTACACGTATTTTTACACACTTTTTTACACACATATATTTCAAAAAAATACAAACAACGTTATTAGAACAATGACCTCTAAATAAATAAAAAAAAGGTAATTCAAAAAAAGTAACTAAATAAAAAACCACTGTTTTCAAATTTAAATCTAGTATAAAATATTATTAAAACATTAAAAAAAAAAAAAAAAAAAAACTTGATGAAGCCTAAAGCTCTTAAAGCTAGCCTACGTGCAGTAGTGGTACAATGGTACTGTAAATACATGTACATCAGCCAAGTTAAAAACTAAATGGGTTTGGTTAATAAATCTGTTTTTGAAAAAAATTTATCGGGAATTGAAAAAGTTATCAAAACTTTTTTAATTCCCGATAAAATTTTTTTCAAAAATAATATACTATTATGTGCCCTTAGAACATACGTTAGTAAAATCCAAACTAAATATAATAAATTATATGAAAAGAAAACTACTTTTTTTTGAAGTGAAAAGAAAGAGATTTGACTGGTACACTAAGCTATAACAAAATTATGTGGCCTAAACAAAGACTGGTACAGTGGTATACAATGGGTAAGAAGATAGACTTGACTAGCGTTATTTAGTAAGCTATAAACACCTTTACCAAATAGAAAAGACTTCATCAACCCAAAGAAATCTCAGCAAAAGAAAAGAAAACACAACAGTCCGAGTAAGGGAGAAAGAGTCTTAGTGCCACTGTGCACTTATTTTGAGAAAACCGATCACCGATCATCGACTGGTGGCTGCAGCGGACGATAAGGACCAAAGTTTCAGATCTGGTGGCTTGTTGAGGCAGATTATCGAAGAGTTATATATTCTTATACTACTATTTTCCTTTTAGTTCTTTGTTTTTATTTATTTTTCCTGGAGGTTTTCTTAAAAATGGTGAGAGGGTGCTGTAAATACCTTCTTCTCTTCCATTTTTTTTAAGCTTTGGCTTGAAACCGCAAGAACTGTCTACGGTTTTCAAAACTGGGCAGTTCAACCGCGGTTCATATGGTTGACTGACTTTTTAACATAGGACGGTTTTGGGTGTTAAAAGAACCGTCTTAGTGAATGGTTCTCTGTTAACCGGGTTGGACCGTACGGTCCGGTCCAGATTTCAAAACTTTGGCTTTGGGTTGGGAATGTTGAGCAGTACGTGGAAGCTGCATATCTAGTGTAGTAATAGACTAATTTCTAACCATTTCCCCAAAAAAAAAAAAAAAAAAAATTCAACTATTTATTTTCCCTAAATTTTACTTTGTGTATTTTTTTTTCTTTTTCATGTAAATCTTTTCAAAAATGATATGTACACAATATTTTAATAATACTTTCACAATAGATCCTAAGGGTCATTATTTACTGATTATAATTTAAATCTACTATTTAATTTTTTTTTCGAATTATTTATAATAAAAATAACTACCTAGAATTTGTTGTAAAAGTCTCTGAAAATTCTATGGGCATAGTGCTTTTCAAAACTTTTGGTCCATTTGAAAACACAGATGCATCATAAGAAGAGAATTTCTGGCCAATATTTTATTTATAGAAAATATTTGTCATTTTACACACACACACACAAAAAAAAAAAAAAGACGAAGAAGAAATTTTTAGTCATTTCGAAAATCACCCAACATGGGGCTGGTTCCCCCTTGAGATCCCAAGCTGAATCATTATCTGTAATTCTTTTTTCTTTTTCTTTTTAATTCCATTTTTTTGTCTGTAATTCTTATGCCTGGTACATGTTCAACAATGATGTCTACAAAAACAATATAATACTATCCTTCTTATATATATATATATATATATATATATATGGGTTGGGTTCAAGTTACATCTGGTGTAACTCTAAACAATGTTGTACCATTCAATAACTTGTTATTGAGTTAATATTTTAAAAATTCAACCGTTGAATTACATTTTTTATATGTTTTTAACATGCATGCCAATTTTCATATCAATCGGATAATTTTCTATATGTTTTTAACATGCATGCCAATTTTCATATCAATCGGATGCTAATTACCATTTGATCCATCAACTCATATTTTATGCATTATTTTAGACTACAATAATTTGAATTTTAATAATTGATTGTTGACATAAATATTAATTTTTGACCACCTTGAAATTTTACAAGCATAAAGAATATACAAAGATAATGTAATCTAACAGTGGATTTGTTAATATTCGCATCCAATTAAAAAATATTGAGTGGTATAACATTACTTAGAATTATACCAGGTGTAATTTGAACCCAACCATATATATATATATATAATACTGTCCAAATATAGCGGCCCAATGTATAGTGGGCTCCAATGGTGACTAGTGAAAGTTGTGGACATTGAACCTCGTCCAAATTTTTAGGTGGGTTCTGTCCATTTTGCGTAAATAGACCCAAGTCTACAATTTTTGTTTTTGTGCAACAAGTAGGAAAGGAGATTTGAATTCCGATTTTATCTATGAAAAGAAGATGTAAAAAGGTTTTCTTTTCTATGGAAGCGAAGTCTATGTTACGCACTAAACCCATGTGTGAGAGAGGAGAAAATATAGACCTAAGAGTTTATAATAAAACAAGAGGTGCACTGCTTGAATAAGAGAAAGCCAAATGGACAATTTTTCGTAATTCCATTTTGGAGAGACGGTCTAATCAATTATCAAAGTCCATATAGAACAATTAAGGCAAATTGACTCCGTTCATAATTCAAAATTACCAAAAAAAAAAAAAAATGTTTGCTAATGAACAGTGTACGTGCAAGTTTAGATTTTGGAGATTATCTTGTAAAGATCTCTAAAACCTTAACGGTACATTTAAACATCATCTTTGTCAAAAATTGTGTCTTTGTGTTTGTAAGAAAATGAAGAACGTGAGAGTAAAGTTGTAAGAGAAATATACACATTTTTTTTAACGTGAAAACCCTATATGTTGAGAGAGGGAGAAAACCACGGGCACAAGCTAGTCGAATATTCCACTATTTTTTGAAAATGATTACAATGGAGGTATTGTGTTACAATTGAGAAAGAGAGAAAGAAGTGGTGGGAAGAGGGCTTCACCGTAGTGTCAAAAAGTGTCTTTTGTGTCTATCCTCTTGTCATTGAGTCCTTTATCCTTCTTTAATAATGGTGGAAATGGGCACATGTCACTTTCCTAATAGGTAAGGTGTCGCCTTCCTATTGGAGAAGAACAAAGTAGAGTCTTGACCAAATAAGACCACATGCTTTTGGTGTTTCTTTGATAAGTGTGCTTGTGCTTGTACTACACGCAGCAATGCTTCCTCAACAAGCTAGCCTTCTATTGTAATATTCCCAAAACCTGTAGCATGCAGCTATAATGGTCCATGACTGATCTTGCTATCATTTTCATCCACTATCTTGGACACATGGACCACAACTAATTGCTACATGTTGACTATGCCGTGTCAGCAAATCCAATGTCCCACTTTTGGGGTTGGTGACCGTACATTAGCCCCCTAGCTTTGGGGATGTGTTAACAGCATCCAAAGTCATTAAGCATTTTTGAACAAGCTTTCATACTTGCAAAATCTTGTAGCAGTAGATGGAGGAGCAATAAATCACCGAAAGACCTTAAAGTTGCTATATAAGGCATTTGAAAGGCGCAGATTATCTTAGTCTCAGCAATGCTAGTGGCATGCACCTTCAATGCCTTTCTAGGATAAACCAACTTCATTGTCTTGTATTATCTTGGCTTCATGCATTGGTGATTTCTCATCACTAAGGTTGATGTACATGTAGGGCTAGGATGACCTAAAGACTTTATGTCAGCAAGAGATCATAATACCCTCAGCCTCAACCCTTGTGTAGGGCTAGGATGACCTGAGGACTCTATGTCTGCGAGAGATCATAATACCCTTGGCCCTAACCCTCATAATAATGCACAAGTATAGCCAATGATGCTGTTAGAATGTATTTAGGACAAGTTTTACGTCCATGTCCAGTATATTTTGTGGGATTTGATCCCTTAGCTGTATATAGTGACATGTTCTTCAAACTTTGAGGTGTTAAAGAAGAGGCAATTGCTAACCCAAAGGTGCCAAAGAAAGGACCTTCCTCAAACCCGAGAAAGCTAGAGAAGAGGTTATTCTTTGGACTTAGGGGCGTCGAGCAAAAGACCTTTCCCATACGTAGTAGTGGAGAAGAGGTATTCCTTGATCCCGGAGGCATTAAAGGAATGACCTTTCTCATATCTAAAGGTACCGGAGAAGAGATATTCTTTGTACTTTAAGACTTTGGTTTAAGCGCTGAGAGCCCGCTGTAGATCAGAGGTCTAGACGCATATGCAATACCAAGCAACATTGAGTGGAACAACAATGTTGGTTCCAAATTGGCATCATGTGTAGCTTTCCACTTTGATTTTGTACAAAACCAATTAGAAGGCAAGCAGGCTGTCAGTAGACCACATGGTTATCAAAGAAATATAAACATGCCCAGGGAAAGCTAGAATATATCATCGAAGGTGTTTGCAAACAATCACCACAGTATTCCAATGAATGCACGTGAATTCATGTAAGCTTATTGTGCAAGCAGTATATTGCTTTTAACTTTTCTTTCCTTTGCGACCATAAAGGAAGTTATTAAATAACAAGCCAAGTGTCAAGGCAAATAAGGTGAAGCAATATTGGTGTATATAAATTTATAATGACTATAGCCAAATTCACCCAAGAGACCCGCGAAAGCATATTGTAACAACGCATGGTCTAGTGAATGTTGGTGTGAAGTACTTGAAAAGATCAAGGTAAAAGAATTGTTCTTAAAGAGCATGTATGTGCCATATATTGGCTAAAGCTTTTAAATGCGAAAGCTAGCTCAAATATTTGGTGCTCAAGCACTTTCTAAACATAACTATATTTTCAAATCTGTCTAATCATAAGGACATGCCATTCAGCCAATATGAACTACTTAAATATATGTTTAAACATTCACATGAATGGGCACTGTTTCTTAATAGACTAGTGAGATGATCAAGTAAGATGGCAACAAGAATACATCCCTGAGCCTTGTTCTTGAGGGCGAAGCCTTTAGAAAGTCTTTTGACTTCATTGAAGGTGAGACTAGTCCCCTTGGCTTATATCGCCCATGTTTGCATTGGCAATTGTGGTGCCTAAGAAATATGCACCCCCTTTTCTTTTAAGCTTAAGGTGATCCTTTTGATATCATGCTAGATGGCACCATGCATGAGCATATAGATCCCTACCAAGTAAGGGTTCCCATCTGATCAATCCAATGGCATGTTGTATGGCTTTTGAGAATACCAATAAGGTAAGTGCTATCATTTGAAGTCTTCATGAAAGAATAGCGCCATTGGTACACCCAACCCCCCCCCCCCCCCCCCCCCCCCCCCCCCCCCCAAAGGGGCAGATATTCCTGAAATCCTTGCTAGCTTATGGAGGTCTGTGGGGATGACGGCTTCCATGTCATAGACTAGAGAGAAAAGGTGAAACTTCTGTGGCTTGTAACTTGAGATTACAATGGGCCCAGAGGGCTGCAAGGAGCTCCTTTGTGTTTGCTATGTCTCATGGAAGATGGGATCACCATCACCTTGGCAAGCTAGACAGCAATGATAATAAGCCATTTTAGCCACCAGTATGCATTAAGTTTGATGACCATGATCCATAGAATTCCAAGAGGCAACATAAGGCCATGCCTTGCATAATGGCTAAGAAATAGCTTTGCTAAGCGAGTCGTGACTGTCATGAGAATTTTGTATAACACAGTAGCCCTCAATGGCTTGATAAAATATCATTTCAAGGAGTAAGTAAATTGTATACCACACATATATGGTTAATAGATGAATCTAGGTCATCATGAAAGATACTGGGGGTAAACTAAATTAGCCCCCTAGCAATCACCTAGAATCAATTTGTTCAATAAAGAATTTATTTTGAAAAAACCGCCATGGGACTGCCAAAAGCAAGGTCAAAAGACAAGACTGAATTACTTTCATCCACTATAAATTTCGCGAAGATAATTTTCATTAGTGATGAAAGATCAGCAAGTAGATCAGCCACTGAAATTAATGAAGGCAGTCATGTAGCCAAATCTATACATAGTCCCAAACATGTGAAATGGGAGGAATTACTCTCCGATTAAGCAAAAAGGGATACCATGATTCAATAGAAAGCTATTCATGCTTTTAAGAAAGAGTCAAGGAACTTCCCTGAATTTGTAGCTCAGGAGGCTAGAGATCATTCCCATTATTGGCGGTAAGGTTCCACAATGCTGCCACTGAGTTAGTAGTCACTAATTGCATTCTAAGGACATTTGGGCTCATGCCTTGACAAGTTGTACTGTCACTATCTTTCCCAAGCTAGATTGATTGGCTCAAAGCAACATCCAAGCAATACAACTAGATAGTCAAAATATTTGTGAGTGTCCTATAACGTCATTACAGATTAGCCATAAGGCATAAAAAATAATTTACTTAACCTGCAAGAACAAGATTAGTACTACTAAATAACTAGTTTGTAGTTAAATAAAGCTAAATCAGCCATTTAGCCTTGTGCAGATACAGGTCTAGGAACAGGAAATCATAATGAGAAAAATTAAATCTTGTAATCATATATTAAGCTTGTCAAAACTAGTCTTGAGAGAAAATATTGTTTAGGCATTACTCTCAACTCAAACAGTCATGTTTCTAGCAGTATATGAGAAAATATCAAAGTGAAGAAACTACCCTCGAAACGCAGATTGGAGATTTTAAGAACCTGCCCTCACAGTAAGTGGATGCTAGCTTTCTATGGGAAGTATCTTTGTTTCTCCTTTCAGCTTCTATTGGTCAGATAATGCCAAATGTGATGAGCTTGTTGCTGCACACATAAAGCTTGTTGCAGGCAACATTTAAGCTCCAACCCATAGTGTTCCCGCTGTTAATGATGTGGAAGATGAGACCATCTTTAAGCTAAACACCTTGACAGAGAATATCTAGTGTGAGTATATTGTGAATATATTTATTTATTTCAGCAAATAGAAGCAAGTAATATAAGTCATGTCTACTACATAAACATCTTCAAAACTAGTGGCTACTTGTTAGGCCAACCAACATCAGCTTCAAAACGAATTAACAGCCATATTTTACTTTCAACCCAGGTGCGAATGTGATTAAAAGCACCTTAAAGCTTCAAAAGAATCTTAAAGAAGAAAATAAATAAAAGGGAACATAAACCAATGAAAGCTCTTAGCTGCAGAAGGTAGTAAAGTCTAGCTTAGGCATCATCCAAAAGGCTTAGAAAGAACATAACACTTTCTTGAAGGTGTTCATAATAAATAAGCTGACTTTGAAAAGGATAATAGTGATTGTAGCAAAGCGAGGACCATATTTAATATATAATCATAATAAAAATGCCTTGCAACCATGCGTGAAGCCAAATTTATACATTGGTTCTCAAATTAATATAACCAAATGATGTCAAGCTTCAAGAGAAAAGTAAAGGCAGAGGATAAATAAAGTAGAGAAGACTTCCCTGAATTTGGCGATGAGCTTTTCAGCTGGAGCCGTGATTGAGTTAAGGAAGGGAAAGAGCTCTCTCTGTTTCCTTTTCCTTGCCAATCCCTATTTTTTTTTAAACTCTTCTATTGAGACCCAAAGCTTTAGTGGGTCAGCTAAAGTTGTATTGACCACAAGGGGTTTTCACGGGATTTTCGGCAAACACCTTAGCAGCAAGGCAAGAAAGGAACGTCATTTACATGAGCACGAGTTGTTAAAGAACAACCCCATTCGGACCCATCTTCAAGAACTCGAATCAACCTTAGAACTATGTTTTCTTCGAGAAGAAAGGAATTTTCTCGTTTTCTTCAACTGGGCATGATCCGTTGGGTCATGTAGGACTAGTTGTGGATCTAACCATTCAGTCAATGGCTCAGTTTCAGAGGCTAGACGAGTTACAAAGAGCACAACCATTGTCACGGTCGATTCCATGGCGGAGTGGGACAGTCTGGTCAACAAGACAAACACCTTTGATATTAGACTCATGGGAATCTTGCCATACAGTGGCCATGGAGTGGCCCATGAACTGTGAAACAACCGTGCCTAATAATGAGGTTGTTAAGATCTTGCCGAAGATAGTGCCTCTGATAAAGACTAAATCGGATCTGCTCTTAAACACTTCAACACTTCAATACTCCAAACCAATACATGTTTGAATAACCCATTCGACAAGAGAAAACCCTTGGTCAGCAAAACGAGAAACAAAATAAGAAAAATATAAGAATCGTTTCTGGGATTTCTTTGGAGCATGGAATAGAGAAGACCCAGGCAATGGATGTCTAAGAAGTCAATAAAAATAGGAGATTTTGGATCCCAGTGGAGTCACCAAAAATGTATGTGCAAGTTTAAATTTTGGAGATTATCTCGTGAAGATGTTTAAAACCTTAACGGTACATTTAGATATCATTTTTGTCAAAAATTGTGTTTTTGCAAGAACTGAAGAGCATGAGAGTACCCCGTTTGTTTCCCCATTTTGAGCCCAAAAAGGGCTTTTTGAAAAAAAGCCAAATCAAAATATGCGTTTGGTTAAGCTCAAAACGCAACTTTTTGATAAAAGTTACGTTTTGGGTATAGACCAAAATTAAGGAGAAACGCGGAAATTTTTATGGACCTCTGAGGGTCCATAAATGAAAACGCGCAATGCGTGTTTTGGATGGGTTACCATTGCAATATTAGAATTACAGAAATACCCATCAATTATTCAGTTCTCTCACGCCCCTCATCTCTCACCTCTGCTCTCCCTTTGCACGATGCCTCCCATCTCTTCTCTCTGCTCTGCCCTCTCCGTGAGAAATCAATCCAAAGAACAGAGAAATCATAACCAACCCATACCCATGAGAAATTAACCCAAAGAACACACAGAAAAATCATTACCCAAAACACAAACCACAATCCAAAAATACAGAAATCAAATAGCACAAACCCACGGCCAAACAACCATAAACACACAGAAAGATAGAAAGAAAGAAGAAGAAGAGGAAGAAGAAGAGGAAGGCGAAGAGAGAACGAATCCACAGTGTTCAGTTCAGGTCGTGAGGCTTCTCAATGTTCAGTTCAGGTCCGCGAGCAATTTGCTTCATATAAGTCAAGAAGCGGAAGTGGAGAGCTTCTGGAAATCAAGTGGAAAAAAAAAAAAAAAAAAAAAGAGAGAGAGAGAGAGAAGAAATTGAGAGAGCCGGAGAGCTTTGGAATTGAGAGAGCCTTCTGGAAACAAACAGAAAAGGAAAAAGGAAAGAGAAAAGAATGAAATAATGAGAGCCTTCTGGAAAGTGGAGGTGTGGAAGTAAAGAAAAAGAAAAAAGAGAGGATGTGGACAAAATAATGTACACGTGTGTGGTGGATAAAATACAAGAGAAAAAAAAAAAAAAAAAAGGAAAAGCAAACGTATGGAGGAAAAAAAAGGCAAAGTATTAGAAACACAATTTAAAAATATTACCACAATATTTTCACAATAAATTTTAAGTAATTAGCTAATATTGATGAGTAAAAATATAATTTCAGTAATGAGTTCAAATTAGAACTAGTAACAATTTTTCATATAAGATTTTATTATGATTCTTATAAAAGTGTTGTAAAAAATACTATGGATGTAACACTTTTTGTTGAAAAATATAATTGTTGAGAATGAATAGAAAAAGAAAAATAAATATTAAAAAAGAATAAATTTGATTACAAAATAAAAATTAAAAAAGTAGATAGGTAAAAGATAAATGTCACTGTTGATTGTCCAAACAACACAAAAATTTGTCTAACCTGCTGGAGATGCTCTTATATATACATTGTCCTTTTTGGTAATTTATCCCTCAAACTGCCACTTTTATAAGTACTAGCCAAACACTCAGCTTTTTTAAAAAGCACCTTTTAATAGTTTTTACCAAATACTCAGCTTTTTGAAAATTCACTTTTTCAATTATGCACTTTTTGAAAACTCCATTTTTTCATTATGCACTTTTACAAAAAGCTGAACCAAACTCACCCTAAAAAGTTGTAAGATAAATATGCATTGCTTTTTTAACATGGAAACCCTTTATGTTAGGAGAGGGAGAAAACTACGGGCATAAGCTAGTCGAATATTCCATTATTTTATGAAAATGGTTACAATGGAGAAAGAGAGAAAGAAGAGGTGGGAAGAGAGCTTTATCGTAGTGTAAAAAAATGTCTCTTGTGTCTATCCTAAGTCTTTTATCCTTCTTTAATAATGGTAGAAATGGGCACATGTCACTTTCCTAATGGGTAAGGTATTGCCTTTCCATTGGAGAAGAAAAAAGTAGAGTACCTCATGCATTTGGTGCTTCTTTGACAAGTGTGCGTGTGCTTGTACTACATACAATAATGCTACCTCAACAAGCTGGCCTTCTACTGTAATATTCTCAAAATCTGTAGCATGTAGTTGTAATGGTTCATGACTGATCTTGCTATCACTTTCATCCACTATCTTGGACACATAGACCACAATTAATGGCTATATGCTTGCTATGCCTTGGACACATGGTGATGGCAGATTGGCTCAATATAAAGCAAATCCAATATGCCCCACTTTTAGGGTTGGTGATCGTATAAACAGTCACTGTCTTGATCTAATAACCTACTGTTCATTAACAAAAAAATTAATTTGAATAAAAAATTCAACCACCAATTAAAATATTTAATTTTTACTAAATATTCAAACGGTATCAACAAAATCATTCCAGATCTTTTCTCTCTCTCAAATATCTCTAAACTTAATGTCAATCAAAATACAAACTCAAATTAGAACCAAAAAAAGAAAAAAGCAAATATGATCCATCTAGGCAACGGTGGGGATCTTTAGCCTTTGTCATCCACCGGTGATCTTTGAGAGAGAGAGAGAGCATTTGGTTTGTTTTGGAGTGGTAGAGAAGAAAAGCAAAAAGAAAAGTGAAGATAGAGGGAAGGGAAAGAATACATGTGTAGAGGAGAAAAAAAGAGGAAAAAAAAAAAGTGTGGATCAAAAACAAAATAAATAGATCAAGGAAAAATAAAAATAAAATAAGAAATTAAAATTGGGAAATGATAACACAATATTTTCATAATACATTCACAATAAAATTTAGGAGGTGGGTTATTACTAGTTAATATTGGTGAGAAAAAAAATAATTTAAGAGGTGTGTTCAAATTAAAATCAATAACAAATTACTACATATGGTTTGTTGTGAAAGTATTGTAAAAATGTTTAGAACATAGCACTTCTCATTAAAATTAGATGATTCTATGACTCATTATATCATTGCTACAAGTGCTCCACTAGATTTGTTAAAAAAATATCATTATTGGAAAATTTAAAAATATTACTGTTGGGAGATTTAAAAAATATATTTGTTGAGAATTTGAAAATTATGATGAATGAAGGAAGATTGAAAAAAAATATATATTAAAGAAAGAATATTTAAAAATGATAGAGAAACGATAGAGATTTTGTTGGAAAATGTATTTGAAAAGTAGATACACAAAAGGTAAAATGAATTGTTCACTCTTCAAATAGTACAAAAATTTGAAGAGACTGCTAGAGATGCATTATAATGCATGTATAGATTCAAATTTCTAGCACTTTCTTTTTTTAAACCTCTTCAAGTATCTAACTATTTTCTCAAGTGTATATAGTCCCTCAATTCCACACACACTATCAAATTGAACACCTATGCTCACATATATGACATATCTATTTGAAGCAATGGTAGTGCGGATCAAATTGGGAGCCTTGCCTGTTCTCACACGGCAATGGAAGTGTAGTATATGTCCTTTACTAGGACTTAATGTGAAGTTAGCTTCGTGGAATACGTCCCAAATTATTTTGAATGATTGTCATCCAGGACTCGTTCTCAACCACTAGTAGATCTTGTTTGAATGCCTAGGCTGTGGTTGTAGCTGTTATAAAGAAATAGTATTGTTTGCATTTAGGAAGCATGACAAAATTTGGTATTTAGACTGTTTTTAGAAATTATTTTTGCGAATAGTATGCGCATCAAACTATTTAGTTAGTTGGACTGATTTTGGAACTTGAGTTTGTCAAACTCGATTTTAGGCTGGAAAGCAAACACTATAGTGGCCTTTTTTTAGAGCCTATAGTAGCGTTTATAGAAAACGCCACTATAGGGCATATATAGTGGCGTTTTTGACAAACGCCACTAAAAAAAAGGCCACTATAGTTTGAATTTTGAGCCGGAACTCGAGTTTGCCAAACTCGAGTTCCAAAATCAGTCCAACTAACTAAAATAGTTTGACACGCATACTGTTCACAAAAAAAGTTTCTAAAAACAGTCTAAATACCAAATTTTGCCTAGGAAGCATCCTTTGTGCTTTTAAAGAGATAGAAAAAAGTCTTTTTTTTTTCTTTCAAAATAAATGAAGTATTTTGGAAATGCCAACACATTACCTAAATAATTCACAATGGGAGACACCTTTGCTTTGTTGAGGAAAAGAAGAAAGATCAATATTAATTTAGTAGGGATCCTTAATCACATATAACTTGGGCAGAAAAATAGATACATCATATGATCATAGCACTTCATATTCCATATGAACTTGGGTTGGAAAAAAATTTGGGATGAAGTCTCCCATATATAAAGAAAAGAAAAAAGAATTCTTTTTAATTTTCTTAACAATGGAAAAGACCATCACCCCCTAACCTTCACCAGTAGAATTTCAATTCAAGGCCTTATTTAAAGGAAGAGCTACATACCACATGGCTAGTAAGATTTGATATACATTACAATAAAAATGTGTCAAATTATAGGCATCAAACAAGCCAATGAAGCTAAAACAATAGACTTGAACATAATCGAAGAGGGTATACGACCATTATCATTGCGGATGAAGAGTGCTTGGTAGACTGGTACGTTGAGCATGACAAGTAGCAAGTTAAGACTAAGTTGAAGGATCAACTGGTCCAATACCTTGAACCCCAAATCCAAAACAATCTTTTTGATTCCCCCAATTAAATTGAAGAAGTTTAGCATTGCCAATGTTGCTATAATAGTAAACGTGATAGTGGAGCTTCCAAACTCTATGATTTCTTGCTCATACCTCTTTAACACATCCTCTGTGACCACCTTTTCTGTGACCACAAATGTTGTTTTAGAGAGGCCTAACTGCCTAACAATGGTGTTAATGAATGCGAAAAAGTGTGCAGTAGTCCTTCGGATCAGCCACATTCGTTGCCAATTCCACCAAGCTTTAAGTGTATCCCCACAGCTTAGAGCCTCAGCTATGCTACAAGCATTTTTGGCTACAATCACATATGCGAAGGGTACGAACCATAGGCTTTTAACCTAGAAAGAAGAGGCCAAGAAATCAATAAGTAAATGTATTACTATAATTGGGTCAATAAGAATTTTAATACATTAATATGAGGAATGTGATTCGGCCTTAACGATCTACATCCATAGAAAAAAATCTTTGATGGCTACATATTTACTATAAAGTTCTGTGGGTTACAATACTTGCATTACAAGTAAGTACAAGTAGGATTATAATTAATTTTCTTACACTCTAAGTAAGATTATGATTACTTTGCTTACACTTTAAATAAGATCAGATATAATGAATATGTATTAGAATTATATTACAAACTTGGACCTTGACTAGAATTGAACCTTGATATATTATAAGAAAAGAATAGTAAAGAGACAAACCTGAGGGAATATGGAAATGCCATGGAGCAAGCAGAGGGGAGGAACAATCACATAATAGAGTGTTGGGAGGGAAATTGTAGCCCATAAAAGATAAATACAATATCCCATTTGGGCACCCAATTTTATCTTGCCATGACCATATATGAAAGGGCAATACTTGGAGAGAAATATTTGAAACAGGCCTTCAGACCACCTCTTTTGTTGAATAAGAACATCATTTAAGGTAATTGGAGCAACACCTAAGAAGGCCTTTCTATTAGGGTTATAATAATGTGATTTCCAGCCCCTACATTGGATAGCCAAGCCAGTTATAACGTCTTCAGATGAGCACCCATAGATTAGCCCCATCTGCAAATTTATAATTAACATGTTCAAGATTAAAAGTTTCATACATATATACACACACCTAGAGAGAGAGAGAGAGAGAGAGAGAGAGAGAGAGAGAGAGAGAGAGACCTTTCCCCCCCACTGAGTCTCCTTCTCAAAGCTATAACTAGCAAGTATTTTTGATGCTGCTTCTAATTCATTAACAGTTTTATTTGTATCATTTTTGTCTTCTATGTTCCATTCTTTTCTATAATCCTTGGAATACACCTTTCCACAAAGACTTTCTCTTCTATGGAAACATGCAGTACCACAATACGGAACTGCACCATATCCATCTATTCCAGCAAGCTCAACCTTCATATTTAACCAAGAATATAGTATGTTACTCCAAATAATCCATATAGTTTGATATTTCTGAAAACAAAGCTATAGATCTTGGATTACCCACATTATTAATTACTGAAAGAGTACATGCGTATAAATCATTTTTGGTGATATTGTCATAATTTTGTGGAAATTGCAGGAAGGAGATCTCATGGCCTCTCTTTTCATCCAAGAAAAAACATAGTGCTTCTTGTATTGTATTTGCATCATTTGCATACATGTCGCAATCCAAGTTGAGGATGAAAGGGGCATTGCTTATCTCTGATGACACTCTTATCTGCAAATTTGAAATACAATATCAAAATACTAGGAAACTAACAATCAATAACATTACCTAGTGGATAGGGTCACAAATACTTACATCATTACTACAAATACTTACAAACTAAACAAACTTCTTTTCCGTATGCTTATTTTCATTTCACTTTAGAAATATCATAACATTGAAAAAAAAATTTAAAGAACATGTGTAATGAGCCTAGGAAAAGCACTAGCCTTATCTGTACTATACCTCAAAAGGACTAGTCATAATTAAGACTCTTTGCAGTTGTTAATAAAGTCCAGTTTAACCCAGTAAATACCCGATGTGGAACTCACCACACACCCACACACATCACACAATCAATCAAATTGGGACATCACAATCTCCCCCACTTAAATCCCTAACGTCCTCGTTAGGGCCTACTTTGCGGGGTAGTGTCTTTGAGTCCACATGGGATTACCGGGCCAGCTCTGATACCATATGTAACAACCCAAGGAAAAGTACTAGCCACATTTGCGCTATACCTCAAAAGGATTAGTCACAATTGAGACTCTTTGCAGTTGTTAATAAAGCCTAGTTCAACCCAGTAAATATTTGATGTGGGACTCATCACACACCCACACACATCACACAATCAATCAAATTGGGGCATCACAATCTCCCCCACTTAAATTCCTAACGTCCTCGTTAGGGCCTACTTTGTGGGGTAGTATCTCTGAGTCCACATGGGATTACCGGGCCGGCTCTGATACCATATGTAACAACCTAAGGAAAAGCGCTAACCACATCTGCGCTATACCTCAAAAGGACTAGTCACAATTGAGACTCTTTGCAGTTGTTAATAAAGCCCAGTTCAACCCAGTAAATACCCGATGTGAGACTCACCACACACCCACACACATCACACAATCAATCAAATTGGAGCATCACAACATGTGTTGCAAGTACAGTTCTATTGGGAGAATGTAAAGAAAATGTATGTACATAAGCTGAAAGTTTACCAGTGCATTCATAGCTCCAGCTTTGAAATTGTGAGGCCATTGGGGTCGTTTTTCTCGTGCCATGTACACTAGCGTTGGCAATCGCCCTCCATATATATCAACTATGTTTTTGTCCCTTCCATCAATCATAATCTTAAAAAAAAAATGATAATAAATAAAAGGTTCTTTTTAAAAGGGTGTATCATGAAATTTTTGGGGAGAATACAAGAGTTACCTCCACAATTGATTGGTGATCTTGCTTTGCTACTTTGGAGTTCCATTCTGAAAATCCTTTGTGTTGATCCCTTATTTCTTTTGTAATCTCTCCCATTTCAACAGTTGAGTTAATCCGATTTTCCATTTCTTTGTATAGTTTCTTTAAGAAACATTAAAAAAAATGATTAGCAGTTTATCATCATGAAAATTCAATCATTTTAGCTCAAGGGTCATGCAAACAGTTAGTTGATGCCACATGGTATGGATTAAGACTAAGTATTTGGTAATTCAAATGACCATGCTTCTAAACTAACCATATAATTCATTAAGCCATCTAAAAAAGTCTCATAAGTATTTAGATTGTTAATTGAATCAATTGTTTTGAAGAATTTTTCTCTAAATTTATTTGAAGGAAAATTTAATCCAACATAAACTCACTACCATTCAACTTAAGGGTGCTATTAGGATAATGAAAATTGTATCATTTAGGGTAAATTACACTTTAATACCACTCTAGGGTAAAATATACATATGATTACACTTTGTACTATAAACTTTTTGAATGCATATTTTGCTCCCTAAATTATGACTCTTGTTATACTTGGCATTATGACGTTAAATTTGTCTTTACCTTGTATGAAAAAATATGACATTATGTGGAAAGACTTAATTGTCTATTTTGTCAATCCCTTAAAAACAAAAGAGAAATTACATTTTACTACATTAAATTGTACTCTCAATTACATTTTGCACCCTAAACTTTAGATTTCGATCTAAGTTAATAGTAAACTTTATGTTAGGTACAGAGTATAACAAGGGTCATAGTTTAAGATGCAAAACATGCATTTGAAAATTTTATGGTGCAAAATGTAATTAGAGGTACAGTTCAAGATGTAAAGTGTAATTTTTCCTATTATTTAAGTGGATAAACTAGTCTAACTAAATATGCCATGAACTTACCTTGATAGCCAACAATTCTTGGGCATATGTAATGTCTTGAATGTCAATTTGTTGAGCAAAGTAGGCACTCGGGGACCTTGGTTGGATATTGAATTTTTTGCAAAAGGGTATCCAATGCTTAGAAAAACTAGAGGCCTCTAGGAGAGCATAAAATGTCAACTCCGACCCACCATCATCTGAAAGATAAATACTCAAATTTTCAAGTGGATAATTGTAGGACATGACTGATAAGATTGTGTTGATCACCATTGTTGGTGGCTCCTTCTTGGAGTCTGCCGTGCACACGAAAATGTCAATACTTGGTAACTTGTCTTTGTATCTGTAACATGCAAAGAAAGTATAAATTGAGGGGGAAAAAGTGACACAATATTCCAAGAATGTCATATAACCACTATGATGGTTCACAATTACCATGTGGAATTGAATTGAAATAAATAATAAAATAACAATTTTCTTTTTGAGCTTGTTTTTTAGAAAAAAGATTTTTCACTCTTTGAATTTGAATCTGCTAAATAATTCTCTATTTAATGTTTGGTTGATAAGAAAATGTTTTGCATATACAAAGATGTATTTAAAAAAAGGAGTAATCATTTTATTAACTTTTAAAAGTTGAAAGATTTAATTGTAAAATGGAACAAATTTTAAGCACTCAATTGAATCAAACTTTAAGGATTTGATTGCTACTTTTGAAATTTTTGAGACTGAAATAGAAAGTAGGTAAAATTTTATGGACTAAAGTTGATGTTTGCAAGTATTAGTCATTGAACAAAATTTAGCTAAAAAATTAGTTGTAGAATAAGATTACAACCTTATTTAATATCTTTTTATTGGAGGTGAATTTTGACAAATCTACCATTGTATTACATTTTCTTCTTATATCCTTCATATTTACAAAATTTGTAGAAAATTAAAGATAAATAGCTATGTCATTAACAAATTATTTAAATTGCAAGTTTTTGTAGTTTAAAATTATGCATAAAATATAATATTACAAATTATCTAGTAAATAATATCTGTATGACAAAAAATTTGACATGTATATTAAGAGCGTAAAAAACGTACAATCTAACGGTTAGATTTTTGAAATATGTAAAAATGTTGATGATATTAAGTAATGCTGTAGCCTTAGACTACAACAAATTTTGTAGTGAAACTTTATCCTTAGTTATTTTAAAATTTCCTGACTTTGGTCTCGTTGAGATTTCATACAGAATATTTCATAGTAATTGATATTTACTATTTTATATCAAGATATTTTCTAGGATTTATCTCAATAAAACTATGATCTTACCCAAATTATTTCAATATTTTCTTTCCTTATTTTCATTTATATAATTATGTTAGGTTGATATTTTTGAGATTTTGGATAAATTTTACATATATTTTTGTTACATCTCAAATTAATATTGAACTAGTTGGGTTTGTGTTGTGTGGATATATATTGAGTTTCATAAAGAGCACATACTAGTAGGATTTGAACTTTAAAAACAGCTATAAGAAACCACAATTGTGACTAGACTACCATTCAGGATCGGCTTGATGCCTTTAGGGACTTAAGGCAAAAACTAAATTGAGGCATTTTATATATTTAAATATGATTTTAATTTTTTTTAATATTTTATTTTCTTGTTATAGATGCAAAATTACTAATTAACTTGAACCACATAAATTTTTATTTATTTATGAGTAATTCTATAAACACAAAAAATTTGTCAAAACCTATTAATGTGACAAATTGATAGTGGTAAGTAAAAAAGTGATGTAAGTGGTGGACTTAGATGAAAACTAGTAAAACTAAAAGTTTGCTAACTTAATTATTATGAAATTTTTTGTATTTTTTTTTTTGAGAAATACTATATTTATAATATTTTTATAACAAATCTTAGGTATTAATTTATTATTAGTTCTAAGTTGAACCCACCACTTAAATTATTATTTTGACTACCAAAAATAATCAATAATAATCTACAACTTAAAATTTATTGTGAAAATATTTAAAAAAAAGTTCTGGAGGTAGATTTTCCACACTTTTTTTTTTCCTTCTAGTCTTTTATTTGATAAAAATATTATTTTATTTATTGGATTAATATTTTTTTTATCAATATTTCATAACATGATCTCGATTTTTATTGCAAAAACAAAGGTTTTGCTAATATTAAAATCATTCTTCAGATTTTTTTTTTAATTATTCCTTTAAATTCTCCAATCTCATCAAATTTACAATATCAATTGGTTAACTTAATTGAGGTAGACGCAAAATCAATTTAAGAACTAAATTGAAATTAGGTCAAAATATAGGGGAAAAAAAGTATAATTTCACTTTTTTATTTTCATATATTTTCTAGGATTCCTACCAATTAAAAAAAAAAAAAAAAAAAAAAAAAAAAAAAAAAAAAAACTCAAGACTGTACTATGATTAAAATCGTGTTTCAGAGAGATACATATACGTACACAGACTTACTGTATCAGCTGGTCACCTTGATGGGTTGTCGAAGGAAAATTATGAAAGAAAAAAAGCCTAGAAAATAAATAATTAAATAAAGTAGGAAGTTGCATCAAGATGAAGCTTTCCCTGTATTCAACTCAGATTATTGGCTACAGTTCTCACCTAAGTGTATGGGAGAGAGAGAGAGGTCTAACCTGTATGAGAGTCTTTCCTTAAAAGGGTAATTGTAAACAACCTTAAAACGACAAGACTGAGTGAGTATCCAGTACAAACCGAACCATAGCTCAGCCATGAACATACCGATCCAAGCCCACCTCCCTTGCACTCCAGCTCTTGGGATGTGAGTCAATCTGTAAACCCATATCAAACATATACCAACAAACACTGTGGAAGCAAACACCTTATATGCACCTCTAAATCTTGCTTCCTTTGTCTCAAACAGTGGAAGTAGTGCTTCTTCTCCACCATCTTCCTTTCCCATCTTCTGTGTGTGTTTCTGTGGTCTCTGTGTAATGTAATCAAGCGGGCAAGAATGTTTCTATCTATAGTTGACGACCTGATATTTCTCTACTGAAAAGACATAAATGCCTTTTGTCTGGTAGTAATATTTTTTTGCTGAGATGTCCGGTAGTAATATTATAATTTGAATTAACTACCATTCACATTTACTGTTTCTATTTTCAATTTCATAACTTTATTTTTAGGAAAATTATTGCTTTATATTTTACTATTAATGTTAATAAGATTTGTCCTGTACTATTAATATAAGAAGATTTGTGTTGTAAATTAAACAAATGTGTACAATATTGTAAATTTTTTATAAATATAAATCTTACATTGACAATACAATATAAACTAATAATTATCCTAATTTTTAATTCTTTTTAGAGAGAGTTTCAACCTATGGCGTCCACTCCTGATGATAGCTCTTTATCATCAGACCAAGACACCAATCAATTTTTGGTGTAGGCAGAAATTAAACCACAGATCTCTTATTCAACCATCATAGACTTTATCAGTTGAGCTAACTAGAATCTACTAATTTTTAATTTTTAGATATGATATATTTAAAGCCATACCACTTATTCGAGGATAATGAATTTAATAAATGTTATTAATTCTAATTCCATAAAGATATGCATTCAAAATGAGAAAATGTGTGGTATCATTACTAATTTTTTTTTATAAAATTTTAATTTATGGCATTTGCTTTTAATTATTGTGTTTTTTATTATCAGAATAAGATACCAATAAATTTTTAGCACTATAGGCAGGGATTGAACCTCAAGTCTCTTATTTAATCATCAGAGACATTATCAATTGAACTAATTAAAATCACCACTATCAATATTATTATATCGATTTAATCACGCATGGAACCCACCTACTTGTGAGAGGCAAGTCTCATGCGCCTGGCCATGAGATACCTCCTCTATTGCACCAATAACATACCACCAATCACTCTCATCTCGTACTATTTTTTTTTTTTTTGTCTTGAATATCTCTCTCTCTCCCTCTCTTAATCATTCTTTCTTTTCTTTCTTTCCATCACATCACAATTTTCTACGCCACCCCCTCTCTCACTGGTAAAAAAGAAAAGAAAAAACTCTATACACTCTCATCATTATCTTTTCCCCCCTCATCCATTCCAATCCCATCATTTATTATTATAGTGTAAAATAATAAGAACTAATCACAAATATTTTATCCTAAAAAAAGAACCAAATCATATATGTCAGCTATAATGTCAATATCACCCCATCCCTAAAGCACTTTTCAGTGTTTGTATTATTATTCCTAATTAAAAATAGTGTTTGTATTATTAAAAAACCACCTCAATGTTGTAAATTTTCTTGACCAAAATGTGTTTATTATAAAGTTAATTGGATATAATAATTAATTATTTTGTAAGCAGATTAATATTAACAAAAAAAAAAGGGTGAAATTACTATATTCTACAAAATAAAAGGCCTAGATTCGAGTCTCGTTACCAGCAATCCTCCTTAGTAGATGATTTGTAAGTCCAATGTAAATCATCTTTGAGGCTTGGGCTTGCCCTGACCTTAATATGGGATAGCCTCCCCTCACCTAAACTTATAGAAGGGTGGTGTATGATAGAGCCAACATGATCCAAGCATAAATTAGACCATCTCCTCCTAGCCTTCAACAGCACTAGCTAAATCAAAGACCTTATCTTAAAAGGAAGACCTATATATCACATGGCTACTAAATTATAGGCATCAAACAAGCTAATGAAACTAAAATGACAAATTTGAACAAAATTGAGGATGGTACACTGGTATATTGATCATTACAAGTAGCAAGCTAAGAATAATATGCAAGATCAATTAGTCTAATATTATGAACTCCAAATCAAGAAAAACCTAATTGATTCCCCCAATTAAGCTGAAAATGTGTAGTAATGTCAATGTTGCTATAATCGTACATCAAATGCATGGCTACTAAACTATAGGTATCAAACAAGCTAGCGAAACTAAAACAACAGATTTTAACAAAACTGAGGATGGTATACGACCCTCATCATTGCGGATGAAGAGTGCTTGGTACACTGGTATATTGATCATGACAAGTAGCAAGCTAAGAATAACATGCAAGATCAATTGGTCTAATTTTATGAACTCCAAATCAAGAAAAATCTTTTTGATTCCCCCAATTAAGCAGAAGATGTGCAGTAATGCCAACACTGCTATAATCGTAACCATGATGGTTGAGCTTCCAAACTCTATGACTTCTTCCTCATACCTCTTCAACACATCCTCTATAACTACCTTAGTTGTGATAGCAAATGTTGTTTCTGATAGGCCTAATTGCCTGCTAATGGTGTCAATGAACCCGAAAAAGTACGAAGTAGTTCTTCGGATCAACCAAATTCGCTGCCCATTCCACCAAGCTTTGAGTGTATCCCCACAACTGAGGGCCTCAGCTATGCTGCAAGCGTTCCTGGCTACAAAAACATAGGCAAAGGGCCAGAACCATATGCTTTCAACCTGGAAGGATGAGACCATGAAATCAGTATATATAAGCTTTATATTATGAAACATGGAACATCATAAGAATGCACTCTTCACTCTGCTTGATTTGTTGCATAAATTGTTTGCACACCCAACTTAATAAAATGAAAATTTTTGTGTTTAATCCATAATCAGAGGGCTATTGAAGGTGCACAACGCATATATCTTGTTTTTATGATGTCAACTATGCATTAATTTATACTATTAGAAAAGAAAAAGGTAAAAGAAATAAACCTGGGGGAATAAGGAAATTCCATGAAACAGGCAAAGAGGAGGAACAATCACATAATAGAGTGTTGGGAAGGAAATTGGAGCCCATAAAAGATACATACAATATCCCATTTGGGCACCCAATTTTATCTTGCCATGCCCATATGTGAAAGGGCAATATTTGGAGAAAAATATTTGAAACATGCCTTCAGACCACCTCTTTTGTTGAACAAGAACTACATCTAAGGTAGTTGGAGCAACACCCAGGAAGGCCTTTCTATTTGGATTATAATAAAGTGATTTCCAGCCCCTGCATTGGATAGCCAAGCCAGTTACAACATCTTCGACCGGGCACCCATAAATCACTCCCATCTGCAAATTCATAATTACAATTTTCAAGATAAAAGTTCCAAATGCACATGTGCGCGTGCATACACACACAAGCAGAGAGAGAGAGAGAGAGAGAAACCTTTTTGCCCCACTGAGTGTCTTTCTCATAGTTACAATTAGCAAGGAATTTTGAAACTTCTTCTAATTCATTAATAGCTTTATCTGCATTTTTTTTTGAATTCTACATTCAATTCTCCTCCATAATCCTTAGAATATACTTTACCATAAAGGCTTTCTCTTCTATGGAGACATCCAGTGCCACAATACAGGGCTGCACCATATCCACCTATACCAAGAAGTTCAACCTTCATATTTAACCATGAATATTAGTTAGTATATTAGTTCGCCAATTGGAGCAAAGTAGGTTTCTCTTCTTGAAAACAGGGGCGTAGTCATAGATTACTCACGTTATTAGCTACCGAAATAGAACATGCATAAATATCATTCTTGGTAATATTGTCATAATTTTGTGGAAATTGCACAAAAGAGATCTCATGGCCTTTCTTTTCATCCATGAAAAAACATAGTGTCTCTCCTATTATGTCTGCATCATTTGCATACATGTCACAGTCCAAGTTGAGGATAAAAGGGGCATTGCTTATCTTAGACGACACCCTTATCTACACATTTAAAAGAAAATGTCTTCAAAATACCAGGAAAAAAAAGAAAAAAAAAAGGAAACCATTTATATTATCACGTGGACATGGTCACAAATGCTCAGGTAATCATAATAGAAAATGTTTCAAACTAAACAAACTTTTTTTTGTATGCTTTTTTTCATTTCAAATAGCAACATTTTTATGTTGCAGGGAAATTAAAGAACATAATTTGAATGTAAAGTTCTTATGAGAGAATGTACAAACCATGATACAAATATTGAAAGTTTACCAGTGCATTCATAGCTCCAGCTTTGAAGTTGTGAGACCATTGGGGTCTTTTTTCTTGTGCCATGTACACTAGTGTTGGCAATTGCCCTCCATATATATCAACCGCATTTTCGTCCCTTCCATCAATCATAATCTTTAAAAAAAAATAATGATAATAAATAAAGTGATTTTTTAAAAGGGTGTATCATGAAAATTTTTGGGGAGAATACAAGAGTTACCTTCACAATTGACTGGTGATCTTGCTTTGTTACTTTGGAGTTCCATTCTGAAAATCCTTTGTGTTGGTCCCTTATTTCTTTGGGAATCTCTCCCATTTCAATAGCCGAGTCAATCCGATTTTCCATTTGTTTGTATAGTTTCTTTAAGAAACATAAAAATGTGATCAACCAATTTGTCATCAAGAAAAGTTAATTATTCTAGGTTAAGGATCATGCAATAAGTTAGTTCACTTCATGCCTCTTGCAATTAATGGTTTATGCCTAGGTACAATGTACATATCATGGCTCATGCTAGTAAATTGCAACAGATTTTGAAATCTCCTCCAACTTATTATATAATAATTCAAATAAAAAATCCATCAAGTTACATGTCATTCATGATTCAACATAAGGGAACTGTGGGGGAGGATTTTGTTCCACGCCCCGACCGAGTGTGGGGTTTGGGATTTTTGGGGTGTTTTGACCCTGTGACACCCTAGTCCCACATCGGCAAGAGATGCGCCCCACTCATGGTTTATAAGCCCTTGGAGCAACTATGAGTGTACCACTACTACACAGTGACACCCTAGTCCCACATCGGCAAGAGATGCGCCCCACATAAGCCCTTGGAACAACCATGAGTGTACCACTACTACACATGTGTAGTAGTGGTACACTCATGGTTGCTCCAAGGGCTTATAAACCATGAGTGGGGCGCATCTCTTGCCGATGTGGGACTAGGGTGTCACAGGGTCAAAGCATCCCAAAAATCCCAAACCCCACACTTGGTACTGAGAACAAAACCTTGTGGGTTTGACTCCCCAAAGAGGACAAACAGCTTGCGGGGCGTGGAACAAAATCCTCCCCCATAGGAACTATTAGGGTAATGACATCTTTTTTACCTTTTAGTTCGATCAACCTAGCCTAACTATATCTGCCATGAAGTTACCTTGATAGCCAACCATTCTTGGGCATATTTTATGTCATGAACGTCAATTTATTGGGAGAAGTAGGCACCTGGGGATCTTGGTTTGACATTAAATTTTTTACAAAAGGGTATCCAATGCTTAGAGAAATTAGAGGCCTCAATGAGAGCATAGAATGTCAAATCTGACCCACCATCATCAGAAAGATAAACACTCAACTTCTCAGGTGGATAATTGTATGACATGACTGATAGGACAGTGTTGATCACCATAGTTGGTGGCTCCATCTTAGGGTCTGCTGTGCACAAGAAAATGTCAACACTTGGTAACTTGTCTTTGCATCTGTAAAATGAAAAGAGAGTATAAATTGAGGGGAAAAAAATGAGACTAAATTTTTTTATTTTACCCCCAAAAAAAATTGTTGTAGGAAATTGATGGAGGAATTTGATCTAACATATTAGATTATTAGTCCACCATTACCAATGGTCCTTTTTTTTTTTAACAACTCAATAAGAATCCAATATGCGATTCCTACTCTATTGGGATAAAAATTATTAATTTGACCATACGTGATTCCTAAATAATACTAATAACAAATGATTCCATATATAGTGCCCTGTGGGTAGTGGTCATACCATGGCCTCCCAAACTTATTAAAAGGACTTTTTTTTTTTTTTTTTTTTGGGAGAAATCTTCTCCAACTCATTATATAACGGCTTATAAATTTATATGCATATGTTATTTAAACAAATGATATTACTAATTAAATAGGTCTTGTGACTAAAAATACATGTTAAAAATTTTATCAATCACCACGTAATAGGTTGGAGGAATTTTCCTCTAAACCAGTTTGAAAGTAAACTTTTTCCTCCTCAAATTCTATTTAGATTTAAGGATTTAAAATTAATAGATTTAATAAATAATTATTATATAATTACTTGATATAAATTTTTACAAAAAAAAAAAAAAAATAGATTTGAGGGTTGTACTTCAACAAAAATAATACTTGCATAATGAATTCGAAAGAGCAAGACTTAGGTACAGTACTTAGGTGCTGTTCCTTCGGTTCTCTTTTTAAGATTCTGCCATATGAATTTTTTCTCTTCGGATGGAAGTGTATTTTTTAGTTAAGTAGTCACATGACTGAATCTTAAGAGATGAACCTAAAGTACAATACCTAAAGTGCTATACTTAAGTTTTGTCCAATTCGAAATAACATCTTGGATACATGTACATTTAAAATTCACATATTAATTCCATTCATGAATTTCGTGTATAGAAAAAATTTGTATAGGATTCTCTCGACCCTGCTCCATTTGGGCTATTGGAGTTAATGAGTATTTATGAGACAAACTAAGTGGCATTCGTGCTAGAATATGGACTATCGAAAAGACAAGTGACAGTTCTTTGAAATGAAATTCTATTGGTTATAGTTGAATATTGCATAGCTATTCATTAATTGCTAGAATTAATAGCTTTAATTTTTTTTTTTCCCCACTGGACTTGTAATAACTAAAAAGTCCAAGTGGCACCTCCCCACTTTATAAAAAAAATGGTACCTCCCCATGTACTAGATGCATTGGGTCTAGGATGTTGAGCAGTACGTGGAAGCTGCATATCTAGTGTAGTAATTGACTAATTTCTAACCATTTCAAAAAAAAAAAAAAAAAAAAATTCAACTATTTATTTTCCCCAAAGTTTTTACTATTTTGTGTTTGTGTCTGTGTTTTTTTTTCTTTTCATGTAAACCTTTTAAAAAATGATATGTACACAGTACACATATTTTAATAATACTTTCACAATAAATCTTAAGAGGCTTTTTTTACTGTTTATAATTTGAATTCATTATTTAAATTACTTTTTTTTTCCAATAAGTAATAGCTAGTAAAAAAAATCACTTAGGTTTTATTGTGAAAGTCTTATAAAAATATTATGGATAGAATGTTTTTTAAAAGTTTTAGTCCATTTGAAAACACAAATGCATCATAAGAAGATAATTTCCAGCCAATATTTTATTTATAAAAAATATTAGTCATTTTACACACACACACCAAAAAAAAAAAAAAAAAAGAAGAAGAAGAAGAAATTTTTAGTCGTTTCAAAAATCACCTAACATGGGGCTCGTTCCTTCTTGAGATCCCAAGCTGAATATTTCATGATAACTAAATAACTACTATTTTTTGTTTCCATATATTTTCTAGGATTTCAACCAATGAAAAAAAAAAAAAAAAAAAAAAAACTCAGGACTGTACTAAGATTAAAATCATTTTTCAGGGAGATATATATATACACAAACTTACTGTATCAGTTGGTCACCATGATGATGGGTTGCCAACTTAAAGAAAATTATGAAAAAAAAGGCTTAGAGAAAAACAGGAAAATAAATAAATAAATAAAGTAGGAAGTTGCATCAAGATGAAGCTTTCCCTGTATTCATGGCTACAGTTCTCACCTAAGTGTATGGGGGGGGGGGGGGGTGGGGGGGGGGAGAGAGAGAGAGAGAGCCCTAACCTGTTTGAGAGTCTTTCCTTGAAAGGGTGATTATAAACAACTTTAAAACGACAAGACTGAGTGAGTATCCAGTACAAACCAAAGCATTAGCTCAGCCATGAACATACCAATCCAAGCCCATCTCCCTTGTTCTCCAGCTCTTGGGATATGAGTCAATCTGTAAACCCATATCAAACATATACCAACAAAGACTGTGAAAGCAAACACCTTATATGCACCTCTAAATCTTGCTTCTTTTGTCTCAAACAATGGAAGCATAACTGCGTCTTCTCCGCCGCCTCCTTTTCCCATAGTGTGTGTGTGTGTTTCTGAGTATGCGTTTGTGGTCTCACGATCGAGAAATTGAGTTAGAAGGAAGACCAATAATTTCTGTAGTTGATGCAATGATATTTCTTCTAGAAAGACAAAAGAGATTTTTTTCATGGAGTAATATTAGAATTAACTTTCAAATTTACATCATAATCTTCTCCACTACCTTCCTTTCCCATGTGACCATGTTCTTGTCTGTTGTCACTTGTTCGTGTGTGTGTGTGTGTTTTTGAGCATGTGCTTGTGGTCTGTTTACTCGAAAAGTCGAGTTAGGCAGACTAATTCTTCTCTCTTTGATGGGGCAGACGGACTATTTCTGTAGTTGATTCAATTCTATATATTTTAATATGAAAAAAGCGAGGTTTTTTTGTTTGTAGTAATAAACTAAGGCTCCACTTGGGAGTTCATAATGAAATGAAATGGAATGGAATCATCATAAGGGAATAGAAAAGAATGGAATAGAATGAAATGTATTTAAGTAAGGAAAGTGAATGGAAATGAATGGAATCAAATAATCTTAATTGGATGTTTTAAAATAAATGAATGGAAACGAATAAAAATGAATGAAATGTCAGTAATCTTGTTTGAGAGCAATATGGAGGGAATGGAATGAAACCATTTTATGACAATATTACTATTAGACCCCTATTTTAAAATAAAGGGTTGAATATATAGGGGTATTTTGGGAGTTTTAGTAAAAAAATCATTAAATTTAATTTCATTCCCTCCCATTCCTCCCAATTTCGGGGAGAATGAAAATTTAAGGTTTTAAGGGAATAGAGAGGAATGAGTATTCCTTCCTACCCATTCCATTCCCTCCTACTTAAATTTCCAAACAAAGGAATGAGCTTTTCATTCCCATCCATTAAAACTCCAAAACAAGGGAAGAGAAGAATATTCTAAAATTATTCTTTTCATTCATTTCCATTCCATTCCATTCCCCCCTCCCAAGCGAGGCCTAAGGGTCCGGTTAAACTTAGAGCACATATTAACAAATCTATTATTGGAAAAGTTTTATTAGGAATTGAAAAAATTGTCAAAACTTTTTTAATTCTCGATAAACTTTTTCCAAAATTGGTTTACTATTGTGTACCCTTAGAGCACACATTAGTAAAATCTATAAACTAATAATAGAATTAACTTTCAAATTTACCTCATGTTTTATCATCAATGTTATGATTTTTTTTTTTTTTTTTTTTTGAACAGGAGAAATTCTATTAAAACATGAACAAAAGAAAGGGATAGGTTTCTGATGATCTCAGGCTCAAATGTTGTTTGTAGACTTGGTTCAAGCTCAAGCGAAGCTTGAACGTTTCACATTTATTGTTGAGCCGAGTTTGAATATTTCAATATTTGACAAAACTCGGTTTGTTTACGGCCTGGACACCCCCACATGCAATCACAATAAGCCAAAGAGTTCAAATTTCTTCTTACAACAGAAAATTTATAATCAACAAAATTAATTATTTCGCATGGAGGAATATCATCTAAGATTAAGGACACTTACCAAGGAGACTTGCTATTAGGATCCACCAAGGCACCAACGACGATAAGACCAATATTTTAACATCTCCCTTAAAGATAACTCAAGGGAAGCCCATCTTAATAACTACAGCCACAGCAAAAAGCTTTTCCCTTTTGCGCAAAACGAATTACCTTGCTCTGTGACCTATGTCCAGACGTGAGAGTCGTAGCCATCCTCTCTTTTGCAACATGCATGGTTTTTCAAGTCAATAGACTACTCTTTCCAAGCTTTACAGCAACTTTATAGTTTCCCTCACTAAAACAATTGGGTTAACACACATGTTGTCATGAAGCACCTTGTTTCTAAGCTACCAATTTATTTCTTTATTTATTTATTTTTAAGAGTCCTAAGCTTCCAAAGTTGATCACAAACTACCGCAAAAAAAAAAAATAATAATAAAATAAAAAAATTCTCACTCCTTTCTCTCTAATACTCAAAGCATTAGCTTATAAGCTCACAACTTTTAGCATTTTTTTTTTTTTAAAATTTTTATGTACAATTTTTTAAAACCTCACTTTTTTCCGCATTTTTTCACATTTTAAAATTTTTTCAAAGTACAAGTATATTTTAGCATACTTTCAACAAAAAAATTTTAGTAAAAAGTTAGATAAATTGTTCCCAAATGAACATGTAACTTAAATGGATTAAGTATCACATGAACCCACCGTAAGATAGAACTGATATTTAGCCTATTTATTTATAAAAATCATCTGAGTTTGACAAAAACAATTATGTAACAGGGCATTGAGCAAAAAAATTAAAACATGCACAGATGTTTCCAAAATTCTCTTTACATAGCGAGTATGACTCTTCTTGCACCTGGAATCTATGTATAGCATTCCCCTTGTTGGCCGGCGGCAGTTTGTCTTAGGCTAACTTCTATAGCATTAGCTTTAGTTATTCATGGATTTTAATGTTCCAAAGCTTGGTCCAGTCCTTTTATAGAGGGATTTTGATGTAGACCTTTTTTTTTTTTTTTTTTTTACAGAGAAAGAACCATTGTGCTTGGTGCTTGACAGATCTGATTTTCTTTTTCTTGAAGTGGAATGTGGTTTGAGGCTCTAGGTCTTCTAGTAATTATCAGAACGATTCGTTTGCGCCATTATTATTTCTAACAAGGTACACTTTGTTGGAAACAAAACCTTTTTTCCAAGATTCCCTCAATATTCATATAAAAAAAAAAAAAAAAAGTGACCAAAAGAAGTATGAAAGCATCACCTTAGCCACTTTTACTTGGGAACCACCCTCTAATTTTTAAGTGCTTTGGTAATAGACTTATGAGTTAATTAAGATTGGACCATTCTTTGCTTCTTTTTGTGTGAATTATACAAGTGATACGACAAAAAGAAACATCCAAACATCACTCTTTTAATTTGAATCCCACACCTAGAGCGTGTTTGGTTTGTCAGTTTAAACATTAGTGTTCAGTGTTTAAACACTGAACACTAGTGTCCAAAAACAAAAAAAAAAAGGCGTTTGGTATGCTATTCCTGTACAGGGATTGTTTGGAAAACAGTGTTCAAAAATCAGTGTTTAAAATGATATTTTTGAAATCATCTCCAGCCTGTTTTTAAACAGCAAAAACTAGTGTTTCAGTGACAATTGTGTAATTATCTTGAACATTGTATGGCCCACCTGGTCAGACATCAAAAGCTGTATTGTCTCCTCAATCTCACCCATATAGTCCCAGCGGCATTAAAAAAATATTTTTTTTGAATAAAAAAATGTTTATTTCGGTCAAAGGTGTCATTTTAAAAAAAAAAAAAAAAATCAAACACACATACCAAACACAATTTTATGTTTTTTGAATATTGAAACATGTTATTTAAATCATGATACCAAACACATTTTTTTGTTTTATAAACACTAAAAACACGTATTTCAACAACATTTTTTAAACTACAATTTTCATATCTTTTTAAATAACAATTTTTGAACTCTATGACCAAACAGGCCCTTAATCTTTGGGCACATAAGATTTGGTCTTGGTCTTGGGCTTATTACTTTGGGCACCTAATCTATGTTCCCCACTTTTTTTTTCTTTTTTCCCAGATGATTTTTCTATCAGTTTAGTCTCTTTTGATTAGGATGTACCATTTGATATGTCAGCACAATATTTGGTCACGTCACACATATTAGGCCATGTACAACAGAATATTATGTTGCGGGCTTAAGGAAGACCATTTTTTGTTTCTTTTTTCCTTCTTTATGGAGGCTCAAAAGCCCAAGGAACACCTTAAAGTGGTCATAGCCAAGGTTTGAAATTTTTTATTATTATTTTTTTTTTTTTTTTGGCTTTGCCTCTCGTTTCTCTTACATATCTTCTTTTTTTACCTTCATGATGTCCCATTTGTGGTTGGATTTGTTATTCTTAATGAAAAAGATGGCCCTTTGGTTTCAATAATTTTGTTATTGAAAACAGGGCTCGATGAAAACAAAGCTGTCAATGTCATAGACAAGCATAAATTTAGAGCACTAGCAATAGTGGTGCTATATAGTTATATAGTTTATTTTAGCACCACTAAATATCAAAATATACACTGCAATAGTAGAGTCAAAGTTATTATTTTGCATTCACATTGCTGTTGTTTATGTCCTCACTATCTCTCCATGTCTCTCCCAATGTCCACCATGCATTCACACTATTTTTGGTTGTGATTGTGTTTTAGTGGCTGAATGAAATATTATTTTATTGTAATGTTTATATTATTTTATTGTGTTAAAAGCTAAAATAAAACTATTGCTGTTGAATATGAAAAGATAAAATAAATAAAGTGACTTTTTATGGTGCTAAAAAGTTAAAAATTTGGCTCCACTACCGTGGATGCTCAATATTCCCATCCTAATCTTTCCTTAATGTCAGGATCTTGTTCTCAAGTACCTTCTTTTTTATCCTATAAATTATTCATAGAGAGATAACGGATGTAAGGTGAGAGATTCAGCTCTTGTAACCTACCAAAACCACAAAGATTGCATAGAGTCAACTTTTGTGTGCTGGAAATTAGAGCCCTTCCTTGTCTAAACCTTTTATTTTCAGGACAAAGTTTAGCTACCACTCCTATAAATTAAAAAATAAATAAATAAATAAAATAAATAACAATGATACCTATCTTGAAAATTTAACCATTAGATTTAATGTTTTTTATGTTTTTAAAACGCATATCAAATTTCATATCAATCGAATGCTATTTACTATTTAATTCATAAACTTATTTTTTATGCATAATTTTAGATTACAAAACTTTGAAATTTAAACATTTGATTATTGACATAACTATTGATTTTTGATATTTTGGAAATTTTGTAAGAATACAAAATATAAAAAGAAAATATAATCTAATGGTGAATTTGTCAAAATTCAAATTCAATAAAAAATTATTAAGTAGAGTTGTAGCCATACTTTGTCTAATTGTTATTCCAACATATGAGAAAGGAAGCAACTGCAATTGGGTGTTGTTGATTGTTCATTCTTGCTGGAAGTTTTAATCTTTTAGATCTTTATTTTATTTTTATTAAAATGAAATGATCTTTGTAATTTTAGACTAACTTTTTCAATGTTAACAAGTGCCCTATGGTTAAGGATTAATAAATTTTCAATTATGAGTTTTAATGCACATTTTCAAAGAAGCAAGTACACTCATTAATGATTCATCAACTTACAAGCATAAATTCATTGTAATTGTGTGTGCTTTTTTAGAAATAGTAGATGTAGACCCATATGATGTGTGAGTATATATAAATATTATGTAATGAGGTGTAATATATAAAAAGCAACAAGAAGAGCTGCACAATTTGTTGTTGAGTTGGGCTTATCTTATTCTGAATTAGAAGGTGATTTCGAGGTGGTGTGTAGGGCTTTGAGGGCTGCGGATTGGGGTCACTCCTCCATTGGTCAGATTGTCAAAGACATTTTTTCTATTGTAGATTTGCTTAGAACCTTTTCTTTCTCTCATACTAGGCAGCAGGGCAATTGTGTTGCCCATGCTTTGGCCAGGGGAGCAATAGTTTATTTTCCTTTACTAGTCGGATGGAGCATATTCTACCAAACATCTGTCATCTTGTTATTTCTGATTTTCCAACAACTTAAGAATATTACTCAATTTTGATTCTCAAAAAAAAAAAAAAAAATTATTTCAAGTATTGTCTTTTTTTTTTTTATTAAAGATTTCTACAAGTATTTTTTAAAAATCTTTTTATCTCTACAAATATATCATCCTAATTATTTTTTGTGTGTTTGATTAATATTTTTTAAGGTGAACTATATTCTTCTAACTTCTGTTGTCGTGTGTTATATTTGCCTAATATACAATTAAACTTTATAAGTTTTAAATTTATTATTCAAATTTCTCATCTCTTAAGGAAAAATGAGATTATCATGATAATCAAAATTCATCACAAAATTACAATATTATCTCAACCAAAATTAAAATGAAACCGAAAGAATAAAAAATAAACTTTTAATAATTTATTACTCAAACAATTGGTAGGCATATTCATATTCATAACCATGTAGATTGTGTTTTGATATAAACTCAAATTCTTATTTCCAAAAAACACTAATTATTGACCAAAACCAAAACTCAACCAAAACTATGAAAGGAAGAGAGAAGACTTTGTGATGAGAAATTTAAAAATAAATAATTAAAAAAACAACACCAAAGCACATTAAAAAAATAAAAATAAAAAAACCTAAATTAGAGTTATAAGAATGAACAAAAATCTAGAGAGAGAGAGAGAGAGAGAGAGAGAACTCACAAGTTTTATGTGAAATAAATATGGACTGAATGAGAGAAATGATATCAAATTTATACAAAATAAAATTGGGAGAAGATATAAGGAAGAGAAAATTATTAAGGAAGTGTAACGGTAAAGTAAAGATTAGTGTGGAAATAAAGACGCAAAGAGGGAGGGGAAAAATTGGAGAAAGTGTAACAGTAGATGTGGACTAATAGGAAGAAGAAGAGTGTTTTTTTTTTTTTTTTTTTTTTTTTGAGAATAGGGAGAAGAAAAGTTTAAAAAGATAAAGAAGATATAGAAAATAAGTGGATGATGTGGGTTGATGATAGAGTAGCAAAATTTATTACGTATATATATAAAGAATGGAAAGAAAATTACGACAAGACCACTGATGTGGCTTAACAGAAGCGTAGCGTAGCAACAATAAATGTTAGGCTTCAAAAATTTATTTTTTTGAAATATATATATAGATGTAGATATGTATAAACATTTGGAATAAACCATAATTTATCATATATGCCCGCAAAGACAAACAAGCAAAGAGCCTCTGTATATGCCTAAGAACTGCCGGCTGTTAAAGTGGTTCAACTCAAGGAATCTTTAATTATCATCAAGCTGGGTACTTGTTCGGTGGCATATATCTATGGATTCTATGGTCAATGGATAGTGCCGATGTTATTAGTATTTTCAACAAAAACGTCAAACCTCCTCTTTCAACTATTAAATTATCTAAAAACAATACAATTACCTAATTCAAAAAAATAAAATTAAAGGTGGTTTAGATTAAAATTCAAATTATTATAACCTTTAAACAAATGTAAATTTAGGTTCTCAAAAAATTAACTAAACACTAAAAAAATATCCTCTAATGTGCGCAAAAAATAAGTGTGAAGAGGCTTATTATTATATGGTGACCTTGATGGTGACATATTGAAATATGTAGATATTGGAGGTAAGAGAACCAACAACAATAACCCAATCATCAGTGCAAATTTTTTGGATTCAACTATGGATATGATTATTAACAGATTAGTTAGGATTGGTCACATATAGTATTTTCTATCTGAAATCATACTTTCTATTACTTCTTCTTCTTCCTTTTTTTTTTTTTTTTTTTTTTTGAGAAATCAATTACTTCTTTAATTGATATGTCTTTTTTTTTTTTTTTTCTAATAAAAAAATTACTTTTACTAATGTTATTTGAAAAAAGTTTGATTACAAAGTTGGTTCTGGTCCTTTCAAAATAAACATTTAACATGGGTTAAGCCACATGGCGGCCATATACTAGCTAACAATGCAATTACAATGGAATAGAAGCTTAGATAAGAGGGAGTTAAAACCCAATTAGGTAACTGTCCTTAAAAAACAAGGAAAGAATGACAGTGTCCCAGAAGATCGAGACAAACGTGACACATGGTCTGCAACATCTATTAATAACAGTCAAGTCTCAAAGTGTAAACAAACTTAACAAAGTCTTATATTAAAGGAAAAGCTAACATACCACAAGGCTACTTAGATTGTATGATCTACATAAGGGTAAATTGTGTCAAATTATAGGCATCAAACAAGCCAACGAAGCTAAAACAATAGACTTGAACAAAATCGAGGATGGTATGCGGCCCTTATCATTGCGGGTGAAGAGTGCTTGGTACACTGGTATGTTGATCATCACAAGTAGTAAGTCAAGAATAAGTTGTATGATCAACTGGTCTAAGGCATTGAACTCCAAATTTTGAACAATCTTTTTTATTCCCCCAATTAAGCTGAAGAGGTTTAGTAATGCCAATGTTGCTATTATCGTAAACATGATAGTTGAACTTCCAAACTCCATGACTTCTTGCCCATATCTCTTCAATACATCCTCTGTAACCACCTTAGCTGTGATGGCAAATTTTGTCTTCGATAGGCCTAATTGCCTTCTAATATTCTCAATAAGCCCGAAAAAGTATGAAGTAGTTCTTCGTATCACTGACATTCGTTGCCAATTCCACCAAGCTTTGAGTGTATCACCACAGCACAGAGCCTCTACTATACCACAAGCTTTATCGGCTACAAAAACATAAGCAAAAGGAAGGAACCATAGGCTTTTAACCTGGAAAGATTAGGTTATGAAATTAGTATATATAAGGTCTTTGAAAAACACTATTCACTCTGCTTGACCTATTGCTATGTTCTTGCTCACATGTTTTAGTCCTAGACTAAACATAAACTTGCATTTAAACAAAATTTTGTGTGTTTAATAATCAGTGAGCCATTGAAGGTGCATAACACGTGTTTCAAATTTTGCGTGTGATACTGTGATATGCATGAATTCTTACTTTTATGAGGTCTACTATGTATTAATCTATTGTATAAGAAAAGAAAGGTAAAAAGATAAACCTGAGGGAATAAGGAAATGCCATGGAGCTAGCAAAGAGGAGGAATAATCACATAATAGAGTGCCGGGAATGACATTGGAGCCCAAAAAAGTAAAATACAGTATCCCATTTGGGCACCCAACTTTATCTTGCCATGTCCATATATGAAAGGACAGTACTTGGAGAAAAGTATCTGAAACAGGCCTTCAGACCACCTCTTGTGTTGAATAAGAGCTACATCTAAGGTAGTTGGAGCAACACCCAAAAATGCCTTTCTCTCTGGATTATAATAAAGTGATTTCCAATCCCTAATTTGGATAGCCAAGCCAGTTAACAGGTCTTCGACTGGGCTTCCATAAATTAGTCCCATCTGCAAATTCACAATCACCATTTTCAAGATTAAAAGTTCCACAAACATGAGAGAGAGAGAGAGAGAGAGAGAGAGAGAGAGAGCTTCTTCCCCAATTGAGTGTCCCTTTCATAGCTACAATTAGCACTAACTTTTGATGCTTTCTTCCAATTCATTGACAGTTTTATCTGTATTATTTTTGGCTTCTATAATCCATTCTCCACTATAATCCTTGGGGTGCACCTTTCCAGTAAGACTCTCTCTTCTATGGAAACATCCAGTGCCACAATATGGAGTTGCACCATATCCACCTAGACCAGCAAGATCAATCTTCATATTTAACCAAGATTTATAGCATGTTAGTCCACCAAATGATCTATATACTTCTCTTCATGGAAACAAAGGAATGATCATAGATTACCCACGTTGTTTACAATTGAAAAAGAACATGCATAAATATCATTCTTGGTGATATTGTCATAATTTTGTGGAAACTGCAAAAAAGAGATCTCATGACCTCTCTTTTCATCCATGAAATTAAAAACATAGTGCCTCTTGTATTGTGTCTGCATCATTTACATACATGTCACAATCCAAGTTGAGGATGAATGGAGCATTGCTTATATCTGATGATACTCTTATCTGCACATTAGAAATGACCTTCAAAATACTAGGAAATAATAAATCAATAACATTATCAAGTGGACATGGTCACAAATACTTACATTGATCATTGCATCACTTGCTTGCAAATTAAACAAACTTTTTCTTTCTATGTGCTTATTTTTATTTCACATTAGCAACATATACGTTAAAAGAGAAATTAAGGAACATGTTTTAAAAGTAACTGGTGTAACTCTTTTTTAATGTTACAATACTTAATTCTTTATTAGATTAATATTTTGAAAATATAATATATGGATTTCATATTCTCTATGTTCTTAATATATGTATCAAATTTTATGTTAATTAGATATTATTTACTTTTTCATTTATAAACTCATATTTTGCATATACTTTTAATGTTCAAAAAACTTAGAATTTAAAAATGTTGTAAATAAAATAGTTATTGATATTTGATCATCTTGATATTTTGCAAGAATGTAAGGTATATAATGGAAAAAAATTAATCTAACTATGAAATTGTAAAAAATTAAATTCAATAGAAAGTTATTGGATGATGTATCATTAACAAAAGTTATACAAAGCATAACTTTTACCCAAAAACTCATGTACAGAATTTGATAGATTACTAATGCATTCAAAGCTCCAGCTTTGAAGTTGTGAGGCCACTAGGGTCTTTTTTCGCGTGCCATATACACCAATGTCGGCAATCGTTGTCCACCAATATCCTCCTCCTTTTTGTCCCTTCCATCAATTATTATCTAAAAATGGAAAATATTGTATGAAATATATAAAATATATAAAATTTAATATATAAAACTTTTGTAAAAAAGTGAATTTTGAAATTTTGGTGAAGAATTGTTCATTGGAATAATTTTGCCTTAGATTGAATTTAAGTGTCATGCATTACTAAACATAAATTGAATTTTATTATAAACAAGAATACAAGAATACAAGAATTACCTACACAATCGACGACTGATGATCTTGCTTTGTCACGTTAGAATTCCATTCTAAAATTCCTTCGTATTGGTCCTTTATTTCTTTTGGAATCTTGCCCATGCCATTTCAATAGCTAACTCAATCCGGTCTTCCATTTCTTTGTATAGTTTCTTTAAGAAAAATAAAATAAAATATAAATATAAATAAATAAATAAATAATATATATATATATATATATATATATCATCAGTCAATTTTTTTCATCACAGGAAGTCAATGACCATTCATCAAATAGCCGATTAAATGATCCAAGCAAATGCCAACTATTATATAGTCATTTAAATTTTCATGCAGTGTGTTTAAGCAAACTTTCCATGAATTTATTTAATTATAGGAATTTTTTGTCAAACATGGACCAACAAAAACATGTAAAGGTTTAAGGGTATTATTTGGATAAAAAATTAAGCTAAAATACATTTTAATCTCTCTAACATTGATGTTGCTTTTAAATTTGGTCCTAGAATTCCAAAACCCACGATGGGAAAAGTTAATAGGGGCATTTGTTAGTGAACCATTTCAGGAAAGTTTTTATGAGAAATGAAAAAAAAAAAAAAATTGGGTTTGGTTTACCTCCAATACTTTTTTTTTTTAGAATTTCAACTTATAGCGTCCACTCCTAATAATAGTTTTTTATCATCAGATCAAGACAGCAATCAGTTTTTGGTGTAAGGGGCATTGAACTTTACTCGTTGAGCTATCTTATTCAACCATCAAAGACTTTACCCGTTGAGCTATCTAGAACCCACACTTCCAGTACTTTTTTTAACTGAACATCTCATTTTGTTTTAAATAACAATGACAAGTGGTAGTAGGTTTTAATCTTCACATTTTATTAAGTTAGTGAATGATGTGACCCCTTTTCATTAAAACAAAAGAATATTTCAGTTAAAAAAGTACTAAAGGTAAGTCAAACCCTTAAATTTTTGACAACTTTTTTTTTATTTTTTTATTTCCTATAAAAGTTCTATTAAAACTTTTCTAAAATTGTTTATTAATAAATGCCCTAAGGGCATCTGTTAACCCGACCCATCAACAATTAATCCCCTAAATATATTTTTTTCATTTGAATCCCTCAAATTATTAATTTATAAGTTTTATAAGAAAAGTTAGCTCTAAAGACATTGGTTTAGCAACTATTTTTAGAAACTTTTTATGAAAAAAGAAAAAATAACTAACTCATTTGACAATTTTTTATATTTCTCATGAAAGTGGTATTAAAATTTTCATAAAATGGTCTATTGACGAATTCCCTAATGTACCCATTAACAAGGAGTAATTCCCAAAGCACGGTGAATAGTATTTCCTCTTTTCATATTCATGGTAAAGTCCACTCATTAAATTCATGGTAAAGTCTATCATGAATGTGAAAAAATGAAATATCATTTTATTATATTCCGAAAATACTTAAGTATTTTCCAATTAACAGAACCCAAGTCTCAAATTAATAGCAATTTGAAAGTTCAAACTTCAATGTGATTGATTGCAAATTTTGAAACTTGAGAACCTAAAATGACAATAAAGGGAGTAAAATATATTTTAGCCATAAAATTTGGTACACTTTAACTTGATCAAACTAGCCTAACTATTCTCTCAAAAAAAAAAAAAAAAAAAATTAGCCTAGCTAAACGAAAAACTCTAAGACCAAATAAAATGGTGTAACTTGTGCCACAACTGTCCATGCGTGGCAAACTGTAAATGGTAAAGAAAAAATGGTGGGTTTACGTGAAAGTGACAAGAAGCTAATGACAGTCTGACACATAAGATAATTGTGACAAAAGTTATAGTAATTTATGTGGTACCAGAACTACTCCTAAGTAAACATATTATGAACTTACCTTCAAAGCCAACCATTCTTGGGCATATATATATTATGTCTTGAACATCAATTTGTTGGGCAAAGAAGACACCGGGGGACCTTGGCATAGCATTAAATTTTTTGCAAAAAGGTATCCAATGCTTAGAGAAACTAGAGGCCTCAAGGAGAACATAATACGTCAACTCCGACCCACCGTCATCAGAAAGATAAACGCTTAACATGTCAAGTGGATAATTGTAAGACATAGTTGATAAGATGGTGTTGATCACCAATATTGGTGGCTCTATCTTGGGGTCTGTCGTGCACACAAAAATGTCAACACTCGGTAATTTGTCTTTGTATCTATGACATGCCACAAAAGTGTATATTGAGGAACAAAATGACCCAAAAAATAAAATTTTTGAGTGTATCCGAGAAAATTAAAATGTATTTTAAGAAACAGAGCAAGGACTTATTTGATCTATTAAAATAAGAATTGAGATTGTTAACTCCCAATAGGGCCAACACAACATTTGTTCCTTTCTTTTTTTTCTTGTCCTTATTCGACAATAAGAATACAACTTTGGTTTTTCCAGGGAAAAAAAGAAAAGAAAAAAAGAATACAACTATGGTTATGCTCTTTTCAAATATTGTTCTCGGCTCTTATAATCCAAAAACGTTGTAAGGTTTGTTTGGTACATGTTTTCAAATAACAATTTTCAGTTTTTAAACAACATTACGCGTATTTTCACACACTTTTTTACCCATACTTATTTTCGCACATATTTTCAAACAATAATTTTCAGTTTTTAAGTACATGTACCAAACACCGCCGTAATTTCTTCAAGATTTAAATTCATGTTTCCAACCTTTTTGTAACCTCAAAAGTTTTGAAACCTCATCAAATTTACATGATTATTTTATATTATGAAAATGATAAATCGATAGTTACAATGAAAAATGAGAAACACTACAAAAAAAAAAAAAAGGGTCTATAGCTGCGTTTCAAAAACGCAGTTATAGACCCCAAAAAACGCAGCTATAGCCTATAGCCACGTTTCTTATAGCCGCATTTACAAACAAAGCCTAAACAGCGCAGCAATAGACCATAGCCGCGTTTTTGTAACCGCGGCTATTGGATTCGGACCTATAGCTGCGTTTTTAAAAACGCGGCTACAGACCAACTTTGAGCCGCATTTATAATCGCGATTATAGCTTCGGACGTGTTTATAGGTTTTTTTTTTTCCCAGAAAATTCAAAATTCAAAATTAAACAAATTCAAAAAATTCAAAATCAAACACAAACCCAGAAAATTCAAAATCAAACACAACCTACTCAAAATACAAACACACTCAAAAAATTCAAAATTAAACGCAAACCCAAAAAATTCAAAATCAAACACAACATTCTCACAATACAAACACACCCAAAAAATTCAAAATATGCGAGCTATCCACTTCATTCAAAATTTTCAACATCTCCTCCATTTTCTTACTAACTAAACATAAAATAACCAAAAAAAAAAAAAAGATCTATAGACAAATCAGTGTGCTTGAGATGAAGAAAAAAAAAAGTACGTAGCTGCAAAGAATCAAAGAAAAAAAAAGCGAGAGAAGGGAGAAAAAAAAAAGAAAGAAGGAAAAAAAGAAGCAGCAGCTCCAAAGAATCAAAGAAAAAAAAGAGTTACCAGATGTGAAGAAAGAAAAAAGAAAGAAAAAAAAAAAAAAAAAAAAAGAGAAAGAAGAACCTAAAGACGGTGGAGTGAGTGAAGAATGAAGAAAGAAAATGAAAGAAAGAGTAAAGAAAGAAAAGATGAAAGTGGGGTAGGAGGGGATGTAGGTGTGAAAGGGTTGGTACGTGGGAAGTTGAAGGAAGAAAAAAAAGAAAAATTTTGGGTGTTATATATAGCTGCGTTTAAAAACGCGGCTATAGGTCACCCTTTAAAAAATTGTGACTAGACCTGAAAAAAAGCGGCTATTGGCCACCGTTTAAAAAAATTATTACAACTGGACCTATAGCCGCGTTTTTAAAAACGCAGCTATAGGTTAGCTACAGCCTTGTTTTTTTAAAACGCAGCTATAGGTTTCTCTAAAAAATTACTCGACTGGACCTATAGCCGCGTTTTTATACTGGACCTATAGCCGCGTTTTATAAAAACGCGGCTATAGAAAACCTTTCGCTGCGTGTTAAGGTTAGCTATAGCCGCTTTTTTTAAAAAAAACGCAGCTATAAGTCACCCTAAAAAAAAATTATTCAACTGCACCTATAGCCGCGTTTTTTTTAGTGAAATTTGAATATCATAGGTTTCTCCTTTCGAAATGGGTTGCCAACTAAGTATGGAATGGTTTATTTTTTGGAAAAAAAATTAAAAATAAAGATCCTTCTAAAAACAAGAAACAATGCTAAACAAAACAATGAAAGAAAGTTGCTATGAAATTGCATTAGTTTCTCGCCCTTAACTAGATAAACTAATACCATATACAGCCAAACCCTGCTACTATATTTATATTCACTTAAGTTTAAGAGAGTGAGAGAGCTATAACCTTTTTGGGAGTCTTTCTTTGAAAGGATAATTGTAAACAACCTTAAAACGACAAGACTGAGTGAATATCCAGTACAAACCGAACAATAGCTCCGCCATGAACATACCAATCCAAGCCCATCTTCCTTGCTCTCCAGCTCTTGGGATGTGTGTCAATCTGTAAACCCATATCAAACATATACCAACAAACATTGTGGAAGCAAACACCTTATATGCACCTCTAAATCTTGCTTCCTTTGTCGCAAACAATGGAAGTAGTGCTTCTTCTCCACCACCTTCCTTTCCTATCTCTCTCTGTGTATGAGACTATGACTGCGTTTGTGTTTGGCCTGTGTATATAATAAAAAATCGAGTCTGCAAGAATATTTTTTTATTGTTGATGCAAGTACAACAATATTTCTATATGGACAAAACCAAAAAACCAAATCTTTTTGTCTATTAGTATAATTATTTTGTGCGGTTCAAATTAACTCAATTTGTAAATAAAAAATGAGCTTAATTCTCACAATAAAAATTATCTATATTCTAGTAATAAAGTGTTTTATTTTATACTCCACAAATCTAATTTGTCATACACTCTTTTATATATATATATGCACACATGACATATTGTAATTCCTAGTCGGTGGAATATAAAATAGATCACACTAAGTGATTTTTTTTTTTTAATCTAATCTCATCCATAACAAATAATAAAAAAAAAAATTATTGGGCAGAGAGTAATTTTCAGGTCATATTCAAATCCTGTTAATTTTTCTTTTAAAGTGAAATTTTATTAATGTTATTCTTGAAAACGGTCTTTTATATGGATAAAGTTTTGTTACAAACTCGATTGGATCCTTAATAGTTGATTGTATACAATCACTTAATTGTGGTTTAGTAAGTCATGTGTTGGACATGATCAGTACATATATCATTTTTCTATTGTTGATTCCAGCATTATGTTCCAATCAAGTTTATTGTCAGACTTTGTTCTTTTTATATTCAATTGACTGCCAATTTAGCTACTTACACCATATATATAACGATCAACAAGAACATTAAGGGTGATTTGTCACTCTAGAAGAAGTATAATATAGAGGACCATTTTGATTGTAGAGTAGCTTTATTTAAAACTTGTAAAAGTAAAATGATTTTTACAACAAAGAACCTTTTAGCTCAAGACACTCGTTAGTATTTCCAACGGAAACGTTTAGAATTCAAATCTTTCTTTGCCAAAGATAATTATTGGGTTCTCCCTAAATATAGTGGCATGACAATCTTTCTTCTCACATATATGATAGATTATATCATAAATTTAATTTTTAGGGAACCATGCCAAAGGAAAAAACTCCACAAAAGATGGATAAACTTTACCTCCAAATCAATTTTGAGAAAAATTCCTCCAACCTATTATGGGGTAACGCTCTCTCTTATATGTTAGATTCGCGATGGAATCTCAACATAAATTTAAAGGGAAAAATCACCGCATTACCTTTTTTCCAATACACCCAATAGTATTATATTCCAAGAGCATCCAATCAGAGTGGTTAGCGGTAGCAATGTAGCATTATTGTAGCATTGAATTGGTTCATAATTTCAGATGGTGATGAGTCAATGACCGTGTCAGGTCGTGCTCCATTCATTTACTCTTTGACGTGCCAACCAACCAGAAAAGTACAACCTTCTCTTTTCTTTTTTGAGGATCAGAAAAGTACAACCTTAACTGAAAAGAACGTATAGACATTAAGATGGAGAGAGCTAAGGAAATAAGGACTATTGGTTTTTTTTTTTTTTTTTTTTTTTTTTAAAGAAGAACTATCGGTTTATACCAATATATTAACGTATAAAAGTTTAAGCCCAAGTTTAATTAAGCCCACACGCCTTTCATTTTTTTTTTCTTTTTTAAAGGAAAAACACTTATTTATTTTAATACTAAAAAATTTTACAAAGTTTTTTTTTTAATTTTTTATTTTGTCTTTAAAATTATAAAGTTACTATCAAATTCCTGACTGATTCAAAAACTCATAGTTGTGAATACGATCAAATACACAAGGGAGGGGAAATAGGAAGAAATAATTATAAAAGAATAATAATTGTGCAAAATATGAAGTTAGAGAAAAGAGAATTTTTAGGAATACAACAAAACCTCACAAAATTTTCACAACAATCTTGTTTTGAGTTGTAATGGGTATAGACGTGTAGCCGTGTAGGTGAAATATATATATATATATATATATATATTTTTTTTTTTTTTATTTATGTTGACCTAAGTTTGCAAAGAAAATACTGTGGGATTTTGTTGTAGTAATAAAAAAACTGAACAATAAAATCCGTAAAAATAATGCTTCCATCAAAAAATTAATCAAACACATTCCCTTCTTATCTTCATAACCAACCATGTGTAAAATCAAAGTGTGTAAATCAAAGGACCACAACAATAAAACCGAACAAAACTCCAATTCGTATAGTCAAATCAAGCCAAATTTTATATTTGAGATGCGTTGGGGTCACCAACATGATTGGTCAGGAACATGAGTGATACACATGACAATTATTGAGAGGTTGATAGAAACCTCTGATCTTTAGAGAAAATCCATTAATAAGCTAGAAGATGACAGATCAGTGAAATAAATGGTATTGCAAACCAAGGTAGAGGATGAACTTATACTTGAACTTGATGGTATAATTTAGAAAAAGTTTCATTTTACTCCATCTTCCCCAACTATCGAATTATTAAAAATAAATGAAAATATGAGTAGAATTCTCATGCCACTAAAAATAAGGAAGTGTTATCTAAATTTGTAATGAACTCGGCTTGGGTTTAGTATTCAGTTGCACTGGACTCATCACCTTAATGGGTTTAGTGCAACTGGACATTGAACCCAAACATTACCCATGTATAACTGTTTAATAGTATCAATTTCTATAGAAACAGTGAACCAATAATTTCACTGGGAGCCACCCATGGCATGTGCCCATGTGGTACAAGATTCTAAGAACAGATGATTATATGCCTTCAGGGAAAACGTGACATAAAGTGCAAAGAATCCTATGGACACAACTTAACACCATGTCTAAATAATAGAAGGCTGTATGATAGAACCAACATAATGCAAAGCATAAATTAGAACAAAGTTGGGAGTCTCAGGCCATGCTTGATCTTGCATTGGCATGGAGTATAAGTCCTTTGCGGGACTTCATGTGAAGTTAGCCTTATGAAATACATCCCAAATCATTCTGAATAGTTCACCCTGGGCAGCTAGGCTCCTCCTTACCACTAGCAAATCTTGTTTGTAATGCCTAGGCTATGGTTGTAGCTGAAATAGAGCACTAGTATTGCTTATTGAGCATTTGGGATGTACCCTTTTTGCTTATTAGAGCTAGACTGAAGTCATTTGTGCTATGAAAATAAATCATTAAAGTACTTTGAAAATGCCAATTAGTCTTTACCTAAATTGTGAGGGAAAACACCTTTGCCTTGTTGAGGACAAGAAGAAAGGTAAATAATTTATTAGTGATCCTTGATCACATATAACTTGGAAAGAAAAATAGATATATCACGAAGATCATAGCACCACATAGTCCATATGAACTTGGGTCTGATATATCACAAACAATGGAAATGACCATAACTCAACAGTACAAGTAATGTCCAGGGCCTTATTTTAAAGGAAAAGCTACATACCAAGCCACATGACTACTAAAAATGGTACAATCTACATTATGGTATACTATGTCAAATTATAGGTATCAAACAAGCCAGTGAAGCTAAAACAATAGACTTGAACAAAACCGAGGATGGTATACGACCCTTATCATTGCGGATGAAGAGTCCTTGGTACACTGGTATGTTGATCAAGACAAGTAGCAAGTTAAGAATAACCTGCATGATCAACTGGTCTAACACCTTGAACTCAAAATCCAGAACAATCTTTCTGATTTCCCCAATTAAACTAAAGAGGTTTAGTAATGCCAATGTTGCTATAATGGTAAGCATGATAGTTGGGCTTCCAAACTCTATGACTTCTTGCCTGTACCTCTTCAACACATCCTCTGCACCTACCTTAGTTGTTAGCACAAATGTTGTTTCAGAGAGGCCTAATTGTCTGCTAATGGTGTCAATGAACCCAAAGAAGAATGAGGTAGTTCTTTGGATCACCCACATTCGTTGCCAATTCCACCAAGCTTTGAGAGTATTCCCACAACTCAAGGCCTCTACTATGCTGCCAACATTCCTTGCTACAAAAACATAAGCAAAGGGCAAGAACCATATGCTTTTAACCTGGAAAATGAGGCCATGAAATCAGTATATATAAGCTCTACAATACGAAACGTCATAAGAAAGCACTTTTTACTTGACTTGTTGCTACGTAGTTGCTCACAAATTTCAATTCTGGACTAAACATAAAGTTAAGAACATGGAATTTTTTGTGTTTAATGAATAATCTAGGGGCCATTGAAGTATTGAAGGAGCACAAAACATATATCATTAAAATTATGTGCGTGATAAGCATGAATTCTTTCTTTTATGACATCTATTATACGCATTAAATTATATAAACTAAGAAAATAAAGATAAAAGATAAACCTGAGGGAATAAGGAAAAGCCATGAAGCAAGCAAAGAGAAGGAACAATCACATAATAGAGTGTTGGTAAGGAAATTGGAGCCCATAAAAGATAAATACAATATCCCATCTGAGCACAAAATTTTATCTTTCCTTGCCCATATATGAAAGGGCAAAACTTGGAGAAAAATATTTGAAACATGCCTTCAGACCACCTCTTGTGTTGAATAAGAACTATATCTAAAGTAGTTGGACCAACACCCAAAAATGCCTTTCTATCTGGATTATAATAAAGTGATTTCCAACCCCTACATTGGATAGTCAAGCCAGTTACAATGTCTTCAACTGGGCACCCATAAATCAGCCCCATCTGCAAATATAATTACCATTTTCATTAAAATTCCTACACACAAATGTAAGCAAGTGTGTGTGTGTGTGTGAGAGAGAGAGAGAGAGAGAGAGAGAGAGAGAGACATTTTTCCCCCATTGAGTGTCCTTCTCAGCACTACAATTAGCAAAAACTTTAGATAATTCTTCCAATTCATTAACAGTTTTATCATTATTCTTCTTGGCTTCTAGATTAAATTCTCCTTTATAATCCTTGGAATACACCTTTCCACAAAGACTCTCTCTTCGATGGAAACATCCGGTGCCACAATACAAGGCTGCACCATATCCACCTATACCAGCAAGCTCAACCTTCATATTTAACCATGAATAATAGTATATCAGTTCACCAAAAGGATCAACATTGGTTTCTCTTCTTGAAAACAAAGGCATAGTCATAGATTACTCACATTGTTAGTAACTGAATAAGAACTTGCATAAATATCATTCTTGGTGATATTGTTATATTGTTGTGGAAATTGCATGAAAGAGATCTCATGACCTCTCTTTTTGTCCATGAAAAAACACAGTATCTCTCGTATTGTGTCCACATCATTTGCATACATGTCACAGTCTAAGTTCAGGATGATTGGGGCATTACTTATCTCTGAAGACACTCTTATCTGCACATGTGAAATTACCTTCATCAAAATACTATGAAAAATAAAATTAGTAGCATTATCAAGTGGCCATGGTCATAAATTTTACATAATTATCGCATGTACTTATAAACTAAACAAACTTTTTTTTTTTTTTTTTTTTGTGTGTATGCTTATTTTTATTTCACTTTAGCAACATTTATGTTAAGGAGACAATAAAGAACATGTATTAAAAGTAATTGGTGTAATACTCACTAAATGTTATACCACTTAATCATTTTTCATTAGAATATTATTATGCAAGCTCCATGGATGGATTACATATTCTCTCTACTCTGTACACACGTCAAATTTCGTGTACATCAAATATTATCATACCATTTAATTCATAAACTCATGTTTGGTATATAATTTTAGAGTTCAAAATCCTAAAATTTAATCACTTTAAAGATAAGATAGTTATCTTGTATAAAAAAGATGGGAAAAAAGAAAAAAAGAAAAGAAAGATAAGATAGTTATTGATATTTAATTATCTTAACATCTTGCATACTTGTAAGGTATAAGAATACAATTTAATCCAACCATGAAATTGTAAAAAAACACCCACTAGAGAATCATGAAGTGGTATAACATAAACAAAAGTTATACTAAGTTTAACTTGAACCCTACCCATGTACGGAAGTTTAAAACTTACTAATGCATTCATAGCTCCAGCTTTAAAGTTGTGAGGGCACTGCGGTCTTTTTTCTCGTGCCATGTATACTAGTGTTGGCAATCGCCGTCCATCAATATCCATTGCATTTTTGTCCATTCCATTAATTATAATCTAAAAAAAGGCAAATATTGCACCACTTTTTAATTTAAAAATTATAAGTAACAAACAAATAAATAAAATTGTAAAAGAGTATTCTAAAATATTGGTGGAGGAATGGATCATTTGATGAAATAGGGTTCGATTATTGCATTAAATAAGAGTTTTTTTTTTTTTTTTTCGAAATTCATTAAATAAGAGTATTTAATTGAAGGCATGATCATGATAATTGATAAAAACTTTTTTTTTTTTTTTTGAGAAGGTTTAATAATACTAACTCAATGAGAAATTAAGGTTTATTATTAAAAAAAAAAATTGTAAGATTTACCTGCACAATTGATTGGTGATCTTGCTCCGTTACTTTGGAGTTCCATTCTGAAAATCTTTTGTGTTGATCCCTTGTTTCTTTTGGAATAGTGCCCATTTTAACAGCTGAGTTAATTCGGTTTTCCATTTCTTCATATAGATTCTTTAATAAACATAAAAATAAGACCAATCAAATTTGTCATCAAGAGAAGTTTTGTTATTCTAACTTTGGGGTCATGCAATATGTTAGTTCAATATGCCTAATGCCATGGTTTGATGAGTTTCTGTACAATATGCCTCATGCAATATGTTATTTTAATATGCCTCATGCTCGTGCCATTAAACATCAATGCATTAGGAATTTCCTGTGACTTTTTTTTTTAATGCTTTCTTAAAAGGAAACAACATTTTTAGTTCCACATTTTGGACTGATTCTCGTTTTGATATCTAACTTCTAGACACATATACCTTGCTCTCTATAAATCAAAAACTATTGCTATTTTAAACCTCATTTTAGTAACAAAAAAAAAAACATACGTGATAAACGGAATGCACCGTTAGCATGTTAGATACTAACATGACTAATAAAATAAGAATAATAAAATACTACATCGGCATCTAGTTTAAAAATGATAATTAATCAACTTTTAAAAAAATTAAAAACACAAAAATACATAATTCGGATCATGTTCATCTTTAACAAGAACACAAACCCAGAAACCCAAACCCACTTCGGAATCTTCAACCCAAACCGTATCCACTACAAAGCACAGTAAGCCTCATTCGCACCTTACAATTCTCACCCACAACCCCAAAGATTCCAACTTTGAACACACAACTTCATGGTACAAAATAAAAAACTTCACCAAATTATAAACCTCAACATTACAGATCCAAGTCCCAACTCACAAAAAAGTTTTGGCTTTCTGCTTTGCTTGCAGCTCCACAACTCACTAAACCAAGAAAACCCAGAAACCAAAAACACTTAAATATGCCACCAAGAGACCAGATTTCAGCTTCAATGCTCCAAAGGCTTCACTACAAGCACAGATCCCAATTCAAAACCAACCCAGAAGAGAGCTAAAGACAATGGGTTCTTTTTCTCTTAATCTCTAACTTTCTCTCTCTCTCTCTCTCTCTTGATGGTTTGATCGGCTGGTGGTGGTGGCTGGGTATTTTTAGGTTTGTGTATTGGGTTTGAGTGTTGAGATTTTTTGTTTGGGTTGGCTGTATGTTTGGATTGATTTGGTGCTTTGTGGCTTTGGGATTTGATGATTTTGCTAGGGTTGGAAAAAATGGAGGCTTTCAGATTTATGATTTTTTAAGCTGAATTTTCTGGGTTTTTTGTGTTTGTTTCTCAAGAAAATTTCTGAGTTTATGGGGTTGCTGGAATTTGGTTTGTTTGTAGGGGAAGAACATGAAGTTCATGTTCTAGGGAAAGAACGTGATGTTTCTTACGAAAAAGCTAATGAAAAGTAACCCAAAAAAAATTTTTTAATTATTTAATTTGATTAGATTTAAGGTTCAATTTTTAATTTTTAATTTTAAAAATTTTCTGATCTGCCTTTTTTTATTAATTTAAATATTGACTTGGCATCATGCCAAAGATTTTTTTAAAAATAATTTTTAATGATCAAGTCAACATAAAAAAAATGCCTACAAAGCACTCCGTCTATCATGCAGGATATTTTTGTTACTAAAATGACGAAAGGAATTAAAATGGAAATAGTTTTTGATTTGTGTCTAAAAGATAGAGGCTAAAATGAAAATTGACTCAAAATATATAGACGAAAAATCATTTTCGTTAAAAATAAAACTACATCATTAATGTAGTTAATAGTCAATCATTAACGAAACTTGATAAGAAGTAATTATAGGATACTTTCAGTCCCAAAATATTATAAATGTATATTTTCCTTTCTCACATAATTAGGTTTTATTAATTAAATTCATGATAAAACACACAATTCATGTAAGAAGGAGAGTACGTATTTAGAGTACTCTCAAAGTATTTAATAATCTTCTCTTGATAAGAGGGTCAAACTAACAACAATTTAAAAGTTCGGAGTGATTAATTGCAAGTTTTGATAATTTTTTTTTTTTTTTTGAGAAACGCAAGTTTTGATAATTAAATAACTAAAATGTCAACAACATTAAAGTTAGAGGAAATGGTTTAGCCAAAAAATTTTAAGGGTTTTGTTAATGTGTGCTTTTAAAACAATTATTAATAAGGGAAATGCTAACGAGTGTCCTTAGGGTACTCATTAAGAATCCAATTAAAGAAAGTTTTTATTGGAAAAGAAAAAAAGCAATTAATGTTTTGACAGTTTTTTTCATTTCCCATAAAAGTGATATCAAAACTTTCTTTAACTGGATTCTTAACCAGTGTCCTTAGCATGATGCTATTAATAAATCATTTAAAGAAAATTTTGACACTGATTTTATGGAAAATATAAAAAGTTGTCAATCTTTTTCCAAAAAAAGTTTTTAAAAATATTTCATAAACCAATGTCTTTGAGATATCTATTAACTTTCCCCAAGTTTTAAACCCTTTAATTTGATCAAGCTAACCTAACTAAACATACAATGAACTAACCTTCATAGCCAACCATTCTTGGGCATATGTGATGTTTTGAACATCAATTTGTTGGGCAAAGTAGGCACCCGGAGACCTTGGTTTAATATTAAATTTCTTGCAAAAGGGTATCCAGTGCTTAGAGAAATTAGAAGCCTCTATGAGAGCATAGAGTGTCAACTCTGACCCACCATCATCAGAAAGATAAACACTCAACTTCTCAGGTGGATAATTATATGACATTACTGATAAAATGGTGTTGATCACCAAAGTTGGTGGCTCCATCTTAGGGTCTGCCGTGCACACAAAAATGTCGACATTCGGTAACTTCTTTTCGTATCTGTAACATGCAAAGAAAGTGAATATTAAGCAACAAAATAACAAAAATTAAAATAAGATTTTACATAAGAAAATAAATTTTTTAAAACTAAATTATCGATTGTTTCAAAAGTTTAAATTGTTAAGAAATGATAAATCTCAAAGTAAAAAAAAAATGATAAATCTAACCGCTAAACCGTTATTCTAACATTTTTGGAATTAGAGTAATAATAAATGGAAATGCTAACGAGTGTGGGCACTAGTTAATAATTCATTTAAAGAAAGTTTTTATGGGAAATGAAAAAAAAAAAATAATATTTTGACAGCTTGTTTCATTTCCCATAAAAGTAGTATCAACACTTTCCTAAAATGGATTATTAAGGAGTGCCCTAAGGGCTCTTGTTAGCATGACCCAATAATAAATTTCATCTAACAATATTTGAGAATAATGACACGTGGACACAAATTTTTATTTTTTTATTTCCTATTCCTTTCTCCATGTGAGGATAGAAATTTGGTTACCTACTCTTTTCCATTAAAGATTAATACATGATTCTTGCTGTCTAGTGTCTACATCAAAGGATACAAATTTGGTAAAGATGATTCTTGTTGTATTATGATGAAAACTATTCATATTATTTCTTAAATTTTGGAGGTTTCACAGTTTTTCTTGTCATTATTTTAAGAGATTATTTTAAAAGTAATTTAAAATCTATAATATTTTAAAATCTATAATAAAAAAAGTAATGTTAGTAATGATCACATATTATAATAATCAATAATAGCTTACCACCTAAGAATTATTATAAAAATATTATAGACGAATAATTTCTTTTATTAAAAATATATATATTTTAATTAAAATTAAATTCTATAGATATTCTTTATAAACCTTATATTTATAGAGAAATGTTACATTTATAATATTTTCACAACACTTTCATAGTAAAGAAGTAGTGAACTGTTATTGGTTCTAATTCACAATAACAATCATTAACAACATATCACTTAGGTCCCATAAAAAATAAAAAATAAAAACATATCACTTAAGATTTATTGTGAAAATTTTAAGGACATAACATTTATTATATTTATATCTTCCAATTTTTTATAAAATATTTCCACATAATTTCTTTGAAGTGGTAGAATAAATAATTCCATTTAAGAACACAATTATGATATATTTCTATTAATAACTACTATAATTATCAAATTTGATATTTTTAAAAAAAAAAAAAAATTGACGGAAAAGATTATATTTTGTGGAACTTTCCCATATATGCATTATACAAAACCAAAGACATTTAACTTTTAGTTTACTTTGTAATATTTTGCCACATAAGCTGTTAAGATTACATAATTTTACACATCATTATTCTATTATATGTTTTTAATTGATCTTAAAAAAAAAAAAAAATCTATATTTCAAGCATCCATAAAAATCTTACCAAATTATATTTTCTTTAAAAGAGGTGTTACATCCCCAAATATTTTCACAACAAATTATAAATGATAAGTTATTATTGATTCTAACTTGAATTTTACAATTGAAATTACTTTTTTATCCATCCATAACAATCTACCACTTAAGATTTGTTGTGAAAGTGTTGTAAAAATGTTGTAAACATATCATTTCTCTTTCATTAGATGGCGTGATATATATATATATATATATATATATATATTCATATAAAAACACAATTACAATAAATGATTATTAAAAATTGTTTGATACCTAGACAACAAATAAAAAAAAATAAAAAAAGAAGAAGATAAAAATCATATATACTTTGTTAAACTTCCAATACACGGATTTCAATTTAAATTTAAATCTTTCCCATCAAATAATTCCACCGAACAGACAACAGAACCTTTATATTATATATCCAAAAGAATCTTTCTCATTAAATACTTTCATATAATTTCATCATCTACCCTGATGATCGAGAACCCAGAGACATATATGTCTCAACCTTTAGAAATATAGAATGAGTTTGGGAAGCCTAAAAGAGAGTCTTTTGATTTGGCATATATTTTCAGCAAATTAGCAAATAATATGAACCAACCACATGAGTAAATCAGTAACATGTTTATCAAAACGCCCTCATATAGTTAATGTAGTCCCAGCAAATAATCTGAGAAACAATAACCCGTGTTTCTTTTACTCTGTTTAAACTCACGTTTTCAATTATAAAAACACACAAGTGTGAGTTGTGTGACAGTGTGAATTGAAAGAGTTTTTCTCTGAGAATAGAAATTTGTAAACCAGTCAATTTATATAGCTGTGTGCCCTTAGCTAGATCAACCACTATGTGAGAGAGAGAACTGTAACCTGTATGAGAGTCTTTCCTTGAAAGGGTGATTGTAAACAACCTTAAAACGACAAGACTGAGTTAGCATCCAGTACGAACCGAAGCATAGCTCAGCCATGAACATACCAATCCAAGCCCATCTTCCTTGCTCTCCAATTCTTGGAATGTGTGTCAATCTGTAAACCCATATCAAACATATACCAACAAAAACCGTCGAAGCAAACACCTTATAGGCACCTCTAAATCTTGCTTCTTTTGTCTCAAACAATGGAAGTGCATCCTCTTCACCACCTTCCTTTCCCATATTATCTCTCTGTCAGTGTGTATGTGTGTAAATGAAAAAATGGAGTTAAAATAAGCACGAATATTTTATAGTTGATTACCAGATGCAACGATATTTCTAAAGAAAAAAAAAAAAAAAAAAAAAAGCTTTTTTTTTGTAGTAGCAGTTTTAAAATAGAACGTAGAGAGAGCCAGAGACACCCACACACAGTGGCGACGCCACTCAGAGGTCAGGTGTTCCCTGGAACACCCTGACTTCAAAAAAAAAAAAAAATTTATATATAATAATTAAAATTTTTTTATTTGTTTACCTTTAAAAAAAATAGGAACACCCTCAAGCAATATCAGGAACACCCTCAAAATTTTTATGCCAAACAAATTTTGAACTAAAATCTACAAAAAAAAAAAAAAAAAAAAAAAAAAATTGTAACAGAAAATCTAAAAAAAAAAAAAAAAAAAGCCAAAATCATCAGTTTTTGTCGTCACAGCCACTCACCACCACATCGCCGGTCACTTCCATGTCTCCGGCCACTTCCATTTGGTCAACCGCAGTCTCCCCACCTGCTTCAGCTTCTTCTTCCTTGCCGTTTCTTCTCCGTTCTCTGTTTTTCTTCGACTTTTCCGCTTCTCTGCTCTTTGTTATTTCTAGTTTTGAACGCCAATTGCCGTATGTTCTTTGTACATTAGAGTCTCACTCCCCACGTGAATACTGAAGTCATTGAATGAGTCAACAGTATTCAAAATTTTCAACCTTATCTCCAACCACCCACGTGCATAGCTTTAACTTTTGCACATTAATTTTTATTTCTCTTGTCTTTTCATTATTGTATTTAGGGTCTGTTTGGATAGAACTTATTTTGCTGAAACTGAAAACTTAAAACTTAAAACACTGTAGCAAAATAATTTTTAAATGTGTAAATAGTACCGTGGAACCCATTTTTAATAAAAAAGTTGATAAAAAGTAGAATTTGTGGGTCCGTAAACAGTGCATATATGCACTGTTCACTGTAGAAAGTCAACAATTGCGGTTATTGTTCATTGAACAGTAACCGCAATACTCCAAATGAAAACGCGTGAAAAAAAAAAAAAAAAACAGAAACGCAACGCAACGCACATAAAGTCGAACCCAAACACACACTTAGTGTGTGTTTGTATTCAGCTTTTTCTACTTTGCGTTTTTGTCCTTTTTTCTTTTTTTTTTTTTTTTTTTTTTTTTTTTTTTGGTTTTCACGCGTGTTGGAGTTTTGCGGTTACTGTTCAATGAACAGTAACCGCAAATGTTGGCTTTGCGGTTACTTTCTGCAGTGAACAGTGCATATATGCACTGTTCATGGACCCACGAATTTCATTTTTTATCAATTTTTTCATTAAAAATGGGTCCCACAGCACTATTCACACATTTAAAAATTATTTTGCTACAGTGTTTTCAGTTTTAAGTTTTCAATTTCAGCAAAATAAGTTCTATCCAAACAGAGCCTTAGTAAGTACATTTACCTTTTTTTTTTTTTTTTTAAATAAAAAGGTTGTAAGTACATGTACTTCATAATATTATTAAACTACAATGCCTCTAAAAACAAATTTATACTACAACCATAATTATTACTATATTTAAAGGAATTATTATGTCAGACTTTAAAATTATTTTATATTTTTAAGAAAATATATATATTTAGTGGTAATTTCAAAACAGTACACCGATATTAATTGGTATCAAAATATTTCGTTTCTCTAACTAAACCAAAATGGCCTCCGGTACGGTATCGGAGAGGCAAGGGTGTGTGCACACATGAGGTGTGTGCTAATGCACAGTGGGGTGTGTTCTAGACTGCTAGTAGTTAGTAAAAAAAATTAACGAAGCAACTAAACATCAATAATTAATAATTTAATTAACTAATACATTATAAAAGACAAAAAAATTAAATTATGTTAGGCTAAACATCAATTAATAATTTAATAATTAATGAAACAACAATACAACAAATTATAGTTTATAAAAGAAAAACAAATTTATGAAACAACTAAACAACAATAATTAATAATTTTATTAATATTTCAAATGAACTTATAGTTTATTCTATAGGTACCTTTGTTCATTTCTTTTCTTTTCATTTTTTTTTCCTTTTGAGATTTTTCGGTGTATAGAATGCAAATTTGTTTTGGTTTTAAGAACATTTTTTTTTAAAAGCACAAACTTCATGCGGGTCAAATCTTAAATTTCGGTTGATATTTATCAAAATGTCCCAAAACAGACTGAAATTATCCGAAATTTTTTTAAAGTGGAATAGGAACACCCTGGAAAAAATTCCTGAAATTACCATTGCGCACACAACTTTTATGTCACAATTTGTTATCCGTGAAATTGGTGTAGAAGAAATCTTTTAGAATTTATCCAAATATGTTAAATTTAATGCAATTATAGCAGATAAATTTTTTATTCCATTGGCTGCCAGCCTGCCTAAGACCAACGTGAACGTCAATAATGACGCTTCTTTTTTTTCTTTTTCTTTTTTCCATTAGCGAATAATTCTCTCTTCTTAATTTAATAAAAAAAATACTATTTTTACTTTTTTTCTTCTTTTGGGTAACAATTGATGGGGGACTTTGTGAACATTAATGATGAACACCACTTACCTCTAGTGCTTGAATACACTAAAATCAATGAGATAAACACGTGTCTAATTTTTATTGCATATAGCTTACCCATGAATTGACCATCCATAGTTGTGCAACAAATGGGTTTCACAACGTGGTTGTCCCGACATATACAATCAGCATTTTTAAAATTCCAGATAATCTTTGTGATGGAATGACTAGTTTGACAAGAAGTTTTCTAGAGGAAGATGGCCTAACTTAGTTGGGATAAGATGTGTATTCTAAAAACTTGTGAGGGGATGGGTTTTAAACAATTAAAGGATTTTAATTTAGTTTTGTTAGCAAAACAAAGGTGGCGCTTACAAACTAATCCAAATTCTTTGGTTTCTAAGATTTTTTTTAAGGCCCATTATTTCCCTGATTATGATTTTATACATGCTTCCATGGAGAGTAATCCTTCTTATGCTTGGCGTAGTATTATGACAGCTCAACCCATAAAGCAGCAATGGCAGGTTGGTAAGTAAGTATATGGCCATTTATTTTTTTTAAAGTGTGGCATGATAAATGGCTTCCAACTCTTACCACCCACAACAAGGCCACAACGTGGTTGTCAAAAGATGTCCTTGGCAATAATGGTAGGTAGGTATATCGGTATATGGCCATTTAATTTTTTGATACCAAGTGTATGGCTATTGTTGATGTAGGAATTGCATTCTATCTGTTTTATCATCCTCTATTGTTTACGGACTTTACGTATTTATGTAGAAACCAAACCTTTTATTTAAACTATGAAAGTATGAATTGTTACAATTTTTAATTAAGAATGATCCAATATTATCTAATATATATCATTACAGGTTCAGTCATGTTCTATTCATCTACCAACTCTTTAGGCATGCCAACCTATATATAATTTTGGCGAAACGCCACTTTTAGTCCCTACATTTTCAGGCGATTTCCATTTTAGTCCTTACATTTTATTTTTACCGCTTTTAGTCCCTATCTTGAAAAACGTCTCTCGTTTTGGTCCCTACCGTTACATAAAAAATGGAAATTGTACAGCTGGCAAACGGCATGCACTGTTGACCTGACGTGGCTATTAAAATAATAATAAAAAATATCACATCAGCATTTAAATTAAAAAATAAATTTATTAATTTTAACTAAATAAAAAAAATTAAAAACAGAATTAAAAACTAAAAATTACATGAATTGAGATCTAAGTGTGTTTTGAATAAGAACACAAACCCAAAAATTAAAATCCAAAAATTAAAAATCTCCAAATCATCGTTTTCTCAAATACAGCAATATCATCAAATCCTAAAGCCTCATAGTAACAAATCAATCCAAAAATACAACACAATCAATCCAAACAAAAAAATCTCAAACTCAAAATCTCTATCTCATCTCTCTCTTGCCTACTGTTTTCTATCTTCTCCCTCTCTCAGACCTTGCTTTTTCAAATCAAACATCACTCTCTCTCAGACAGTGTAGATCGGCAATGACTTTTTTTTTTTTTTTCAATCTCTCAAACAGGTGGTGGTGGGTTTGCTCATTGTTGGTTTTTTTTTTTTTTTTTTTCCTATTTTCGAGATGGGTTTGGTGATTGGGATGTTGAATCGGTGTGGGTTTGAACTGGCTATGGGTTATTGAATCGGTGCGGGTTTGAATCATCTATGGGTTGTTGAATCAGTGTGGGCTGTTGAAAGGGTGTGGGTTTGAATTGGTCTGGGCTATTGAATCGGTATGGGTTGGTTGTTTCGGTGGTGCTGGGATGTGTACGGTGGTTGAGGCTTCTTTGAATTGGTGTGGGTTGGTTATTTCGGTTTTGGAATTTCCAGTAGTGGAGCGATGGGTTTCGGGTTTGTTTGGTTGGTTGTTTGTTTCGGGTTTAGTGGTTGGTTGGTTGTATTGGATTCTAGGTTTTGTGGGTTCGGTGGCTATGTGAGTTTGATGGGTTTTGACTATGATGTTGACTGTGTGGGTCTGAATTTTCGATGTGGGTTGTTGTGGTTCAATGTTGGTGGCTGTGTGGGTTTCGGGTTTTGTGGGTTCTGGGTTTCGAGATCCTTTTTTAGGGTTTACGGGTTGTGGGTTGCCAGTGGGTCATGAGGTGTTGGTTCGGTTGTGGATGGTGTTTGGTGGATGCTGGTGGTTCAGTGTTGGATTTTAATTTTTGGGTTTGTGTTCTTGTTCAAGACACACTTAGATCTAAATTCATGTAATTTTTAGTTTTTAATTTTTTTTATTTAGTTAAAATTAATAAATTAATTTTTTTAATTTAAATGTTGACGTGGTATTTTTTATTATTATTTTAATGGCCACGTTTGGCCAACAGTGCATGCCGTTTGCCAGTTGTGCAATTTTCATTTTTAATGTAACGACAGGGACCAAAACGAAAGGCCTTTTTTAAGATAGGAACTAAAAATAGTAAAAATAAAATGTAGGGACTAAAATGAAAATCACCTAAAAATGTAGGGACTAAAAGTAACTTTTCGCCTATAATTTTAAAATGGTGTTCCAGAAACTAGAAACTGAACTGTTCATTTAACTATGAATTGTTAAATTTTTTAGGGATGATCCAATTTTCTGATATGTCATAATTCAGGTTCAGTGGTGTTCTATTCATCTATCATCTCTTTCGTCATTTGTGCCATATGTATCAGTAGATCCTTTAATTTAATACTAATATAGTGATATGTCAGAGCATCCACATCCGGATCTTAAATCCCATCTTATTTTACCATCCCAAAAACCTACTTTATCAATTATACAATACCATTTTACAATACACCCAACATCCCAACTTTTATTTTCCTATTCTACTCATTAAAATAATATTTTTACACAATAAAATAATATAAATTCTACAATAAAATAATATTTAAATTTTATCTATCACTCCTCTCTCTCTCTGAGTATCTGTCCCTCTCTCAACAACCAAACAATCCAATTATCACCGCACCACCACCACCATGCCTACCACGCCACCATGCCCACTGCCCACCAAATCCCACCGGAACCAAAAACCCAAACTAAGGAAAAAAAAAAAAAAAAAAAAAAACCACCAGATCACTGCCACATCCAACCCATCTGAACCCAAAAGATAAAACCCACACAAAACCCACACAAAACCCAGATTGGCGAAAGCACAAAACCAGATCGGCGAAACCATTTGACCCACGGCGCCACCAGATCAACGCCGCCACCAACGCCGCCAACATCAATCCATGCCTCACTGCAAAACCCACACAAAACCCAGATCGGCGAAAGCACAAAACCAGATCGGCGAAACCATTTGACCCACGGCGCCACCAGATCAACGCCGCCACCAACGCCGCCAACATCAATCCATGCCTCACTACAAAACCCACACAAAACCCACACAAAACCCAGATCGGCGAAAGCACAAAACCAGATCGGCGAAACCATTTGACCCACGGCGCCACCAAATCAACGCCGCCAACATCACACCACATCCAGCCCATCATCAGCGATCTTGAGCGATCCATCATCGGCGACATTGGCAACCCACCAATCTCCACCGATCCAAACCCATGCCACCACCTGACCCATGATTCACCGATACACCGATCCACCGATCTCCATGCCGTGACCACGAACCAAACCCAGCTATAGTGCAAGCCTTGAACGAGAAAGAGAGATGTGTGATGAGAGAATGAGTGAGGAAGGAATCCATAGCAAACCCATTGGAATTTATAGCAGACTGATCTGAGATTTTTTTTTTTTTAATATATGGAAACAAACTGATCTGAGATAGAGTAGAGAGCAGAACGAGAGGAGGAAAAGAGAGAAAAGAAAGAGAAATAACGAGAGAGGAGAGAGAAATTCCCGGGTTAAATGAGAGAGGAGAGAGAAATGAGAGTATTAAAAAATTATTTTTTTTTATAACATTCAGCTACAGTACCATCTTACATTTGAGATGGTACTGTAGCTAAATCCCAAATTTGGAATTGGCATATTGCATATGACCTTCCCATTGTTGAGTAGTTTTGGGGCTTAAATGTCAAATATTTCTAACATTTGGCATATAGAAGCTCCACTGCTGATGCTCTGACACAATCCAGAACCTATTATGGGGTAACGCTCTCTCTTATGTTAGATTCACGATGGAATCTAAACATAAATTTAAAGGGAAAGAACACCGCATTACCTTTTTTCCAATACACCCAATAGTATTATATTCCAAGAGCATCCAATCAGAGTGGTTAGCGGTAGCAACGTAGCATTATTGTAGCATTGAATTGGTTCATAATTTCAGATGGTGATGAGTCAATGACCGTGTCAGGTCGTGCTCCATTCATTTACTCTTTGACGTGCCAACCAACCAGAAAAGTACAACCTTCTCTTTTTTGAGGATCAGAAAAGTACAACCTTAATTGAAAAGAACGTATAGACATTAAGATGGAGAGAGCAAAGGAAATAAGGACTATCGGTTTTTTTTTTTTTTTTTTGAAAAGAAGGACTATCGGTTTATACCAATATATTAATGTATAAAAGTTTAAGCCCAAGTTTCATTAAGCCCACACGCCTTTCAATTTTTTTTTTTTTTAAAGGAAAAACACTTATTTATTTTAATACTAAAAAATTGTACAAAGTTTTTTTTAAAAATTTTTTTTTTGTCTTTAAAATTATAAAGTTACTATCAAATTCCTGACTAATTTACAAACTCGTAGTTGTGAATACGATCAAATACACAAGGGAGGGGAAATAGGAAGAAATAATTATAAAAGAATAATAATTGTGCAAAATATGAAGTTAGAGAAAAGAGAATTTTTAGGAATACAACAAAACCACACAGAATTTTCAAAACAATCTTGTTTTGAGTTGTAATGGGTGTAGACGTGTAGCTGTGTAGGTGAAATATATATATATATATATATTTTTATTTATGTTGACCTAAGTTTGCAAAGAAAATACTTTGGGATTTTGTTGTAGTAATAAAAAAACTGAACAATAAAATCCGTAAAAATAATGCTTCCATCTAAAAATTAATCAAACACATTCCCTTCCTATCTTCATAACCAACCATGTGTAAAATCAAAGTGTGTAAATCAAAGGACCACAACAATAAAACCGAACAAAACTCCAATTGGTATAGTCAAATCAAGCCAAATTTTATATTTGAGATGCGTTGGGGTCACCAACATGAATGGTCAGGAACATGAGTGATACACATGACAATTACCAAGAGGTTGATAGAAACCTCTGATCTTTAGAGAAAATCCATTAATAAGCTAGAAGATGACAGATCAGTGAAATAAATGGTATTGCAAACCAAGGTAGAGGATGAACTTATACTTGATGGTATAATTTAGAAAAAGTTTCATTTTACTCCATCTTCCCCAATTATCGAATTATTAAAAATAAATGAAAATATGAGTAGAATTCTCATGCCACTAAAAATAAGGAAGTGTTATCTAAATTTGTAATGAACTTGGCTTGGGTCTAGTGTTCAGTTGCACTGGACTCATCATCTTAATGGGTTTAGTGCAACTGGACACTGAACCCAAACATTACCCATGTATAACTGTTTAATAATATCAATTTCTATGAAAACAGTGAAGCAATAATTTCACTGGGAGCCACCCATGGCATGTGCCCATGTGGTACAAGATTCTAAGAACAGATGATTATATGCCTTCAGGGAAAACGTGACATAAAGTAGCAAAGGATCCTATGGACACAACTTAACACCATGTCTAAATAATAGAAGGCTGTATGATAGAACCAACATAATGCAAAGCATAAATTAGAACAAAGTTGGGAGTCTCAGGCCATGCTTGATCTTGCATAGGCATGGAGTGTAAGTCCTTTTGCGGGATTTCATGTGAAGTTAGCCTTATGAAATACATCCCAAATCATTCTGAATAGTTCACCCTGGGCAGCTAGGCTCCTTCTTACCACTAGCAAATCTTGTTTGTAATGCCTAGGCTATGGTTGTAGCTGAAATAGAGCACTAGTATTGCTTATTGAGCATTTGGGATGCACCCTTTTTGCTTATTAGAGCTAGACTGAAGTCATTTGTGCTATGAAAATAAATCATTAAAGTACTTTGAAAATGCCAATTAGTCTTTACCTAAATTGTGAGGGAAAACACCTTTGCCTTGTTGAGGACAAGAAGAAAGGTAAATAATTTATTAGTGATCCTTGATCACACATAACTTGGAAAGAAAAATAGATATATCACGAAGATCATAGCACCACATAGTCCATATGAACTTGGGTCTGATATATCACAAACAATGGAAATGACCATAACTCAACAGTACAAGTAATGTCCAGGGCCTTATTTTAAAGGAAAAGCTACATACCAAGCCACATGACTACTAAAATTGGTACAATCTACATTATGGTATACTATGTCAAATTATAGGTATCAAACAAGCCAGTGAAGCTAAAACAATAGACTTGAACAAAACCGAGAATGGTATACGACCCTTATCATTGCGGATGAAGAGTCCTTGGTACACTGGAATGTTGATCAAGACAAGTAGCAAGTTAAGAATAACCTGCATGATCAACTGGTCTAACACCTTGAACTCAAAATCCAGAACAATCTTTCTGATTTCCCCAATTAAACTAAAGAGGTTTAGTAATGCCAATGTTGCTATGATGGTAAGCATGATAGTTGGGCTTCCAAACTCTATGACTTCTTGCCTGTACCTCTTCAACACATCCTCTGCACCTACCTTAGTTGTTAGCACAAATGTTGTTTCAGAGAGGCCTAATTGTCTGCTAATGGTGTCAATGAACCCAAAGAATAATGAGTTAGTTCTTTGGATCACCCACATTCGTTGCCAATTCCACCAAGCTTTGAGAGTATTCCCACAACTCAAGGCCTCTACTATGCTGCCAACATTCCTTGCTACAAAAACGTAAGCAAAAGGCATGAACCATATGCTTTTAACCTGGAAAATGAGGCCATGAAATCAGTATATATAAGCTCTACAATAGGAAACGTCATAAAAAAACACTTTTTACTTGACTTGTTGCTACGTAGTTGCTCACAAATTTCAATTCTACGCTAAACATAAAGTTGTGAATATGGAATTTTTTGTGTTTAATAAATAATCTAAGGGCCATTGAAGTATTGAAGGAGCACAAAACATATATCATTAAAATTATGTGCGTGATAAGCATGAATTCTTTCTTTTATGACATCTATTATATGCATTAAATTATATAAAATAAGAAAATAAAGATAAAAGATAAACCTGAGGGAATAAGGAAATGCCATGAAGCAAGCAAAGAGAAGGAACAATCACATAATAGAGTGTTGGGAATGAAATTGGAGCCCATAAAAGATAAATACAATATCCCATCTGAGCACCAAATTTTATCTTTCCCTACCCATATATGAAAGGGCAAAACTAGGAGAAAAATATCTGAAACATGCCTTCAGACCACCTCTTGTGTTGAATAAGAACTATATCTAAAGTAGTTGGACCAACACCCAAAAATGCCTTTCTATCTGGATTATAATAAAGTGATTTCCAACCCCTAAATTGGATAGTCAATCCAGATACAATGTCTTCAACTGGGCACCCATAAATCAGCCCCATCTGCAAATATAATTACCATTTTCATTAAAATTTCTACACACAAATGTGAGTGAGTGTGTGTGTGTTTGTGTGTGAGAGAGAGAGAGAGAGAGAGAGAGAGAGAGAGACATTTTTCCCCCATTGAGTGTCCTTCTCAGCACTACAATTAGCAAAAACTTTAGATAATTCTTCCAATTCATTAACAGTTTTATCATTATTCTTCTTGGCTTGTAGATTCAATTCTCCTTTATAATCCTTGGAATACACCTTTCCACAAAGACTCTCTCTTCGATGGAAACATCCAGTGCCACAATACAAGGCTGTTGAAGTGGGCCATGTGTGGCTTGAATTGCCACAAGCCCACATCCACTTTAAGTCAGTCACTATTGACCGAATGCAACTAGGAATAGTAATTCCTAAACAGCCGGCTTTGACCTTAATATATATATATATATATATTATATTAGGTTTTTTGAAAAGTAGTGCAGCCGTGTGAGTATATAGAAAAAATTCCCTACAACTGGTATCAGAGCCTAGGGTTAGGTTTGAGTGGGAGCAATGGCAGAGGAAGCAGGAAAGGCGTCTGGAATAGAAAAGTTTGATGGCACAGACTTCGCATATTGGAGGATGCAGATTTAAGATTATCTCTATGGGAGGAAATTGCATCTGCCTCTTTTGGGGACAAAACCTGAGGCTATGAAGGCTGAGGAATGGGCTCTTCTTGACAGACAGGTACTAGGAGTTATCAGGTTAACTCTGTCTAGGTCTGTTGCACATACTTTGACTTTTATGTATGAAAAGCCGTCAGCAAACAATAAGGTGCACTTGATGAAGAAACTATTCAATCAGAAGATGGCAGAGAATGCATCAGTAGCACAACATCTAAATGAATTTAATACTATCACAAATCAATTGTCGTCTGTAGAAATTGATTTTGATGATGAGATTCGTGCTCTGATCGTCTTGGCTTCTTTGCCAAACAGTTGGGAGGCAATGAGGATGGCAGTAAGCAATTCTACAGGAAAAGAAAAACTCAAGTATAATGATATACGAGATTTAATTTTGGCTGAGGAGATTCGCAGAAGAGATGCAGGTGAATCCTCAGGATCTGGTTTTGCCCTAAACCTTGAGACAAGAGGCAGAGGTAATAACAGAAATTCAAATCGGGGCAGATCAAAATCCAGAAATTCTAATCGGAACAGAAGTAAATCTAGATCAGGCCAACAAGTACAATGCTGGAATTGTGGGAAAACAGGTCACTTTAGGAATCAATGCAAAAGTCCTAAAAAGAAGAATGAAGATGATTCTGCTAATGTTGTAACAGAAGAGGTACATGATGCATTACTTCTTGCAGTAGACAGTCCACTTGATGATTGGGTTTTGGATTCAGGAGTTTCGTTTCATACCACTCCACACCGAGAAATCATACAGAATTATGTTGCAGGTAATTTTGGTAAGGTGTATTTGGCTGATAGTTCAGCCTTGGATGTTGTGGGTATGGGAGATGTTCGGATATTATTGCCCAATGGGTCTGTTTAGTTACTGGAGAAGGTTCGACATATTCCTGACCTAAGGAGGAATCTGATTTCTGTTGGACAACTTGATGATGAAGGGCATGCAATACTATTTGTTGGTGGTACTTGGAAGGTTACAAAGGGAGCTAGGGTATTGGCTCGTGGAAAGAAGACTGGTACTCTGTACATGACCTCAAGTCCAAGAGACACAATTGCAGTTGCTGATGCAAGTATTAATACAAGCCTATGGCACCGCAGACTTGGTCACATGAGTGAGAAAGGGATGAAGATGCTGCTGTCAAAAGGAAAATTACCAGAATTGAAGTCCATTGATTTTGACATGTGTGAAAGTTGCATCTTAGGAAAGCAAAAAAAGGTGAGCTTCTTGAAAACTGGCAGGATACCGAAGGCTGAAAAATTGGAGTTAGTACACACTGATTTGTGGGGGCCTTCTCCGGTTGCATCCCTTGGAGGTTCAAGGTACTATATCACTTTTATTGATGACTCAAGTAGAAAGGTATGAGTTTATTTTCTGAAAAATAAATCTGATGTATTTGAAACCTTTAAGAAGTGGAAGGCCATGGTTGAGACAGAAACAGGTTTAAAAGTAAAATGTTTGAGATCAAATAATGGAGGAGAGTACATAGATGGAGGGTTCAGTGAGTATTGTGTTGTACAGGGAATTAGGATGGAGAAGACCATTCCTGGGACACCACAGCAGAATGGTGTGGCTGAGCGCATGAACAGAACTCTCAATGAGCGTGCTAGGAGTATGAGGTTGCATGCTGGACTACCAAAAACTTTTTGGGCTGATACTGTTAGCACTGCAGCTTACTTGATAAACCGAGGACCTTCAGTTCCCATGGAGTTCAGACTTCCTGAGGAGGTTTGGAGCGGTAAAGAGGTAAAGTTTTCACACTTAAAAGTTTTTGGTTGTGTTTCCTATGTTCATATTGATTCTGATGCTCGTAGTAAACTTGATGTAAAGTCTAAAATATGTTTTTTCATTGGCTATGGTGATGAGAAATTTGGCTATAGGTTTTGGGATGAACAAAACAGGAAAATCATCAGAAGTAGAAATGTGATATTTAATGAACAGGTTATGTACAAGGACAGGTCAACTGTAGTGCCAGATGTTACAGGGATAGATCAAAAGAAATCTGAATTTGTCAACTTAGATGAATTGACTGAAGGTACTGTCCAGAAAAGGGGTGAAGAAGATAAGGAGAATGTAAATTCACAGGTAGATCTGAGTACACCTGTAGCTGAAGTTCGCAGATCTTCCAGGAACATTAGACCTCCACAGCGTTATTCACCCACTCTAAATTATCTCCTGTTGACTGATGGTGGTGAGCCAGAGTGTTATGAAGAAGCCTTGCAAGATGAGAATTCAAGCAAGTGGGAGTTAGCCATGAAGGATGAGATGGATTCCTTGTTGGGGAATCAGACATGGGAACTGACTGAATTGCCAGTAGGAAAGAAGGCTTTGCACAACAAGTGGGTATACAGAATAAAGAATGAGCATGATGGTAGCAAACGTTACAAGGCCAGATTAGTTGTTAAAGGGTTCCAGCAGAAGGAAGGCATTGACTACACAGAGATATTTTCTCCAGTTGTGAAGATGTCAACAATCAGACTAGTACTGGGAATGGTGGCTGTAGAAAACTTACATCTTGAGCAGTTAGATGTGAAAACAGCATTCCTTCATGGTGACTTAGAGGAAGACCTTTACATGATTCAGCCGGAAGGGTTCATTACTCAAGGACAAGAGAATTTAGTCTGCAAACTGAGAAAGAGCTTGTATGGCCTAAAACAAGCTCCTAGACAGTGGTACAAGAAATTTGACAGTTTTATGCATAGAATTGGGTTCAAGAGATGTGAAGCTGATCACTGTTGCTATGTTAAGTCTTTTGACAATTCTTACATCATATTACTGTTGTATGTGGATGATATGCTTATTGCAGGGTCTAGCATTGAGGAGATTAATAATCTGAAGAAGCAATTGTCCAAACAGTTTGCAATGAAGGATTTGGGAGCTGCAAAGCAAATCCTTGGTATGAGAATCATTAGAGACAAGGCTAATGGTACATTGAAGCTTTCACAATCAGAGTATGTGAAGAAAGTTCTCAGCAGGTTCAACATGAATGAAGCTAAACCAGTGAGCACACCCTTGGGTAGTCATTTCAAACTAAGCAAAGAACAATCACCGAAGACAGAAGAAGAAAGGGACCACATGAGCAAGGTGCCCTGTGCCTCAGCTATTGGCAGCTTGATGTATGCTATGGTGTGTACAAGGCCAGACATTGCACATGCAGTGGGAGTTGTGAGCAGATTCATGAGTAGGCCTGGAAAGCAGCATTGGGAGGCAGTCAAGTGGATTCTGAGATATCTGAAGGGTTCATCAGATACATGTCTTTGCTTCACAGGTGCAAGTTTGAAACTGCAGGGTTATGTAGATGCTGATTTTGCTGGTGATATTGATAGTAGAAAGAGTACTACTGGGTTTGTTTTTACTCTGGGTGGTACAGCTATATCATGGGCTTCAAATCTACAGAAGATTGTTACTTTGTCTAGTACAGAAGCTGAGTATGTTGCAGCAACTGAAGCTGGAAAGGAGATGATTTGGCTACATGGTTTCTTAGATGAATTGGGTAAGAAGCAGGAGATGGGTATTCTACACAGTGACAGTCAAAGTGCAATCTTTCTTGCCAAGAATTCGGCTTTTCATTCAAAGTCGAAGCACATACAGACAAAATACCACTTTATCCGTTACCTTGTTGAAGATAAGCTGGTAATGCTTGAGAAGATTTGTGGATCTAAGAACCCGGCAGACATGGTGACTAAGGGTGTCACTATTGAGAAGTTGAAGCTGTGCACAGCTTCAATTGGTCTTCTAGCTTGAGGACAGGAGGATGAGTTGCAGGGATGAGGGATTGTGTTATGGAGGTATTGTGGCTGATGTTTGCAGCTTGTGAGCCCTTAAGGGCTAAGGTGGAGCTGATGGAGGAGTTTGCTTGTGTAGCTTGATCAATTCAAGCCAAGGTGGAGATTTGTTGAAGTGGGCCATGTGTGGCTTGAATTGCCACAAGCCCACATCCACTTTAAGTCGGTCACTATTGACCGAATGCAACTAGGAATAGTAATTCCTAAACAGCCGACTTTGACCTTAATATATATATATATATATATATATATTATATTAGGTTTTTTGAAAAGTAGTGCAGCCGTGTGAGTATATAGAAAAAATTCCCTACAAAGGCTGCACCATATCCACCTATACCAGCAAGCTCAACCTTCATATTTAACCATGAATAATAGTATATCAGTTCACCAAAAGGATCAACATTGGTTTCTCTTCTTGAAAACAAAGGCATAGTCATAGATTACTCACATTGTTAGTAACCGAATAAGAACTTGCATAAATATCATTCTTGGTGATATTGTTATATTGTTGTGGAAATTGCACAAAAGAGATCTCACGACCTCTCTTTTCGTCCATGAGAAAACACAATATCTCTCGTATTGTGTCCACATCATTTGCATACATGTCACAGTCTAAGTTCAAGATGATTGGGGCATTACTTATCTTTGAAGACACTTTTATCTGCACATGTGAAATAACCTTCATCAAAATACTATGAAAAATAAAATTAGTAACATTATCAAGTGGCCATGGTCATAAATTTTACATAATTATCGCATGCTTATTTCAAGTGGGATGTGTACGGTGGCTGAGGCTTCTTTGAATCGGTGTGGGTTGGTTATTTCGGTTTTGGAATTTCCAGTAGTGGAGCGGTGGGTTTCGGGTTTGTTTGGTTGGTTGTTTGTTTCGAGTTCAGTGGTTGGTTGGTTGTATCGGATTCTGGGTTTTGTGGGTTCGGTGGCTGTGTGAGTTTGATGGGTTTTGACTATGATGTTGGCTATGTGGGTCTAAATTTTCGATGTGGGTTGTTGTGGTTCAATGCTGGTGGTTGTGTGGGTTTCGGGTTTTGTGGGTTATGGGTTTCAAGATCCTTTTTTGGGGTTTACGAGTTGTGGGTTGCCGGTGGGTCATGAGGTGTTGGTTCGGTTGTGGATGGTGTTCAGTGGATGCTGGTGGTTCAGTGTTGGATTTTAATTTTTGGGTTTGTGCTCTTGTTCAAGACACACTTAGATCTAAATTCATGTAATTTTTAGTTTTTAATTCTGTTTTTAATTTTTTTTATTTAGTTAAAATTAATAAATTAATTTTTTTGATTTAAATGTTGACGTGGCATTTTTTATTATTATTTTAATGGCCACGTTAGGCCAACAGTGCATGCCATTTGCGAGCTGTGCAATTTTCGTTTTTGATGTAACGGCAGGGACCAAAACGGGAGGCCTTTTTTAGGATAGGAACTAAAAGCGGTAAAAATAAAATGTAGGGACTAAAATGAAAATCACCTGAAAATGTAGGAACTAAAAGTGGTTTTTCGCCTATAATTTTAAAATGGTGTTCTAGAAACTAGAAATTGAACTGTTCATTTAACTATGAATTGTTAAATTTTTTAGGGATGATCCAATTTTCTGATATGTCATAATTCAGGTTCAGTAGTGTTCTATTCATCTATCATCGCTTTCGTCATTTGTGCCATATATATCAGTAGATCCTTTAATTTAATATTGATATAGTGATATGTCACAATCCAGAATCGAAAAAATCAGAAAGAAAAAATAATCCTGGAGGGCGTTTGGATTCCCCGTTTTCCTGCGTCCACGTTTTGGTTTTGTGTTTTCTTTGTTTTTTTTTTTTTTTTTTTTGCCCGCATATGTTGACTTTGGTGGACAAAAATTACTGTTTTGCACTGTAGCAGTACTGTTCATGTACTATAGTAATACTGTTCACGCATTAAAAAATATTAAAAATGGGTCCCACGGTACTTTTCACACATTGAAAAATTATTTTGCTACAGTGTTTTCAGTTTTCAGTTTCAACAACAATAAGCTCAATCCAAACGGACCCCTGATGTGCCAACACTTCAAGTTTGTTTGTTTTTTTTTTTTTTTTTTTTAACTCTTTTTAATAGTCTTTTTTGATTTCTTTACCCAACAAGTTTGTAGAATTTCTGGTCAAATACATTTGAGAGAGGGAGCAAAGAAAATGAGGCCTATCAATTGATTTCAATTAATTATCATTATTCTACAAGAGAACGAAGAAACGAGAAAGATCAATTAAGGCCAGTCCCTTTTGTTTTTTTAAAGGTGGAAGACCTATTTAATCTGACATTTTTTTTAAGAGAGTTTCAATTTATGTCATTCGCTCTTTATCAAAGTCAGTCCTTTGATGATAGTTTTTTATTATCAGATCAAGACACCAATCGATTTTTGATGTAAGTGGAGATTATATCTTAAATCTCTTATTCAACCATCAGAAACTTTACCCATTGAGCTAACTGAAACTCATATTTAATCTGACACTTAAAAAAAAGATAAATTATTAATTTTTTTTTTCTAATTATAAAGTTAAAATCAAATACTTGAATAATTTAAAAACTAATATTTAAAATTTTCCATTAGCCTGACTTATATATATATATATATATATGCAAAATTAAGAGAAAATCTAATTAAATTCTAAATTGGAGTTTAATTTTGTGTCACGTGTCTTATCTAGTTTTTAAAATTGTGTGTCAAGTGAATTATTAGATACAAAAAGCAAACAATCTAAATTCAATTAGATTCTTTTGTACCATGTGTCCCATCTAATTTTTTAATTTTTGTGACAAGTGAATTATTGGATACAAAAATTGAAGAGTCTAGATCTAGATCTAATTAGATTCTAAATCATATATATAAGGTTAGGTTCAAGTTACACCTTATATAACTTCATAATAGTTACACATTTTTTAAATCATTGATTTTAAAGAGATTTAACAGTTAAAAATGCATCATTAACTCTCTCTCTCTCTCTTATTTATTGCATTCCAAATTCCTCCTCATTAAATGGGCATGCCACCACTTCTTCTTCCTTTTTTTAATCCTTTCTTCTTCTTTTTTAAATAAACGATGGTTAATTTTATTGCCAAAAAAAAAAAAAAAAAACTAAGGAATTGTATAATTTTCTATAAACAATCTTGAGGAACTTTGTTGTCATTACCCTTTATGTTTCTTTAATCCTCTCCATTGAAATTATACTTTAGCAGTTCAATTTCCTTTCCCATAAAATGATGTCGTATTTGCATTTGAAAACAATGACCCCTCATTCATGAACGCTAGTGGATTCATTATTAAAAAATAAATAAATAAAAAAACAGATTCCAATTTGTATTCATAAATGCTAGTGGATTCATAAACTCAAAATCTCCTAGCAAAAGTAATTATTAATATTCAATTGCAAACGCCAGAGAGGCAGTAAGTTTTAAATACTAGCTTTCAAAAGAAAAAAGAAGTTGGAAAGAAAGTTTTATTCTTTTAAACTTGGAAGTTTGAAATAGTAAGTTTTCATGTTCGTGTTGTTGCCTCAGACACAAGCTTTAGCCTCAACATGGGGCTTCAAACCTTAATTTTCTTACACCACACAAATATTATGTATTTTATGTTCTCTTATTATGAATCACGTCCTTGGTATATTATTATGGACGGCAGTTTCAACTCACTGATTTGCAACATAAGAACGTTAAGAATAAGACCATGAGAAAGCAAATCTGCAAATTAATACGGTAAGAATAGGTATTTGTGCAAGGTTAGGGAGAAATTATTTAGGAGAGAGAAACAAAGTAAAAAAAAATGAAATAGTATAATATTCTCTCAAATTAATTTAGTTGGCTAATGTGGTTTTTTAACCATTAGATCTTTTTGAAATCTATGGTCTAAAAAAGGTATAATTTTTGTAGAGTTATATTAAGTATAACTTGAACTCATTTCATATATATATATATATATATATATGTTTTTGATTCCAATAAATTATATGATTAAATCTCTTCTTCTTCTTTTTTTAGCCAAGGATACAAATTTGGTTCAAAGATTAAACACAACTTTCTACATCAACATTTTTTTTCTTTAAAAAAAAAAAAGGACCAGCCTTAGGCAAGTGACAATCTCTTAAAAGTTATCTGCAACTCTAATAGCATGTTTGGATTGAAGGTGGAGGGAAGGAGAGCAAGGGAGAGTAGAGTAGAGTTAACCAAAAATTAGGCTAATTTCCATTCAACTCCCCTCTATTCTCCCTCCCTTCCCCTCAATCCATGCCAAATGGACCATAATGTAGCAAGGCTTCTCTTCCATCACCACTCCCATTCAACTTTCAAACCTCTCTTCCTTCACTCTCTTCCCCACGATAGTATTAACCTAGATTCTCTCCCCATTTCTACACTTCACTTTCCCTTTAAAATATTATCATGAATCATGCTATACGATTTAAAGCACTTATTTCTATTTGGCCCATTTGGTCCTATTTGGTTCACTATGTACACTTTGGTTCTATTTGGTCCTATTCGGTCCACATTGGTCCTATTCTGTCCATTCTGCCTACATTGGTCCTATTTTTGTCTACTTCGATACCATTTGGTCCTATTCGGTCCATCCTATCCACTTTGGTTCTATTTGGTCCACTTCAACTTTCAAGCCTCTCTTCCTTCACTCTCTTCCCCACGATAATATTAACCTAGGTTCTCTCCCCGTTTGTACACCACTTCACTTTCCCTTTAAAATATTATCATGAATCACGCTATACTATTTAAAGCACTTACTTCTATTTGGTCCTATTCGGTCCACCATGTACACTTTGGTTCTATTTGGTCCTATTCGGTCTACATTGGTCCTATTCGGTCCATTCTGTCTACTTTGGTCCTATTTCTGTCTACTTCGATCCTATTTGGTACACATTAGTCCTTTTCGGTCCATCCTATCCACTTTGGTTCTATTCGGTCCACTTCAATTATTTTTGGTCTACATTGGTCCTATTCAGTCCATTAAATCAACTTTGGTCCACTTTGGTCCTATTCCATTTTTTTTAAGAAGAAGTAGCATAGTTGTTTATCTGCTTATTCTCAAATATCTTTACTCCAAATTCTACAATTAGCCACATTCTTTTTTAAATTTCCAAAATAGCAGAAAAGAATACTACCTCGGCCCTAACCTTCAACATTACAAGTTAAATCCAATACCATATTTTAAACGAAGAGATACATACCACTTTTTTGTTTTTTAATGAAGGAGATACATACCACATGGATACTAAGATTGGTACAATCTACATTACAGTAAACAGTGTTAAATTATAGGCATCAAACAAGCCAGTGAAGCTAATACAAAAGACTTAAACAAAATTGAGGATGGTAAGCGACCATTATCATGGCGGATGAAGAGTGCTTGGTACACTGGTATGTTGATCATGACAATTAGCAAGTTAAGAATAACTTGTAGGATCAATTGTTCTAATGACTTGAACTCCAATTCAAGAACAATCTTTGTGATTCCCCCAATTAAGCTAAAGAGGTGCAGTAGTGCCAATGATGCTATAATTGTAAACACAATAGTTGAGCTTCCAAACTCTATTACTTCTTGCTCATACCTCTTCAGGACATCCTCTGTATTCACCTTAGTGGTGATGGTAAATGTTGTTTTAGATAGGCCTAATTGCCATCTAACGACGTCAATGAACCCAAAAAGGTATGAAGTAGTTCTTCGAAACACCCACATTCGTTGTGAGTTCCACCAAGCTATGAGTGTATCACCACAGCTCAAGGCCTCAGCTATGCCACAAGCATTTCGGGCTACAAAAACATAGGCAATGGGCAAGAACCATAGGCTTTTAACCTGGAATGATGCGGCCATGAAATTAGTATAAATAAGCTCTATATTGTCAAACAGGAAATGTCAACAGAAGTACCCTTCGTTCTGCATGATCTATTGCAATGTAGTTGCTCACAAGTTTTAGTTTTAGACTAACCAAAAATTTATCAATATGAAAATTTTTGTTTTTAATACACAATCTAAGGGCCATTGAAGGTGCATAGCACATATATATCATTAAATTAAGCGCATGATACGCAAGAATTTTTTTAGTTGATGAAGTCTACTCTGCATTAATCTATTAACGAGAAAAGAAAGATAAAAATACAAACCTGAGGGAATAAGGAAATGCCATGGAGCAAGCAAAGAGGAGGAACAATCACATAATAGAGTGTCGGGATGGAAGTTGGAGCAAACAAAAGGTAAATTGAATATGCCATCTGGGCACCCAATTTTATCTTGCCAAGCCCATACATAAAAGGGCAATACTTGGAGAAAAATATCTGAAACATGCCTTCAGACCACCTCTTGTGTTGAACAAGAGCAGCATCTAAGGTAGTTGGAGCAACACCCAAGAAGGCTTTTCTATTTGGATTATGATGAATTGATTTCCAACCCCTACATTGGATAGCCAAACCAGTTACAACATCTTCGGACGTGCACCCATAAATTAGACCCATCTGCATTTTGTAATTACCATTTTTAAGGTTAAAAGTCTACACACAAAAAAGAGAGAGAGAGAGAGAGAGAGAGAGAGACCTTGTTCCCCCATTGAGTGTCCTTCTCATAGATACAATTAGTAAGAACTTTTGATTCCTTTTCCAATTCATCAATAGTTTTATCTGCATTCGTTTTGGCTTTTATGTTCCATTCTCCTTTGTAATCCTTTGAATGCGCCTTTCCACAAAGACTCTCTCTTCGATGGAAACATCCGGTGCCACAATAGGGGGCTGCACCATATCCATCTAGACCAGCAAACTCAATCTTCATATATAACCAAGAATTATAGCATGTTAGTCCACCAAATAATTTATATAGATTTCTCTTCTTGAAAACAAAGGCATAGTCATAGATTACCCACATTACTAGGAACCGAAAAAGAACACCCATAAATGTCATTCGTCATGATGTTGTCATAATTTTGTGGATATTGCACAAAAGAGATCTCATGGCCTCTCTTGTCATCCATGAAAAAGCATAGTGCCTCACATATTGTGTCTGCATCATTTGCATACATGTCACAGTCCAAGTTGAGGATGAAGGGGGCATTGCTTATCTCTGAAGACACTCTTATCTACACATTTGAAATATTGTCTTCTAAATACTAGTGAACAAAAAATTAGTAGAGTATTATCAAGCAAAGATGGCCACAAAATACTTATATCACATACTTGCAAACTAATCAAACTTCTCTTCTGTATGTTTATTTTCATTTCACTTCAAAAACATATATATGTTGAAGAGGAAAAATATATATATATATATATATATTTTGCATATGCATGTACAAAAGTTGAAATCTTACCAATGCATTCATAGCCCCAGCTTTGAAGTTGTGAGGCCATTGGGGTCTTTTTTCTCGTGCCATGTATACTAGTGTTGGCAATCTTCCTCCATCAATATCCATCACGCTTTTATCTCTTCCATCAATTATAATCTATAAATTAAAGTACAAATATTGAATAAAAATAAAAGGAAAAATGTTGAATAAAAATAAAAGAAAAATATAATAAGTAAAATCATTTTGTAAAAGAGTGCATTATAAGATTTTGGTGGAGAATTTGTTCGGTTAATGGAATGATTTTGTAAGGACCGGATTTGAACTCCTAGCCCACTATGTGGATGGACGTAGGCCCAAAAAGCCCAAAACAATGAATTTGTAGAGAATGAGTTTGGATATTGGGCTTTAATTGATCAAACAAACACAAAAATGGATTCAGATCATAGGAGAATGAAAAGGAAAAAGGCTTGTATTGAAGAAAAATCGTCCTCGGAAAGATCCAAGGAGGTCTGATCTTATGTATTGATTTCAAGTTTAGTTCTTAAATGTTACAGTATTCTTTCTTGTGAATTCTTGATCCATCTCTCTTGTTTCCCCCCTTTCTTTATATACTCTCCTTCTTTCTCTTCTCCCTTTTCCACATGCGTGTTAGCCGGTCAGTGTTGATACTTGTCCCATCTATACCTTTCATAAGTCTTCACGTAATAGCTATAAGGCTAAAATACACTGTTCAGGTATCACCTCCACATTAATGCGGCCAGGGTGTTAGCTGCAATGCATTTAATGTGGTGGTAGCTGCTTTCTCTTTAGATATTTTAGGGCATTCTTCTGATCACCACTCTAACAATGCTTACCACTACCGACAAGACTTCTTGGAATATTACTCCTGAGTGACAGACAACCTTTCTTGAAACTCGGCCTTGGTTAGCTAAGGATGAATTTATCCTCGGCCCATCCTCTAAGCCATAGTGGTCAAAGTTGACCTTTATTCACTAACACAACCTTGCCTAACAAAGATTTCTCGTCCTCGGACAAACCCTTTTTTTCGGATTGGGCCCTAAATCCATAACACAAACAAATGATGGACTCCCAAGCCCAATATCCCTACAATAGCCCCTCGAGATTCTCCTTTCTGGCTCCCCGGGAAGAAAGGAGGATTTCGATGTCTCCAGATTTGCTCTGTGCTTGTTTCGTCCCACCTCGTCCCAAAGATACGCTGTTTCAACTGCCCAAGACACGTTTTCGTCACTTCAGCTTACGAGACGTGCTCCTCATTAAATTTTTACGGCCTTATGTTCCCCACGTTCTACGGTGCGATGCAAATCTAACAGTTGAGAACTCTGTTAGGATTCGGGCGGGAACTTTCCCGCTCTGTAGCTAATTCTTTGATATAAATATCAATCAAATCAAACATTCCCTTTAGCTTAGCAATCCCTTATCTCTTAGCGCACATACTTCGAACCTACCCACTTTCTCACCTTGCCCGAGCTTCTACAAATACTAAAAGCCTATCCGAGGACTCACTTTTTACTCTTATAAGTCCTCACAAATCTCTACTCTTTATTTTTCCATACATTTTTTGTTCTTCATATTTTTCCTCTTCTTAGCTCTATTCTTTTTCTTTCAACCACTTTAGGGCTCTTCAAACCATCCTAGAATTGGTAGATTTAAGTGTCTAGTAGACTCCGAGGAGAAGATAGAAAATTTTAGGGCTCAATATAGGATTCCTCCAGGGGTGGGTATTAAGTACTGCGAAGAGAGAGAGTGGCATGTTGAGAGGCAGGAAGGAGAAGTCGTGATTCCTATGATTGCCCTCATAGAAGGGGGAATGAGGGTTCCCATAAGCCCTGTGACCAGAGATTATCTTAGGGCTCATAGATTAGCTCCCACCCAATGCGCCCCAAATGTGTTCAGGATTTTAGGGTGCGTAGATGCTCTCAACGAGATAATGGGTTTAGGACTCACCCATCACGATGTCAACTGGGTCTACAACCTTCATCACCTGAAGGGACAAGGGTATTACCTAAAGTCCAGATATCCCGAAGTTAGAATGATTCAGTGCCTTCCAGAGTCCAACAAGGGCTTAAATAAAGATTTTTTGATTTTGTCTGGGGAGTGGCACGATGGCCTCCCCTACCTGACAAGAAAGGGACAGCCAGGTGGGGTTTTAGGTCCTTAGGACGTTTATGTTTACAAGTCCTTTCTTTTTCTTTTCTGACAAAAGATTTTCTTTATTCTTGATGATTTTACAGATAGACACGCTGCCGTGCTGAATTTTGGCTTAGTCAACCGAGAGAGTTTGGACAACATACTCCAAGCCGAGGTTTTCGTACATGACGACGGCCAATTGTGAGTGGCCCACCTAATTTTGGGGTACTATCCAATCTCATCCAGCTTCTAAGCACCGAAGTGCGTGATTAGAGCCAGAGACCCTCGTTTATGCCACATAAGTGTAGCTGTCCCCGGCTTTCTTCTCCTTGAAGGCGCACCTATTCCAGAAGGCACCCTTCTCACTCAACCCATCATAACATGTGATCTTGCTTCTCAAACCATCCCGAAGGTCATTCCCAAATAGGCTTTTCCACTCCAACTAGCTACCGGTGAGTCCACTCCCTCTCGGCCCACCAACAGAGAGGAAGGCAAGGATGAAGAAGAAAAAGAAAAAGAAATAGTAGACGTCTCGGACTCGGACGACATTTACGAGGTTTTCTACCAACCTTCAGCTCCTGAGGCCGAAGAAGCTATTATCTCAACAAACGAGATGGGAATTCAAAGGAAATAGAGGTCTACCCTACAAGAGTTGCTGGAATCCCAACTTGGGGGAAAAGCATTAGGGAAGTCCAACCAATCCCAACTTCCTTCGCCTCCAGCTCAGACTCGTCTTCTTACTCCTTCTCCTGCTCAACAAACCCGTGTCGACCCTGCCGACCATAAAAGAAAAAGGGACGACAAGGCTAAGGAGGCCATGGATGTTGGGAAGAGCCACCCCCATCAGGAAGGTGATCTCTAGAGGGGGTCTAAACATCCCCGGGGCGTGCAGATGAGGTCGGCTCATAAGGCTAACAAGAGGGTTGAGCACCCAATTACAACTCCAGCCTGGGCTCCGCACATGGAACTAAATGGGGCCCCCTTAACTTGTGAAGCTTCAATCTGGGACTTCTAAGGAGGGACGGCTGGCTACATAGCCCATGCCATGGAACAAACTTTGCTCCTCCCCAAAGATATGGCTGACCTCAGGTCTCTGAGGCAGCATGAAGTTTTTCTCGAGCTTAAAAAGACCTGGCAATGGTAACTACTTTAACTTTAAATCCTCTTTTCTATTTTTTTTTTTTTTTAAACTTGACTTCTTTTTCTTCTCAAGCCACCTAGGCAATCTTTAGGGCCAAAGATATGGTAAACTCCTCCCATCGAAAAATGAAGGAGGAGGAAGGAAGGAAGAAAGTAGTCGTGGATACCTTCCATGTGGCTGAGAAAAGTAACAAAGAGCTGAAAGTCAAGCTAACCGAGGAGATAAAGGAGAGAAAATCCACCGCGGCTGCCTTAGAGAATGTGGAAAAACAAGCCGAAAGCCAACAGCTACTCCTCCGAGGTGCCAAGGATAAATGGGTTGCTGCTAAGGAGCAGATTGCTGCCTTGCAAAAAAATTGGAGGATGTTGAGAAGGCCAAGGCTCTAGTCAAAGAGGCCAAGGATGAGGCAGTGAAGGCTAAAGAAGCAGCAGAGCAACACGGATACAAGGTCGGGGTGGCTGAGATTGAGGATGCCCTTAAGGCCGAGGTCCTAGCAATCTGTAGAACTTACTGTGACCTGACATGGGACGAAGCCCTCAACCAAGCCGGGGTTGAGGCTTCTTCCGTGCTTAGGAAAGCAAAGAGTGTCTACTATCCCCCGGCTATACGCCCTCAAAGCTCCGCAGACTCCAAGGCCGACCTCGAGTCCTCGAAGGATGGAGAGATTCAAAGCAGCCCACCCAAGGATACTCCTGTAGCTGATGCTTCTCTAGAAAGGGTTCAGCAAGCCAAGGGTACTACAGAGGCAGAAGAAGGCAACAAAGAAGTAGCCCATGGCTCTAACTTGCCTCCAACGGCTCCAAAGGATCCTAAAGACAAAGAGGCTTCCTAGAATATGGAGTTGGTGTTGGCAACCCTCTCCATACCCCCAAAAGTGGGTCTGAAAGATGCCATGCTGTCCACCACATCGACTAGTACTCAGCCTCCCAAGGATCCAAAGGACAAACTTGTAATAAGGATGAAGAAATTGGCTGACCCCGTTCTCCCTTTTTTTCCTTTTTTTTTTTTCTTTTTTTTCTTCTTCTTCTTCTTCTTCAGTTTGTAACCAATCTATCTTTTTTGTACTTGTTCTGCCTTATTTGAAGGCTTTTATTTAATGAAAGTTTATGGATATTTCCTTTCTTCTTGTGATTTCTGCACTAAAGCTGATATCATTTCCATTTTAGCTAACACTTAAAAATAATGATGAGGTAGCATTTCTTTCATTAATCTACTCGAGCAAAAGGCAATTGTCTTTCTTCATATTGATTAGTAGCAAAAGCAGGTGAATTTTATTAAGTTAATCACCTCGGCAAAACATAAACCTAATTCTATGAACACACACAGCATTGTAGTATGCATATAGGTGTGAGTGGTACTAATGAGGGTCAAAGAGATGGTCAACTTTTACATAAATACAGGTATGCTCGTAAATGCTTTAAGTGATGCTCATGGGCATCCATTTGGAACTCTTGACGCAATGAACATCATTGTTGTTTAGAGTGATTACACCTGGTAACAAAGTAGCTAACAAAGGAAACAGACTTACTGTAAAAACATATATTTTACAAAGTTCGTTATGAACAAGATTTTGCCCTAACATATAGCCATTCGAAGGGAAAGATTAATCTATCCAAGGCATGTCGTCCGAGGATCCAGGCACAACCAGGTTTCTCCTTGACACTCAGGTAGTTATTATAATGTGTTAATTTTTCCAAAGCAGATGGTCCGAGGAACCAGGCATAGTTGAGGTTCTGTTTAACACTTTGAAAAAATAATCAAAAGATATCAATTTTCCCAAGGTATGTGGTCCGAGGATCCAGGCACGATCAAGGTTCTATTTGATACTTAAATTGATGCCAGGAAGTATTAATTTTCCCAAAGCAGATGATCCGAGAAACCAAGCATAACTAAGGTTTTGTTTAATACTTAGATAATTGTCATGATGTGTTAATTTTCCCAAAGCAGATGGTCCGAGGAACCAAGCATAGTTGAGATTCTATTTAACACTTAGAAAAATAATTAAAAGATATCAATTTTCCCAAGGTATGTGGTCCGAGGATCCAGGCATGACCAAGGTTCTGTTTGATACTTAAATTGATGCCAGGAAGTATTAATTTTCCCAAAGCAGATGATTCGAGGAACCAGGCATAGCTAAGGTTCTATTTAATACTTAGATAATTGGTGAAAAACGTACGACACATAATATAGCAAACCCAAATTGGGTGAAGGAAGCCTTTATTAATAATAGTATCTCTAAGATTATGTACATTTCAGGGTCGTGGTACAGCTTTTTCCTCCAAATCTTCAAGGTAATAGGCACCTATTCCAGCCATCGATGTGATACGATATGGCCCTTCCCAATTGGGTCCCAATTTTCCCCACGCCGGGTTCTTTGCAGCTCCCACAACCTTTCTTAAGACCAAGTCTCCCACTGTCAGTGACCTTAGTTTCACATTGACATCATATCCTTATTTGAGCTTGTGTTGGTAATAGGCCAATTGGACCGTGGCATTTTCCCTTGGCTCTTCAACTAAGTCCAAGCTTCTGTCCAATAGTTCATCATTATTGTTCGAAGTAAAGGAACTTGTTCTCAGTGTAGGGAATCCGGTCTCTAGAGGAATTACAACCTCGACCCCATAAGTCATGGAAAAAGGGGTTTAACCTGTGGACCTACGAGGTGTAGTCCGGTAAGTCCATAAAAAATGTGACAGCTCTTCTACCCACTTCCCCTTTGCATCATCAAGCCTTTTTTTGAGTCCACTTACTATGACTTTGTTGACAACTTCAGCTTGCCCATTTCCCTACAAATATGCCGGGGTGGAATATCTATTCTTTATTCCCAGATCGCAACAGTACCTCCTAAAGGCTTTACTATCAAATTGGAGTCCATTGTTCGAGATAAAAGTATGGGGGACTCCAAACCTAGTAGCAATATTTTTCCAAATAAATCACTTAGCATCCACATCCCTGATGTTTGCAAGCGGTTCAGCTTCAACCCACTTGGTGAAATAATCTATACCGACCAACAAATACCTCTTATTCCCTGCTGCCTTTGGGAATGGACCTACAATATCCAAGCCCCATTATGCGAAAGGCCAAGGACTAGACAAAGGATTAAGAACTCCTCTAGGTTGGTGAATGTTTGGGGCAAACCTTTGACACTGGTCACACTTCTTTGCATAGTCCTGTGCTTCTTTTTGCATCTTCGGCCACCAGTAGCCTTGCGTAAGAGCCCTATGTGATAGGGACCTGCCCCCCGTATGGCTTCCACAAATTCCTTCATGCAATTCCTCCAAGATTAGCTCAATCGCTTCCGGGTGTACACACAGTAGATACGGGCCAAAAAAAGATCTTTTATACAACTTCTGGTCCTCGAATAGCCAGAACCGAGGAGCCTTTCTTCTCACTTTGTTAGCTTCGGACTTATCCTCTAGCAAAACCTCTTCCTTGAGGAACAATACAATAGAGTCCATCCAACTGGGACCTGCCCTTATTTGATGAACATTGGCCATGGTTCTTCTGGCCTCGGTAGGCTTACATAAGTCTTCTATAAGGATTACCTAAGGTAAACTTTGCCCTGAGAAGGTAGCCAGTGTGGCCAGAGAGTTCGCATGTGTATTTTTACTTCTAGGGACTTGTGATAAATTAAAAGACTCAAACTTAGACTATAAATGTCTAACCTGGTTTAAGTACTCTTCCATTCTGGGATTTTTGGCTCCTAACTCCCCCTGGACTTGGCCAACAACCAATCTTGAATCGGAGAACAATTCCACTACTTTTCCACCCATTTTTTGTACCATGATCATCCCTTCCAACAGAGCTCATATTCATCTTCATTGTTTGTAGCCGAGAAGCCCAATCTTGAGGATTTTTCAATCATGATCCTCTCTGGAGATACTAAGACTAGCCACACACCAGATCCCCTGTGATTCGCTGCACTGTCTACGTAGACCTTCCAGGACAAAGGTTCTAGCATAGAGATTACCCCAACTGATTTTCCATCCATGTTTTGCTCATTAGCCCTTTCTTCTACTGGGATTTCAGTAAACTCGGCTACTAGGTCAGCTAGGACCTGACTCTTTACCGAGGTACGAGGCATATACTTAATGTCAAAAGCCCCTAGAATTGTACCCCATTTCGCAATTCTTCATGTGTAATCAGCACTACTAAGTAGGGTTTTAAGTGGGAGTTGGGTTAAGGCCACAACTGTGTGTGACTGAAAGTAGTGGCGAAGCTTGCGCGTAGCATGCACCATGGCTAGAATGGCCCTTTCTAATGGTAAGTAATGGACTTCTGCCTCATGTAGGGACTTGCTCACATAATAAACCGGTCTCTTTACGCCATTATCATCCTGTATTAGGACCAAACTAACTGCGTGGGAGGCCACCGCAATGTAGGCAAACAGAACTTCATCCACCTCAAGACTTGACATAATTGGTGGCTGAGAAATGTATTCTTTCAACTGCTGGAAGACCAGAGCACACTCGTCGGTCCATTCGAACCCCTTCCACTTGTTCAATAACTGAAAGAAGGGCCTGCATCTGTCCACTGACTGAGAGATGAATTAATTTAGAGCAACAGTCATCCCTGTAAGTCTCTAAACTTCCTTGGGATTCCGAGATGATTGCAAATTGTTAATCACCTTAATTTGGTTAGGGTTGACTTCAATTCTGCAGTGCGTGACCATGTAGCCCAAAAACTTCCTTGATCCGGCACCAAAAGAACACTTAGAAGCATTAAGTCGTAACTTGTGTCTCCTTAAGATTTCAAAAATATTTCCAAGATCGCCGACATGATTGGACTCCACCTTGCTCTTTACCACCATATCATCGATATAAATTTCGATTTTTTGTCCCAACTGAGGTTCAAACATCCTAGTCATCATCCTCTGATAAATAGCCCCAGCATTCTTCAAACCAAAAGGTATCACCTTATAATGATAGTTTCCAATAGGAGTGACAAAAACTGTCTTCTCTTGGTCATCCAGAGCTAAAGGGATCTAATGGTACCCTTGAAAGGCATTGAGAAAGCTCATCCGAGGATGACCCACATTAGCATCCACCAACTGATCAATTCGAGACATTGGGAAAGGGTCCTTTGGGCAAGCTTTGTTCAAATCCGTAAAATCTACACATACGCGCCATTTTCCAGTCTTCCTTTTCACCACCACTGTATTAGCTAGCCATTCAAGGTAAAAGACCTCTTTAATAGCCCCAACCTGTTTAAGTTTCATCACCTCGTCCTTGACAGCATCAGAGTGTTCCTTGGATGAACGTCGAGGCGGCTGCTTCTTTGGGGTGATGGATGGGTTAACATTCAGATGATGGCAAATGAAGCTCGGATCCACTCCTGGAGCTTCATAAGCATTCCAAGCGAATACATCGACATTCCTCTTGAGAAACTCCACCAACTCCTCTTTCTCCTGAGGTGGCAACTGAGCTCCTACTTGAAAATATTTCTCCGAATCATCACCTAGGGTAAATTTCTCCAAATCTTCACATTTAGCCTCCTCGGCTAGCCCCTTCGCAGGTAATTCCTTTGACTTTAACTGCTATAAGTCCTCTTTAGCTGAGGTCGAGGATTCAGCCGCCGATTGATGTAAAATTGCAAACACAAGGCACTGCCTAGCCATTGATTGGCTCCTTACCAGCTCCTTAATTCGGTCTCCTGACGGATATTTAATCTTTTGATGTAAGGTTGAAGAGATAGCCCCCAAGGTGTGAAGCCAGGGTCTGGCGACAATTGCTGTATAGGGGGAGTATGCATCTACTACTATGAAGTCCACCTCTACCACTTCTGAGCCAGCCTGTACGAGTAACCTAATTTGGCCCTTCGGGACAATAAGCTTCCCATCAAAGCCAACTAAAGGCGAATTATAGGTTGTGAGATCTTCAAGTTTTAAATTTAGTCCCTTATATAGGTCAAGATACATGACTTCCACACAACTATCTTGGTCTACCATCACTTTCTTCACATCATACCCCCCCCCCCCCAATTCTGAGGGTTACCACCAAAGTATCATCATGTGGTTTAATGGTTCTTGCCTTATCTTCATCCGAGAAACTCAACGCCGGTCGAATCTCCACTTTGGCACTCTTCGGCCCAGAATTAACGTCCTCGGCCGGAAGTCGAGCTATAGACATCACCCTGGAGGGCCGTAAGCCAGTCCTCCCAGGTGCAGAAAAGATGACATTAATTGTGCCTATAGGGGGCCTTGAAGAAGCATTCACCTGAGTCCCGGACCTTGACTGGTCTCTTTGCCTGTTTGGACGGCACAAAAGATTCTGCAACCTTCCCTCTTTGACTAGCTGCTCCAAATGATTCCACAATGTACGGCAGTCCTAGGTGGTGTGTCCCCACTCCTGGTGGTACTGACAATGAAGACTTTGATTATGCCTTAATGGGTCTCCACTCATCTTGTTTGGCCATTTGAAATATGGCTCGTTCTTGATTTTCTCCAACACTTAATGCACAAGATCACTGAACACAGTATTTTCCACTTGAGGGGCTGCAGACTCGGACTGCCCAGTAAAATCCCTACGAGGTTTATTATTATTATAACGGTCCGACCTGAAATCCCTTCTCTCTTGAGGGATAACCTTGCCCTTTCCCCTTTCTTGTCGTTGGTTATCCTCAACCCTCTTGTACTTGTCAATCCGATCAATGAGTTGGCGTATACTGGTTACAGGTTTTTTAGTTAAAGACTTCCTTAAACCATGCTGGGCAGGCAGGCCGTGCTTGAAAGTGCTGATGGCAACATCATCATTATCACCATCTATCTCGTTGAACATCTCCCAATATTTATCCGAATATATCTTTAAGGTTTCTCCTTCTCTCATGGACAAAGACAATAAAGAAGCTAAAGGCCGAAGAACCCTGCTACACGTGATAAAGCGGGATTCAAACACTTAAGCGAGTTCCTTGAAGGAATCAATGGAACTTGCCCTCAGACTATCAAACCACCTCATTGCCACAGGCCCCAAACTGGACTGGAATACCTTGCACATCAAAGGCTCGTTCTTGGAGTATACAGCCATCCTTTGATTGAAGTGGCTAACATGCTCCACAGGGTCTATTCTTCCGTTGTACATGGTGAGCGTGGGTTGGGAAAACCGTTGAGGAAGACTCCCTCTCTTAATCCAGCGCGTGAAATGTGACTTGGAAATCTGGTTAAGTGCTTTACTCATAGCGTTGTTTCCCAAGCCGACCGAGGACAAATTTTTGTTTTTGCGCTCATAATGGTAATCCTCATCATATGAGAAAGACTCGTTAGGAGGAGTCCTTAATCTACACCTATAGCTACCATTCTCTTCACTACTAGAAGAGAAGTCAGGATTGGATGGAGCCCGCTTTCGTCGTTCATGGCGCAAGATTCTTTTCAGATGATCAATCTCCCTCTGCATGTTTTTGGCATTCTCCTCATGAGAAACATGGCTTTTACCATGTACACTTCCCTCCCGGTCCCTTTGCTGTTCAAGATCACGAAAGTGATCTTAACGCTGATACCCCTAAGATTCTCCTTGGTGTGGACCTGAACCTTCCATCTTTGAAAGTCAAAATCACTAAAACACCAGTATCCCCACAAACGGCGCTAATTGTAAGGACCAGATTTGAACTCCTAGCCCACTACGTGGATAGACGTAGGCCCAAAAAGCCCAAAACAATGAATTTGTAGAGAATGAGTTTGGATACTGGGCTTTAATTGATCAAACAAACACAAAAATGGATTCAGATCATAGGAGAATGAAAAGGAAAAAGGCTCGTATTGAAGAAAAATCGTCCTCGGAAAGATCCGAGGAGGTCTGATCTTATGTATTGATCTCAAGTTTAGTTCTTAGATGTTACAGTCTTTTTTCTTGTGAATTCTTGATCCCTCTCTCTTGTTTCCCCCCTTTCTTTATATACTCTCCTTCCTTCTCTTCTCCTTCTTCCACGTGCGTGTTAGCCGGTTGGTGTTGATACTTGTCCCATCTATACCTTTCATAAGTCTTCACGTAATAGCTGTAAGGCTGAAATACACTGTTCAGGTATCACCTCCACATTAATGCGGCCAAGGTGTTAGCTGCAGTGCATTTAATGTGGTGGTAGCTGCTTTCTCTTTAGATATTTTAGGGCATTCTTCTGATCACCACTCTAACAATGCTTATCACTACCGACAAGACTTCTTGGAATATTACTCCTGAGTGACAGACAACCTTTCTTAAAACTCGGCCTTGGTTAACTAAGGATGAATTTATCCTCGGCCCATCCTCTGGGCCATAGTGGTCAAAGTTGACCTTTATTCACTAACACAACCTTGCCTAACAAAGATTTCTCGCCCTCGGACAAACCCTTGTTTTTGGATTGGACCCTAAATCCATAACACAAACAAATAACAGACTCCCAGGCCTAATATCCCTATAGATTTTGACTCAAGGTAGCTTGTTTGATTTTTTTTTTTTTTTTTAGGTAGTAACAAAATGCTATTAAACTTGTAGCTCAAATTTTTTTCCCACCCCTAGACATGAGTCATGACTTCCTCAAGGGATTTTTCCCTCTTTTTTACCATGTTTCATGTATCAATTAATAGAAATTAAAATTTTATCATAAACAAGAATACAAGAATTACCTGTACAATTGATTGGTGATCCTGCTTTGTTACTTTGGAGTTCCATTCTAAAAATCCTTTGTGTCGATCCCTTGTTTCTTTTGGAATCTTGCCCATTTCAACAACTAAGTCAATGCGATCTTCCATTTCTTTGTATAGTTTCTTTAAAAGCACATAAAAATCTCATCAGTCCATTTTGTCATCACGAAAAATCAGTTATTCTAGCTTAGAGATCATGAAATTTATTAGTTCATGCCTTGTGCCATGGTTTTGGCCTTTGTAGAATGTACATATTGTAGCTCATGCCAGTAAATATTAATGCAATAGGAATTGCCCCAGTCTATTTTGTAGTAATTTAAATTACTATTTGTGTTTTACATGACCAATTAAGTCACCTAAATAAGTGACATAATTATTTAGATGGTTGTTTTAATTTTTTTTTTTATGCAGTGGGTTTGAGGAGTTTTTCTCAAATTAAGGAAAATTCTATCAAACATGGACCAACTGAAATAGGTAAATGGCTTAAGGGTATTATTGAGCTAATAAAATTTGATTAAAATACATTTTAGTTTCTCTAACTTTGGTGTTCTTTTAGTTTTGGTCCCCAAAGTTTTAAAATTTACAATTAATCTATTGAACTTTCAAATTTCTATCACTTTGGTTCCTAGTGTTTATTTTCTTTATATAAGTCTTTTTAGGATAGTTAATGGTCAATAGTTAACATAACTTGAAAAAGGGCAAATTAGGAGCAATTTGAAAGTTTAGAGAGGTTAATTGCAACTTTAAAGGACCAAAAAACTAATGACAACTCTAAAGTTAGAGGGATTAAAATGTATTTTAGTCATGGATTATGGGTTGGGTTAGGTTTTGAATTTTTCATTTTTGAAGCTTCAATTGGGTCAGGTTTGAGTTGACAAAATTTTCATCCCGAATAACTATACTCAATCCACGTTATATATGGTTTAAAGAATATATGTAATTTAAATTTTTTTTAGTTTGCTTTATTTTGAATTCTGAGATTTAGTTTAAAATTTCTTAGCTTGATAACTTTGGTATTTTGAGACTTAATTTTGATGAAGTTGCAATTTTAGGCCTAATTATTGTGTCAATTGCAATCATTTACTGAATGATGAGTTTAAATAGTTGAATGAAGGCCAAATTATTTTTATTAGGACTAACAAATTGACCACAACTTAATCCGTACAATTTGTGTTGGGTTTTTTTTATATAGCTACCATAAATCAATGGATTGATCGAATTGGAGATTTCTCAATTTAATGATTGGGTTCGGTTGAAAAATATTTTAAACCCAACCCATACACTCTAATATGATTAAACTAGCAAAACTAAACATATCATAAACTTGCCTTCATAGCCAACCATTCTTGGCCATATGTGATGTCTTGAACATCAATTTGCTGAGCAAAGTAGGCACTCGGGGACCTTGGTTGGATATTGAATTTTTTGCAAAAGGGTATCCAGTGCTTAGAGAAACTAGAGGCCTCTAGGAGAGCATAATATGTCAGCTCTGACGCACCATCATCAGAAAGATAAATGCTTAAATTCTCAGGTGGATAATTGTATGACATGACTGAAAAAATGGTGTTGATCACCAACGTTGGTGGCTCCATCTTAGGGTCTGCTGTACAGACGAAAATGTCAACACTCGGTAACTGGTCTTTGTATCTGTAGCATGCAAAGAAAATGTATTTTGAGGGGAAAAAAAAAAGAGATTTTACCCAAGAAAGTTAAAAATTTGTTCTAAGAAATATGGTAAGGATTTCAATCTTCCCTTTTTTTTTTTTCTTTTTTTTTGAGAAAAGGATTTTGATCTAATAACAAGAATATCTCTTCCAATAACACATGATTCCTGCTGTGTCATTCATTTGACAAAAAATAACATATTGCAAGTAATTGTCAGCGTACGTTAATAAGACAGAGAAAGACATTATTATATTTGACTAACCCACAACTTTATGAAAGACACTTACCACCGCATCAACTCTAACCTCTAATATCTTAATTCTTACCGTCTAAGCATTTTCAATATACATATTAATAAGGTTTAAACTATTCATTCATGAATTTTTTTTCGATAGAAAAAAAAATGTATAATTTTTTCACACTTTATGTAATAATCTATTGATCAAAACCAAATTTTGAAATCAAAATATTTCTTGGCAAATACTTCTATCCAAAAGAACCTTTATATTCAAGATGTATTTAGTGAAATATATGGTTGGTCTCTACAAATATTTACCGCCATATCCTATCATGATATCAACTAATAGAGTGCCTCTCTCATATTTGATGAACTCTATACACTGTTGCATCTACATGATACTTCATAAAACAATTTTTCATCATTGTTATATCTAAAATTTTACAGACAAAACCTCATACTATATTCAAGAGAGAGAGAGAGAGAGAGGTCTAACCTGTATGAGAGTCTTTCCTTGAAAGGGTAATGGTAAACAACCTTAAAACGACAAGACTGAGTGAGTATCCAGTACAAACCGAAGCATAGCTCAGCCATGAACATACCAATCCAAGCCCATCTCCCTTGTTCTCCAGCTCTTGGCATGTGTGTCAATCTGTAAACCCATATCAAACATATTCCCACAAAGACTGTGAAAGCTAACACCTTATATGCACCTACAAATCTTGCTTCTTTTGTCTCAAACAATGGAAGTGCATCTTCTTCACCACCTTCCTTTCCCATATGATCTCCGTCTGTGTGCTTACACTAAAAAATCTTGCAGACTTGATGCAACAATATCAAATATTCATGTGGTTACGGTATTTACAGCAATTATTGAAGACGTTCTATTTGTAATATTTCCCATAGCAATTATTGCAGACAGTTATTTCTTCCATTGAGTAAAAAAAAAAAAAAAAATTCTAAACAATTCTAAACGGTTATTTCTTCCATTGACTTGTGACTCGGGACAAGGCGTCAGGGCATATAAGATTTTTTCTGTACATAGTATACTACCATTTGAATGAGGACAAATTATTCTGCACCATGGGACAGGCATATTTATATATAGCACTATTTGAGAGGACGAATTTTTCTATATTATGTGAGGAAAATCACGTATTACTGTCTACCAATATATAAACAATTCTAAATTTCGGTAATTATATGAACTTTTTTACACATTAATAATTTGATAAGAAATAGCTTTTCTCTTTTATTGGTGGGAATTACATGCTATCCTCCCATTGTATCAATAAAAGTACGTAGTTTTAATATCACAACTATTTTTGTTATAATTTTAATGTGGTAGACTATAAATGAATTACTTATTATTTTCATATGAATCCATAATTTTTTTTATTTTTTTTTACTACTCATATTCTATTATATTAAAGTTGTGACATAATTGTGGCAAAAAAAAGTTATAAATCTATATTTTCTCTTAAAAGAATAGTTTTATAAATTTGTTACAAAAACTTATTATTATCTGTATTATGATATTGGTCAATCTCATTGCACAAAAGATGCACCATATGAGGTTCAATAAAAAGTAGTTTTTTTTTTTTGTTTTTTTTTTTTGAGAGAGTCAAGGAAAAGTAGTTAGAATAAAAAAGTAGTCAATACTAATTAGATATTATTTTGGTTTTATTAGAGGAATGAAGTATTTCAATACCAGGTATCAATAGTAATATATCATCTTAAGAATATCACTATATATAAACTTTTATATATATTTATTGTGGGGCCCAAATGATTTATGGGCTAGGCCCATCTACCCGGGGAGAATCCAAAGGCCCATGCCTAGGAGGGCTATGGCCCAAGCTCGACAAGATAGCCTATGGATACCGCCGAGGGCAGTTCAGTCCTCGGCAGACCCAAAGTCCCCCCAGAAAGAGGGGTAAAAACGGTATAGGACTGAAACTTGGAAGAAAGATCTAAAATATTCAGGGAAAGCTGCCCTTACTGCCATTCAATGCTCTGAACCTGACAGAGCCGCATTCTTTGGCTTTTACAACCACCCCCAACGACTTTGAATATGGGCTGATGGGACAAGTATCAATCTTGGAAAGGTTGACCCTATACGTGGACGAAGGACAATGAACGCAGGCAAATATAAAAGGAAAAATAAGTAACCTAAAGAAGAGGCTGGGAAAAATGGCCAAAAACCAGAGCCTCCCAGCCCACCTCCAGGAGAAAGACTCCATGGGTGAAGATAACCTAGACACGTACGAATACCACGAAAAACCCACCGCCTGGTGACTAAGGCCTAGCCTTCTAAACCCACGCTCTACAAATGATATTGTTTTGGGCCTTTTTACGTGCGAACCCCACACCGCTACGGTTCGTTACGAATCGTGTCCTGACAATTGGCGCCGTCTGTGGGAAAGGCTTGTGTGTTGATATAGGAGGTGGGTCAATAGAGTTTCTTTGTTATTTCTAACCATTGGTTATAGAGTTCTAGTATAAAATTCTGCTAGGGGCTACGTTTCTTGACTAGGGGTTTGGCTGAAGAGCTAACTCCCTTAA